>NC_143016.1:90825573-91141573 GCF_055824585.1 Amblyomma mixtum
ACATTTATTCCTTTGAGCTGTGCATGGACTGTCATGCCATCACGCGGGGAACTACATAACGTGGGTCTGGGGCGGGTGCGGGGGGGAGGGGGTATTCATTTGGAGTGAACACTTTTTTGGCCACGGCCAGCGAGGGGTGCAAACTGCAGTGTTTACTTATACGTGGCAATATAACATATAAATTGCCTGTTACGGCCTTTTTAGAGTTTTTTATGTGATGTTTTTGCGAAATCTCTGTGCAGTTTGGCATCCTCTTTTAGAAGCCTTAATTTTAGAAAAAAGTTGACAAATTATGTGCATAACTATTGAACATAACAGACATTTTGAAACGCTACTTGGAAGTATAGCTGAACCCTGTTATATCTGGGATTTCACGGGTCCAGACAAAATGTTTGGAATTAACTGCAGATTTAATTATAGGGGGACTGAAAAAAAAGAAACAACAAATTGTCTCATTCACATCATCAGCATACCTTTATTTAAAAAAAATATATATATAATCATTTAATGTTTCATGCAAAGAATTCGTGTGGCAATAAATATTTTCTGCTGTTCCGCAAAATGGCGCAGCGCGCACAGTGTCGAATGAGCCCACACATATGTCCAGGGTTCGTACAGAATATCTGACCTAGAGTTCGAGCAGAATTCCAGGTTTTAAGGGCAAAAACAGGGAAAAATGGAGGGCACGGAATATTTTTGGAACACGCATATCACGAATCGGATCGTTTGATTTTTGCTTAATTATGATTTCCCTCTCCACGGCCATCACCTCTGCTTCCCCTTTTTTTTCCTGACATGTGAAAAGGGAGCACAGTCAACATGTATACAATAAAACGAATGCCACAGCTGACAAGCCAATAACTACTGCACTTAGTTCGGCATGCTGTTTGCCGCGATATAAGGCACAAAGCACATCCAAATCACTGCGATGTTATACAAAATCAAAAAAGCTGACATGCTGGTGTGGCTCAGTGACAGCTGCACACACCTCACCACCGAACTGATGGAGTCATGCAAGTTCAGTCAACATGACCTAAAATCCAAAACCACACCGAAGGCAGACCTTAGCGTTCAAAGGGCTGAGACATGCACAAGCTGAGTACCATGTGCAGGCACTTAGCAAATGGCCATACACTATGCCAAACTGGTATCCATGGGAATGCAAGCGAACATAGCATGGATTTACACTGCAGTCAAGCGGCATGCTGTTACAGATCTCCAAGCAAAACGTCGCACTACTGCTGAAGCCCAACACAGTGCTAGCAGCTGAGCGACAATGGCATGCCGAGGAAAGCTTAACACCATGCCACCGTTGATGACCAAGGGAAATTGCGCTTACTCTTCGGAGTCCGAGAACAGAAGTGAGAAACGAGCTGGTTCAAATAGAAATGTGAAGTCTGGCAGCTTGAGTGATGTCTTCTTGCACTCTGGTGCTGCGGTTTCCATTTCTGTGAAATAAAAAGGATAACGCAACAATAAATGAAAACTACCACAGGGTGCTGAAACTAAAAACAGTTAAAAAAACTATGGACAATGTCACTATAACTGGTAAGACCTAGCTCTTTTCTGCACTCTTGCGCACATGTACTACAAGGTTTGCCAAGCGGGAATGTCCTGAATTTTCTGCTTAAAGAGTATAGCAACGCAGTGGTTTGTTTTCATGTAAATATTATGGTTGTGCGAATATTCGATATTTCAAAATAAAACCAAACACATTTGTTATTTGGTTCATATTCCTATTCGAGAAATTTATACGAGAGAATTTTCGAATGTTCACGGTCATCAAATACCACTCAGTTCCATAAATCCGACTGTGGCATAACCATAGCAATGGGAAAATTATTTGAAGATTGCGTTTAAAGTGTTAGGAAAACAGCACAAATGCGTCCTCTTAGCTTTTTTCTCCACCATTTATCACATGGACCGCTCACATCCGGACACCAATAGGCCTGTACCTCATGCGATATTCCGCAGGTGGGCTTTCTCCCTTATCGCACGTGACGAGAACAAGATGAACGACCACCCACTTCGATCAATCGCAACGCGAAAGTTTTCGCTTTTTTTTACCCTTCTATAATGTGTGACAAACCTAACACCCTGTCGAACTCATCTAGTGTGAATTCCGCCACGTCGTTTTGATCAACTATGATATGTGGGAAAGCCCACTTACAAAATTTCGCATGGAGCTTCCTAAGTTAGAGCAAGTCGAGGTGCCACCGACAAGGCAAGCATGATGCATTGTAACCCGCGCACCTCTGACTTCTGCGTAACGGTGGGCATAACGATGATAGGAGGGCCATTGTCACTAGGCCAAAAAATAGCCTGACCACGTAGTTTCTGTTTCTGAGCTTCATAGCCACGCCTGAAACGATGACTGCTATGATCATGGAAGACAGTTGGGCTAGTTGGTGTGAATTCGTTAGTGACTGCGACATTGCAACTAGCGTGGAAAGCACAAGGACAGCGACAAAAGGAACCGACGGGACAGCACGCTAGCGTGCTGTCCCGTCGGTTCCTTTTGTCGCTGTCCTTGTGCTTTCCACGCTAGTTGCAATGTCGCAGTCACTAACGGATGACTGCTATCAGCCGCACATTTACCAGCAGCCCGAACCCAGCTGCATGCAGCTTTCAGACACAGAGTGGCGCATCGCTGACCTTTTTCTTTTTAGAAGCAGCCTCACCGTTCCGATGGTGTTGCCTTCATTTGTCCGTGTCATTATTCCAGCCATTCGTGCGAAGCAGTCTCCTTGCAATGCTTCACTGCATTTTAAAATTTTTATAATTTTTTTTCCGGGTGGCTGGGTATTCAATAACTGCAGCTCCAAATAATTGAGGCATTTTATCTGATACATTTAGTCTGAATTAATAAGGTTTTACTACAAACATTCTATCTTTAGTTGCCAGTCATGTGTCGTTCATGGATTTCATTTTGTCATTCATTTTTCTTGACCGTAGTACAGGTTGAATGCTGTAATGCTGTCAGTCAAACAGTGCATATATCTGTGCCCGTAAATTTTTATTTTTTTTTTCATGATGCTGAGACAGAGAGGGCTTGTTTATTCTGGTTGTAATGACCATACACTATTTCTGACTTGATATTTGATGACATTTTTTCTTCATATTTTTATTCCCTTCGTACTTGAAAATTTTAATATTTGCATATCCCTAATAAATAATTTTAAAGAAAGTAAGCTGCACTGAAGCACAGAAAATCCACAATGCTCACACACTACTACAATCTAAAAAACTAGAGAAACAAAACTAGGCCAACTAATAAAGGAAAGCATTGACCATGTATGCAAGGTAGCCAAAGAACTTAGCTATATGTACAAATCTTATTTATTAATAATAAATAAGCTAAGAAAGGTATAAAAAGCAGTGCACATTCTTTTCTTTCCAAAGTATGCATTTTGTTGCTTTGTAGACCACCGACAGCCTTGCCAGTGTTAACACGTCAGAAGGCAAATCGAGAAAAGTAGCTCGAGAATTTTGTACATGTGTCCCGATCAGCGTTCTCACTAAATGTGCATAGTTTCTCAAATAGGAAGACCTAGGTTCCTACAGCAACAGCTCTGGCCACGATAACCGAGAATAAAAAAGCAAGCTTGAAGCTGTGCTTATAAACGCCATTCAGGACTATTGCTCCTAACGCAAAGCAAATGGCCAGAAAAGCAGAAATCGGACAATGCAGACAGAACTGGAGGCACTCATTCTCAGTGCCAGCTAGCTGCTGCTTAAGTGGCCAGACTGACAGACATCAAAGGATGGAACGGTGCTTCGAGAGTCAATCTGGAAGCTGCCAGAACCACTGCTTATATATTCAAACCAAGAATGCTACGACACTGGTCGTATACACGGCTTCTCTCAAATTGTGTTCCACAGAACCTCGGAAGTGATTCATTTCCTCGAGCAGCTTAACCAGCGTGTACCTGAATACCCACTTTTACTTCTACCCACTTTATTTTAAGAGTGATGATACTCTAATGGCTTAGCAGACTCACTATACTGACAAACATTAATAACTGAATTTAGGTATTTTGTCAGGGCATGCACCTCCGCACGTGCATCAGGCAGAAAGGGACAACAGCCATGACCTTTGAGTATTCCTCAACACTTTTTGAAGGCCGTTGGAGTTCCCCCAAGGACAACAAGTTTGAGAGCTCCTGGTCCTTAGACAATAAAAATACCCTTGCGGCTACTGTGGCCTTGTTCATCACTGGAGCAGCGTTGTGAACCTACAATGCTTGAAAAGCTGAAACAGACACTATCCCCATCAAAAAAATTTAATCAACAAATTAGAGCACATCTAAAACTAGCAGTGAGATTTGTCTATTCAATGTATTCACGCCAAACTAGCATTAGCAGTCTAATAATTCAATCAAATTTACAAAGCCTGTCACAGCGAAGAATCATTTCAAGATTAAAGTTTTTGTTCCAACTTCTTCATGGCCACTTCAAAATAACCAATTCACAATACCTGTTCCAACTTCTTCATGGCCACTTCAAAATAACCAATTCACAATACTTACACCGGCCTTTCAAACATTCGTCTAGAACTAACCATAGTAAAACACTCCGTCAACCAGTCAGCCGTGTAAATATCCACAAGTACTCCCTGTTTCCAGATGCTATATCATGTTGGAATAAATTGCCTGAAGATGTGGTGAAGTGTACGTCACTGGAACTGTTCCTTAATTATATCGAAAAAATGGACTTTTCTGTTTAATTCTCTCCTACTCTTTTTGTGTTTGGATCAGAGAACATCTCTGTATTTTTGAATTTTTGTTTTTACTGTTTGATCACAGTGATGCATTGTAAACACTCCTGCATGGGCCCGAAAAGGGCCTGCAGTATGTTTAAATAAATAAATAAATAAATGTCCAACCACATGAACCAGTTAAGAATCTGACATCGACAGGTGCCCGTCAATGCACTAAGTACGACAGCCGAAGTGATGAGAAGGTCGAGGCGTTACAAAGGGGCTGTCTTTTCTGATCAAGGCTGCTACTGCCCTTTCTCAAAGTGCAGAACCTACCAGCCACTGCTATTAACTTACCTTCTTCCTCAGCTTTCTCTGCCTTCGCCTTGGTATCCTGACTTTTCTTGGCCCTGCAATACACCACACTGAGGATAAGCAGACTCAAAAAAGCATTCAGCCTGTCACACTACACATTTCTGTGAAAAAAGATGTTAAGAAAAAAGGCAGATAACTAAATGAAACATGACTGCTGCAGATCTGGATACTGCAGCAGCTGCATGATATCGATCTGCAGGCCATCCCTCTGTTCTTCCAAATTATGACCATTGCCAGGTTTATTGGGCAATAGACACAATGGATTAGCTTTCTAAGAGATAAGTTGGCCACGACTCTTGTTTATCCCCAAGTAAAAGCATGTTTAAGAGCGTACGTTGTTGGGCTAGTCGGTCAATCATGGTGAATACAAGGGGGGTACTGCGCTTGTTGTGTTATCTTCTTGTCCTTGTCTTTTTGTGCGCAGTACCCCCCTTGTATTCACCATAAAAGCATGTTCAACGTTAAATTGAACATGCTTTTACTTGTGGATAAATAAGAGTCGTGGTCTCAATCCCTAGGAGATAACTTGGCCATGACTCTTATTTATCCCCTAGTAAAAGCATGTTCAAAGTTAAATGAAAGCTGAGGCAAGTTTGCTGGGAAAAAAATGTCAACTGCCAATGATTTATCTATACTTTATAAAGTAGCCAATTATTGAAATGTGACCCATAGAATTTTGCTTCCATTCGTTCAGTTATAAAAACCTGATTCGAGTTAACTGAGCACGCAAAGCACAATGTTGGAGGCTTAGCAGTAGTGTAGTAGTGGCAATGCTAGGTGCAGGCAAGGTTAGCCTCACAACGATTGTGTTTACAATTGCTCCACCTGTGTCGCACAGAAAAAGAATGGCACTGCACTGCCTTCCAGTGTCTCAAAGCGTCAGTTTCCTCCCCAAGGTTCATAAGCAGCTTAGCTGCAGTTTGCATACAAAGCAAACCATGGCTTTGCAGAGGCATGTTGATAATTTGGCAAGGTTCCTGTTGAGGAGTTCAATGAAAAGGTTGGTTGGTTGGTTTATGGGGTTTAACGTCCCAAAGCGACTAAGGCTATGAGAGACGCCGTAGTGAAGGGCTCCGGAAATTTCGACCACCTGGGGTTCTTTAACGTGCACTGACATCGCACAGTACACGGGCCTCGAATTTCTCCTCCAAAGAAATTCAGCCGCCGCGGCCGGGATCGAACCCACGTCTTTCGGGCCAGCAGCCGAGCACCATAGCCACTGAGCCACCGCGGCGGCTCAATGAAAAGGCCTAGGTTCTTTTCTTGCAACTGAAATCTCCACAAACGGTATTCTTGCATGTTGGCTACATTGAAATGCCAGAACATCAGGAATCAAGCAGATGACTGAGAAGGTCTACCTTACTTAGGGTGGCCTCAGCAGGTGATAAGTATGCACAGAAATAAAGTATTAAAGCAGAACATAACTACAACATTTCCAGCCCCAACATACCAGCAGTACCACTGTTAAGTTGTGTGTGAAAGTGAAGGTGGTTTCGCACTTCCTAGAAATGCAAAAGCTGTTTTACTGCTCCTAAGTTCCATTCAAGCAGCTTTGGCCAAAAAGTGCCACCGCACAAGTTATTTATTGCCCATTCAAGGTGGGGTCAACGACCCAATACCCAAGAATTTGACCTCCAATAAGCCGAGCATCAGGCCAGGGGAACACCTGAACCCATTTTAACATCAGCAGGCACCTGCCGGTACTGGGATCAAACCTCCCACCTTCCGCATGCGAGGCAGGTGCTCAAACCACTTAGCCACCACTACGATCAGCGGCCATTGAATGTATGCATAGAAACTAGAAACAATGCAACACAAAAAATCTTAATGCGCACAACGGCTGCAAATACACTGTTTGCCAAACAACACAAAAATGAAGGTGGTTTTGGCATTAAAGGCTGTAGGCCAGAGTATGAAGTGCTTCTATGCCATGTAAAAATGTAGCTGCCTGTTAGTGCCAATGCCTTCTCTAAATGTTTTTTCTGTTTATGTGCGCGCACTGTGCGATGTCAGTGCACGTTAAAGAACCCCAGGTGGTCGAAATTTCTAGAGCCCTTCACTACGGCGTCCCTCATAGAGCTGCTTTGGGATGTTAAACCCCCATAAACTGTGAACTGTTTATGTGATGTGCTTCCCAGTAATTTCATCTTAGTTACCTCTTTCAAGAATGCATTCATACAACAACGGTTTACCATTGCTCATGACATTGGGGAGGGCCTAAATGCATACAACTTTGCGAAGTAAATGCCACTGAGCTGGAAGACGTGGATGAGAACTGTGCAGTAGAACTGAACAGGGACCATAGAAGCTGCACTGCAAATAACAAAACATGCAAAAATGTCTTACACCAGTGAAGGAGAATACATGCAGCACTAACCTTCCAGTTGCCCTGGCAGCAGTACCAGTGCGTTTCGCGGCAAGTGGCTGGCAGTGAAACTGGAAACCAAGTGGTGCAAATGACACCCGTGTCGAGTCATCCCAGGGAGGCCGAGCCGATTCTTTGGAGGCCTTGCAACCAGCGTGTCGATCGCCACACGACGTGGATGAAGAAACAGTGCTGCTGAACTGCATACACATCAGAAAGCCAGCCACTCCTCGTCAGCCACGCTAAAAATTTGCATGTCCTGACAGGCAACAAATACAAACATCCTCCTCTAATGGGAGGCATGTTCAGAGCCTTCTTTCAGAGTTACAGGAGGCTGCACGTGGGCAAGACAGGAGTCTGCACATTCAGTAAGCACAATACACACACGAGGCACTCAACCATCAAAATGGTGCAATCCGATGCACAGGATTGTCCATACTTGGGGTGAAGACGCGACCGTAAAGCCATGCTTTGAGGAGCACACCAGTGCATCCTAGGAGGTTGCGCATCGCTGCAAAGTGGCAGACAACGTGAAATAACACCTCCAGGTCCCTTCAAGCGCGCTGCGTCAAATGCACAGGGGTAACAAAGAACGCATCCATGCACTCGCGTGATCACACAAAGTGTGGACAATCCTGTTCACGTTCGAGCACCAGACAAGTATAAAATGTGAAACCATACCACCTGGCTTTGGTTATTCAGATCTAGAATATGGGCAATTACCCAATACATTTTGTCATTATTATTATCATACACTATTTATTAGTGATCAAAATGAATTATGATCTAACATTACCATTTGCCATTACCCACTATAACCTATCTGGAAGGATGATTACCGACTGGCGGATGCTGTCATAATAGCGTGTGTGCTGCTTGCGAAATGATGCGTAGTCCGATGGTGGTGGCAGTGGGCTGGGTTCCCGACTTGGTGGCCGGAAAGGAGCCTTCTGCTTGGTGGCGACAGCCATTCGCAGTTTCTTCTGTTCCTTCCAGCGTTTCAGGCGACGAGTGAATGGGGTATCTGCAGGAGAAGGAGGAAGAAAGAAAACTATTAGCTCCAAAAAAAATAAACAAAAACGGAACTTGAGGTCAACGCTAGGTGATCAGAAGACACTGCTTCATGATGATCTCGATGGCTCGCTCAAGGGCCCGGCTTTGGACAGCCAGGTCTGAGAAAAGCAGCGCTGCCTCTCACTGCTCAAAAGTGCCGAGTTGTAGCTCTGTTTTAGGAAGATCAGTGGGGCAAGCCCATAAAATGTGGGCTCTATCAGCACATGGACCACAGAAGATGCAGTCTGGGCTATAGCTACCGGGAAACATGGCAGCATGCTGAGCCAGCATAGGGATAGAGAGCGTTTGAAGTTGTCGCCAAAGGACCGGTTCAGATTTTGTAAGAGATTTACCACCTGGCGGAGACTGGAGTCATTCGAGTCAGTAATGCATTACGATGGCACGGTACATCACCAGGAGGTTCGCAGAAGATACTGCGTGGGAGTTGGCCAAGAGCCCTGCTCGCTAAGTGAGACCTTGAACAGTGTCGTGTGTGGCCCTGTTTCCTGGTGCGTGTGCAGTGTGAGCAGGGATCCAGATGATGGAAATGGTGCGGCTATAGACTGGGACTGTCTGAAGGATGGAAAGAGCAGTCGGGGAAACCTGGATTTAGGCGAAGCTACGTACTGCAGACTGAGAATCACTAAGAAAAGTAATACATGCTGTGGAAGCTATAGCCATGGCTATCATGCACTCTTCTGCCTCTTTCGTGGTGTGAATACAAACTGTCGCGGATGCAGGAAGGGAGCCAGTAGGGGATATAGCTGCCTGCTGAGTATATTCACAGGCGTCAACGCCCGCAGTGTATTCACGACCCTGGTATTTTTTGCAGACAGCCTTGGTGCACACATCTTGCCGGTCGATATAATGAGTCGGACAGATGTTCTTGGGTATCTGAGGGATGAACAGACTGCTGTGAATATACCTGGAAAGTGCAGCCATGTCTGTAAAAGCCGATTCCTACGTGATGTGCAGTGTGGAAAGAATGCCACGACCAGTAGGGGTGTATGTAAGGCATTCGTACTATGCTGTCAGATGCACTTCAAACAACTCATTCTGCGTACTGTTAAGTCCCAACACAAGAAGACGTTGCATTGGTGTTCGAGTACGGAGAGCTGAAGCAGGTTTGTAGGCTGAGCAGGTGAGGATATCTACTGTATTTCTTCCCGCCTGTGAAAGGCAGAGGTATAGGAGCTGGTATGTGATCCTCTTTTATCACAAAGGCTGGGACGATGCGTATTAGATCACCAAAAAAAAAAAAAAGAATGTAGAAGGACCAGGTGCCTTCTAGTTTGTATTAAGACCTGCTGCAATGCACCTCATTGCCAGTTCATTCGCCAGCTATTAAACCAAAAAAAGAATTGCTGTAAAGGCACAGACCTGCACATGCTTTTCTACCCGAACTTTCAGGCAACTCTTTTTGCAAAGTGTCAGCATACCTGCCATTGGTTCCTTAACTCATCATAGCTTATCAACAAACTAGTGCTGCATGCTTACTAATTATTTTCATGTAGGCTGAATAACACTTCCTGCATGCAATGTTTGCTGCCAGAGACATTGTTTCTAGTGGTGGGCACATGTGACATGATTTGCGTTGTTTCTTGTAGGGATGCATGCAAGAGGCAGGGTATGTCATTGCTTGTGCCTGTTGCTGGAAAAGTTTCTGGCAGTGAATGAAGCACACAACAAATGGTTGGACGTGACTGAAAGAACAAGTAAGAGTGCTAAGCACTTACTCGCAAATAAATAAATTGCTTACAGATAAACTATATTGAAACCTAAATCCACCTAGGCATTATTAACGCACGATGCAGAATGCCACTTGACAATTGAGGATTAGTGACTTAAGCAAACTGAGAAAAAAATAGTTGCAAATCTGAAGACCTGCTTGAGTACACACTATTAGATGCCCCAAAACCATCATCAGCAGCCTTCTGGTTCCCGTCTCCGCACAGGCATTTTTTTTCCAGCAGTGTCAGAGAACCTATTGTGCTGCAAGAGCAGTCGTACCACAAAATCAAAAACATTCTGCAATTTCTGCCAGCAGTTTGTATGATCCACAACTGCATGAATGCTGGGAATCAACTACACTACTGCATGTGCACTTCATGCATGCTGTTTCATGCACTCAGAATGCACTCAGTAACATTTTAGTACCCACGAACACTTAATGTACTGAACGGTTAGCAAGAGGAGCTGACCTGCAACACCAACTACCTAATGGCTAGTCTAACAGCGTTTTATCCGGTCCAGAAGCATGGAGTATACACTGAGCAAGGGAAGGTACTTCAACTAAATCTGAATAATTAACCAACATTTCTTTTGAAGCTTTTTTTTTTTATAATATCAGCTACATGAACTCATAAGTAGGGGCATTAATTTTGTGCACACAGGAATAGGTTTGACAGGCAGACTCTGTGCAATGGCAGAGGATAAGCTCACATGCTGGTTAAAGAGAAAAAACACTAGGCCTGTGCACAAGCACAAACAGCCCTCAAGGTCTGAAGAAACAGTACAGGCATCCGCATGCCTGTCTAGGGCTCTGGAGTGGTATGCTGCGGAACAAAAAGTTTGGCACAAACACTTATGGCTGCTTACGCGTGAGAATATGAAAGCATTATATGTAGAATTACACAAGGTACAGAACAGATTAGTGCTCAGCATGCTTCTGATGCCGTGCCCAGTTACTGTGAAGCCAGCACGAGACCCATTTATGGCTTGATTACACTGTATTACCGCCTGGAGTCCCGGTGCAAAGTACTCTCCACATATCGACATAGAATGATGATGCAGGCACTGCAGAGGGTCAAACACTGGAGGGTGTAGAAGAGCCTTACGCAAAAATACTGGAAGATATCTATTGCAATTGCACAGCTACCAGAGTCCTCCATAAAGTCAGCAATAAAATTCCAATAAGGAAGGGTGTCAGGCAGGGAGACACGATCTTACCAATGATATTCAACGTCTGTTTACAGGAAGTTTTGGATGCCTGAATTGGGAACAGTTAGGGATAAGAATTAATAGAGAATATTTAAGTAATCTGCAATGATTCACTGATGACATTGCCTTCCTAATCTCCCAGGATATGAAGTGCAAAGCATGATCAATGATATAGACAGGCAGAGAAGAGCAAGTTTAAAAATTAATATGCAGAAAACCAAAGTAATGTTCAACAGTCTCAGAAGCGAACAGCAGTTTACAATTGGTAGTGAGGAGCTGCAAGTGGTAAGAGAATACATCTACTTATAACTGATATAAACGGACATAAATGATGGTCCTTAAGGGTAATGGACTGGATTCCAAGAGGAGGCAAGCGTAGCAGAGACCAGCAGAAAGTTAGGTGGGTGGATGAGATAGTTTGCAGCTGGCATAGGACAGGATTAACTGGAGGGAGATAGGAGAGAGGCATTTGCCCTGGAGTGGGTGTAGTCAGGATGATGAACCTTGAACAGCATGCAGGTGGGCTGCGCAGTCTTTCACACAGTTCACAAAAGAGACCCGAATATCGAACAAAGTAGAGGGAGCAAATGCACACAATACGGAACTAAACAAAGTGAACTGCGGCACGGCAAGCGAGACAATCTGCCCTTAATTTTTTTTTTAAATCAAGGTAGAAATATAGTAAAACCAGAGTCGGAGGAGAGGCAACGTGTTCCGGCACAAATCGAGCGAGGTCTGAAGTAAAACCGAAGACAGCGTCAACCAAAACAACGGTGTAGTTACGCTTCACAGTACACACACCTCCTGCTTCCTTCAATGAATTCGAAAAAATGGCGCCCGAGAGACGTAAAAATAGGGCCGTGAATTAGGGTTTGATTTAGGTATCCACCCTAATTAGGGTGCCCCGATGCACGTGAGCATCACTCCGCACGTGTATCGAGACACTATTAGGAAAGGATGCAGCGCTAACAAGAAAGAAAGGTGCGTGCTTGATTTTTGTTCGCGCTAACAGGATGGACCAACTCGCCCGTCCACACTCCTGCTTCACCCTACTTGGTGCGGGCTGCCGAACAGCTCCTAAGACGTGAGCTTGCAAAGAACCAAATTAACGCTAAGCAGCAAAGAACGACGAATGCCTAACATACCGTCGTCGTCGCTGCTTTCTTCAGCGTCTTGATTGCCGGTGGTGTTAATGTGTCTCCGTGCACTGAGCACCGTCAACCGTTTGTTGCGGCGGCCAGCCTCCGCACGTATCAGTCTCCGGTCACGATAAAAACCGTCGTTGCGGAGCTCGCAGGATGCCCCCGATAGCGTGCATGACACGGAGCTCATGGCGCAGCGACTGCAGAGCCAGGAGCACCAGAAAAACGTTGCAAAAGACGCCGCACCAACAGCACGAGGCAATTTGAAATCGCCTCCTCCGTAGAGCCACCGTTGACCGTTAGTGGCGCTGGCGGCATTACGAGCATAGAGTTATTAAGCAGACACTACCACCGCTTTCTTTGAAACAAGTAGGTAGTAAGCGCCACTGCGTGTAACTGTTTCTTGAGAAATGTGCATGAGTGTTATGAAAAGATATAACTCCTATTAATAAACAAACTTGCCCTTAAAAATGAGGGAAGTTGCACCCACTCCTCTTGGTTGCTTTGCAGACGTTCAGTGGGACGTTTGCTTTGCGGCGACGCCGAGAACTAGTCCCAGAAGGACACAGTCACGGTAGGAGTAGTGGAAGATAAGCATTCTTCCACCGTGGACACGGTCGTGAGCAGAATCGGCGGGACATGCGGCCGCATATGGTGGCATACCGTTAGTATATTAATTCTATGCATACCGTAGCCGGCGCAATCAAACCTTGCGGTCTTCGCAATATTGGCGCATGTTCCAGAATGGGGTCTGTTCCCGCCTCCCGCCGCACCTCGATCGGGTCGCCACTGCATCACAAATACTAGGGTGCCGCTGCCGTCCAACGTTTTTAAATGACTTTAAGTATATTTAAAAACGTTGCTGCCGTCCGCCGCCCACGAGAAAGGAAAGCGCGCGCTCGGCGCTCGCCCCCAGACCGGCCTAGTCCAGCTATGAATGGCAACCGCTCAGCCGTGATATCTCGCCCCTACGCTTTATGCAAAGACCGCATAATCAGCCTCTGAGAGGTCTCATAAAACGAATTAACTTCCGAGCGCTCTCGTCTTCAGTCCGACTATGCATGGCCTCATGTACCGTATGTACCGCCGGTTTGTAAAGAATTCTCCTCCTCAAACTATTGGCCTATTTGGTCTCAACCACCGGCCACAAGGTAGTTTATGATTGTTTGTGTTTTCTTCTTTGTAATCCACAGCAGATTAGAGAGGCTGCGCCACCTGTGGCTACTGCGAGAGCTAGCTTCCAGCGGGGAGGGGGAGGGACATTGGTTGCCTCGCAATTCGCCAGATGGCGCGGCCTCTCAAATCGGCGTAGGGTTATGGTGTAGGTGCCTGTATGCGTCCGCTCCCATGGCGTGCGGCTGGCAATGTCGACTGGATGATCAGACTCTGCCAGACGTCTGCGAGTACCTACTCTCGAGGGCGTCGGCTCCGGCTGAATTGCTTCGTCCATAGCGAGACACTGGACAGGTAGCGCACAGCAGCTCGCGCAGCGGTCACGACGACGGCGGAGCGCGCAGCTGCAGCTGCTGCGAGTCACGTGGTACGTCACGTGGTTACTCACGCACATGGAGGAAGGAAAGAACATGCTTATACGCACTCCGCTGCTCCTGTTTAAGGTGATTCGTGCAGACACAGCGAAATCGGCGCCTCTAGGCCAGTATGTTCGTGCTAAAATTTCCCAGAGAAGTGGAATTGGCGGTCAGTTTTGTTTTACACTGCGTTTGGGTGGTTACTTGCCTGATTCGGTCATGACTGATCGAAAATCTCTATCGTCTCCTGTGACGGCGCATACAACAGCAAAATTTGGCAGCAGTGGTACCGGTAGCGCCACCTCGCGCCGATCGAACGAGCGACGTGTGTTGCTCAAATAAACGCATGCCATAGAATGCTTCTCTCAGCTAAACGGAAGCATTGTCTAAACGGAAGCAACTATCTTTGCGGCAGAGTCGGTCACAGACCGCTCCGCATACTCCGCTCTGTAGACTGCAAGACGCAACAAACACATGCAAAACCACACAAGCCGATCAAACATAAGATCATCTGGGTACCGGGGCACACGGGGGTGGCAGGAAACCAAGAGGCAGACTGGATAGCTCGAGGATATACTAACTACCGAGCATCCAACGTCAACGACCTTGAGGAATCCCTGCCAGTACCTCAGGAATACTCGGCCATACTCAACAACTACAAAGGCAGCAGGATGCGGTACCCACCACCGCACAAATCTTTAAACAAAGAAGAGGCTGTCACATGGAGACAACTTCAAACGGGGTCATATCCAAATCTAAACACACTAAGTAAAATTCACCCCACACTTTACGCACACAATTGTCCGTGGTGCCATGAAAAACCTACACTGTATCACATCACATGGGCATGTCAAAAAGTCGACATCGTCCCAGTTATACAAAACCCAAGTGTGGAGCAATGGGAGGGTCTGCTCTCCAGCGGCTGCCGCGATGACCAGATCGGTTTGATACGGCGAGCTCAGCTGGCGGCAGCATCCAGCGGAACCCTGGAATAGGGGCAACCGACCGTTGCGGATGGACTCATCTGACCACATAAAAAAAAAAAAAACACTTGTGCTAGAGCCAAATAAAGTTATCCTATCGAGCTCAGATTCCGCACAGAAATGGCATTAGGTCGGCAAAATTGTTTCATGCTACATTTGTTTGGGTTACTTGCCTGAATCGATCAAAAAAAAAAAAAAAACGTAAATTCGTATCGCCTGCGGCGACGGCGAAGGAAATCAACTGTTCCGTCAGCAATCGTACTGGTGGCGCCATCTCGTTTGTTGGCCGTGAAGATTTAGCACAGGAGGGGCGTTCGGGAGGTGGGAAGACGCTCTTTCAACTGGTTTTTTAATGGTCACAAAAAATATAGCTTGCTGAAAACTTAGTTTTCTGTGACCATTAAAAAATCACTTGAAAGAGCTTCTTCCCGCACCTTGAGTTTCTCCCAAGGAGGTCATATAAAAAATGCTTGGTTTCTCCGCAGCCTCCACACCTTACAGAAACTCACTTAGCCTCGCTGTACAGTACAGTTTTAGTTCGTCCGGAGAGTGCGTGATGACGCTACCAGCAACATCGCTGCGAAAACTTGCTATTTTGGTTCACCGTTGCCACAGACGATGGAGTTTTACAATTAATTTTGACCGAAGGAGGCAAGCACCCCGCCTAAACTTATATCTCCGTGAGAAATTTGAGCCCGAAGAAGCGAGCGGTTAGGCAAAGAGAATTTGTCTCTGATTTTCTCTTAGCGACGCAGCAGTCATTACTTTTCGGGTACAGACGTCAACACATTCTATCCCTTTTTTTTAGCTAAACAAACAAACAAAAAGCTGTCAGCCTCTGGTAGTTTGTCTCCTGGCAGGACTGAATAAGTGTGTACAATTATGTGAGACGTGAAAAATTTGCATGACAAGTGTTGCGCAAAAGCGGCATTAGCAAGAATTCATGGCGCTCCCCAGTAAAGCGCACAGTCGGCGGTAGGAACAGGTGGAAACGCGAATCATCGCTCAAGACAAAACGCAACGCTAGCCGCAGACGCACGGTGCGATAAGAGCATGTTGCATGCACGCGACGTCCAAGAGACAGGCGTGCACACTGCGTCCGCAAGGCATTTGGAAGCGTTTGCCGGTGTGTGCTCGTCCCACCCGATGACAATTTTTTCGTTTGGTTTATGGGGGTTTAACGTCCCAAAGCGATTCAGGCTATGAGAGACGCCGTAGTGGAGGCTCCGGAAATTTCGACCACCTGGGGTTCTTTAACGTGCACTGACATCGCACAGTACACGGGCATCTATATTTTCGCCTCCATCGAAATTCGACCGCCGCGGCCGAGATCCCGATGACAATGCAATAGTTAAGTCATTTGTTGGCAGTAACTGCCCGCGTGCTTGTTAAGAAGTTTAATAAGTTCGAAACTGCGCTCTTTATCAAGCAAACCAGGCTTCAAAGCGAACAGACGTATCTGAGAGGCGATGACTACCAGTGTTGCATAATTTATTCTCCTGCACTTCTATGGGTTCCTCACAACATTAGATAAACCTTCCCGGGAACGAACTTTCCTCATATAATTAAGGTAATAAAGTAACCCCCTCAAATATTACGAAGGGCCCCTTAAGTCTGCTTATGTAACTTGAATGCGAAAGCACTGTCTTATCGTAAGCTGGTTTGCGAGGTTCGTTAAAGATCCATTCCTTTTTAATTACACACCTACTGATTAGCATACAGTTGTAAGGAAACACATAAAACAACCGATTCTTATTTTGTCATTATTTCTATCTTACGACCAGGGTCTCTCACTTCTTAGCCAAGATGGATGTCCTCCCTTTAAACTTCCAACTTCATCATATCAATCTTCAAGCCTACCGTTTATTTGCCTTTGGAGATGCTGAATCGTACGCTGCGGTTAATTCATTTAATCTCTACTCAGGGCCATGTCATCATCAAATCTGATGTCGCCTGGGTCATCATCATCATCAGCCTAACCACGTCCACTGCAGGGCAAAGGCCTCTCCCATGTCTCTCCAATTAACCCCGCCCTTTGCCAGCTGCGGCCACCGTATCCTCGCAAACTTCTTAATCTCATCCGCCCACCTAACTTTATGCCGCCCCTTTCTACGCTTGCCTTCTCTTGGAATCCACTCCGTTACCAAGGACCAGCGGTTATCCTGCCTTCGCATTACATTCCCTGCCCAAGCCCATTTCTTCCTCTCGATTTCGACTAGGATGTCATCAATCCGCGTTTGTTCCCTCACGCACTCCGCCCGTTTCCGATCTCTTAACGTTGCACCTATCATTTTTCTTTCCATAGCTCGCTGCGTTGTCCTTAACTTAAGCTGAACCCTTTCCGTTAGCCCCCTCGTTTCTGCCCCACAGGTGAGTGCCGGTAAGATACAGCTGTTGTATACTTCTCTCTTGAGGGATATTGGTAAGCTGCCATTCATGATCTGAGAGAACCGGCCATATGCGCTCCACCCCATTCTTATTCCTCTACTTATTTCCCTCTCATGATCCGGGAAATCCTGGCTGTTCGCTTTTGTTTCTGACACCTGTAGCTCTTCCCGATCCAATCATCTGAATAGCTTAAGCAAGCAATGATTAACTGCGTATAGATGGCGTTGCCTTTATTGACACAACTCCTGGCTGCTATCGTCTCACAACTCCTGCGGAGGACCATGGTTCGTACGCAGTCGCTGTTGATGTTTAATAGCACATTTACACGTGTGTGGTTCCTATAAGCTCTGATTGCGCCACGTCTGCATTACTGAAAAGGTTTTAACTGAATCAAAAGCTTTTCGTGATTTGTGAAGGCTGCATATCGGGAATCGTTTCATCCAACGCATTTTTTTATAACCTGAGGGATGATATCATCGGGTGCTATCGAGGCATATCAGGTGCTCAAATAAGGTTTATGGTTTACCTCAGTATGGATACCTTGTAAGCAAAGGAGAGCATACGTTAATCTGTCTAAAATATATTGCGCCCGTGATACTACCTTTCTTGCTCATAAATGCTATGTTACCGTTATTCTTATGCTTCTGGTACGCTTGAAGTCATAGGAAATTGTGTATTTGCGGTTGAAACATTTCTTAGCCCATCCTCGCCGCACTTCAACAGACTTGAAGTAACTAATCTTCACGTGCCACTGTTGATTCCTTATTAATTGCTTTAATTGCTAACGAAATTATCGTCCTTATCCTTGGCACGTACGGCTGATTTCTGATTTCTTTCCATCTGTGATTCTCTCTACGCTTCTTTCAGGCTTCCTCATGTCGTCTTCCTTATGCTTATAATGATTAATTTTGACGCTTAATTCAGAGAATCGCATCTTACCTTTGTGTGTGGGGTTCGATGTTTTCATGCTGCGACGTTCCTTGAGAAAATATTTTGTTTCCTGCAGAAACTCACCAGTATTTTTTGTGCAAGCCACCCTACTTGCTAACTGAATTTTGAAATTTATGACCACATACTGTTAAAGTTGTCACGCTTCCCCTCTTCTTCTGTGTTCGTTTTTATTGGTTAAAGGGCAACATCTGTTCTTAAGCGAGATCTGAACTACTGCACTTTCCCATCTCTGCTGACTCGTTTATAGGCTCCTTACCAACTACTTTCACCGCTCTCTTTTCGAATCTAGGCCAATTCTAGACCTCATGGTCGCGTCCGCCTTGAGCCTCATTTTTCCTGACACCTCCACATCCTGCACGACGCTGAGATGGGCGAGCATTGTGAAGTCAATTTCATTTTTAGTTTCATCAATCGGATGCTTCTACGTCCACTTCCGGTTCTTGCGTTTGCGGAAGAAGGCATTCATTCCAGGTCGGCAGGATGCCAGGCAGGCGCATACATCCGCTAAACGTATATAGAGTTCGCGCCACAACTCCCTGCGCGTGTTCTTGCTGTCTTTCCCACGCTTGTCTTATTCTTCCCTGCCATAGCGAGCGAGAGAGACATAAAGAATGAGAGAGAAAGAAAGAACGGATTTTGTTTGGACCAAAAATTGACCGGGTGTTTCTTGCGGTAATGCGAATTTAGGCGACAGCTTGGGCGGGGCCAAACGTTAGTGCCACTCGGACGCTGAATAGATAGAGTCACGCATACGTGCTTATCCATCCATCCACATCTGTCAAGAAAGCACACAACGACGTCAAAAGTGACGTCACTGCATTCGGACAAGTCTGTGAATGTCATTCTGGACACTCAGCGTGGAGCGTTGTCATTCCTTTCGGCATGACGTCACTACGTTGCGGCCAATCAGCGCAGCGCTTTGCCATGATTTCATCTGCGGCGTTTCTTTTGACCAATCAGGGCGACGTGTTGACCTGGTGCATTGCGCCGGCACCGACATCGACGCCTAACAAATGGGAAATCTGGCCTTCACAGCTGGAGCTGGAATATGTAGCTCTTAGTTCAGGTAACGTGTCATATAGCCAAGAATAATATCGAGGACTTTTCATTCATTCTTTTTTGGTTTAGGGCTCCAGCGGCTGCGGTGAGTGCCCGGGCCCACCGGACCAGCGTTGAGCCGTTCAGCCACCTTTTGGTCTTCAAGTCTTGAAGGGAACTCTGTTGCTAAGGCATTCCGGTTGCAGCCGGAAACTTGATTGAAAAAATTCTTTAAGGTTACACCTGATTACAGCTTTCCGGAACGCGTAAAGAGAACTGTAAAAAATAACGCATCTACGACGTCCACAAACACATTAGGTACAAATAGCAGTTCACTATAGTTCAAATTTCCGGTTGTCCATCGATGATATTCTGCAGTGCAGTCAGACGATGGCGAGACAGAGATGTGAGAGCACGTGTAATTTTACACACAATGTCCTGTACGCGTTGGAACAATTAGATTTACCAAGGGCGGGCCGATGATGGGCAACAGGCATGTCAATATTATACCGTTGAGGTGATATTTATTATCCATTTAGAGAAAAACTACCAAATTTTAAGATTTTTGTAAGGATCATGCTGAGATTGCATTTCAAACTTGCCACCTTTCCAGATGATTAGTTATGCAATGTTTGTCGGGTCCTTATGCGTGCTCACATTGGCACAACGCTGCTTTCAGTGTCTCATTTAAATTGTTTTCGACGAATTTTTGTCATGTGTCGTCATGCCAACAAATGATCACATTTTAGGCTTTTTAAAAGTCTCATGTTTTCGAAACGGAGCTATAACAGAACTACCCGAGAGCGCAGAGGTGTCGATACTAGAAATTTTTTTCTGAGGACGTTTTGCATGCAGCGCTTAAGAAGGTTCTATGCGAAATTGTTGAAACTTCAGCACAATTTAATTTCGTCCAAATTTGTGGACATTTCACCTTTTATCCGAGGATTCACATAGTGCTCAGGTCGTATCGACAAATCCGGACACAGAGCCTGAAGGAGTTAGTATTTACAAAACGCAAATATATGGAGGAAATGCAGAAGGTAGCAAATTGTGTAGAATTAAAAGAAGAGAACGAGTCGAGCGCCATGATATGAACAATGTCAACGTCATTAGACCTTAGTAGCACCTCTAGTAGTAGTACTATTAGTATTACAGTAGTAGCAAAACTAACTTATAAATTTTGGTGTTTGTCTCGAAGTGACCATGGGCTGGAAGGATTCCGTAGTGGAGGGCTACAAATTAATTTACATCACCTGGGTCTCTTTAACATGGGCTGACATTGCTTAGCACACGGCCACCTTTATATTTCGACTTTGTCGAAATGCAACCACCGCAGCCGGCATCGAATCCGCGTCCTTGGAAACAGCAGTCGAACGCCAAAGCAATTAAGCTACCGCGCCGGGTATTAGTAGTGGTAGTGTTAGTAGTAGCACGTGAACATCTTCGACAAGTATTTTCTTGCTTAGGGGCAAACTATAAAAAAAAAGCAGGAGGAAAAACTAGAACGAAGACATTCTGATTTATTACCCAAAACACAATCATTAGCTTGGGACCAGTTTACCCTCTTCTTTTGGCTCTCTTCACTGAACCCAGGCCTATCCCCCGTCGTCCATGGGTATGTGCCATGTCACTCAGGTAACAACAACAACTCAGAAGGAGATACCTGACATTTCGAAAGCGACTTCCCCTGAATAATGAGCCAAGTAGTCCCAGGGACATAGGGCAGCTTTAATATGTGCATAGATCGAAGTTTCTGCCGTTTTAACCCGATAGCGTTAAGGACTCCGTGCCGCAAAAAAATCGGCGTCGTCGTCGGCTGGGCCACCTAGGTCACATGACCTTATGGCGTCATGACAACCTACCCATCAGATTGTGACGAAACTGGCCACCGGAGCAGGTGGCAGTTAATTTAATGATAGGTCGTTAGAGGTTGCTCGGGAAGGGCAACCTGGCTCTCACTGTGGTGTACAGCTTAACCGTTGTACCACTGCGTCGAGAGTGGTGTCAACTCCATTTTTCCTTTTCTTTTCCTACTACAGAAGTGTCGTTAGTGGTACTAGGACTTGTGGCAGTAGCAGTGATAGTAGTAGTAATGACAACAGTAACTACTTAGTGCATATCGAGCGTGGCATTGCACTGAACTGCGCTATGAACGATTAGAACAAATTTACTTTTATCCAAAGCAAATGCCACTGCTCTGAAACATGAAAACAATCTAAACTGTACGCAAACGGCACCAGTGCACTCTGTCGCTGTTATAAACGGGCGAAGTGTCCAAAGCGTAGCAAGAACTTAGAGAAGAACGCGACGGACAAAAAGGCTTTTAGTTTATTTCCCAGCCTGCTACTTCATTCGACCTCCGGCTTTCCCTCACAATTCTTGCTCTTTGAGCTTCGAAAGATACAGAACAAGGCCTCCCATATCGTGACACTAAGGGCGGCTGCCGCAAGCGTACCCAGCGCCACTGCAGTGCGCGCGCCTGGTCAGGGTTATCCCGCTCGCGTCTGTTTGAGTTGCGTCTCTTTGAGCGAGCGACCTTCGGCTTTGAAGCGGCGATAAATGAGCTGGCCGGATGAGCTTTTCAGTGTCCGTGCGTAGTCACGGCCGTAATTTCCGGAACAAAACGCAGCCTGGTACGATAGAAGGCTCTCTTACTCACTCTCTCTCTCTACAGGCGCCACGCCACGCTAGTGTTACTCTGGCTCACACGAGCAGTCTTCTTGGTCAGTAGAGCATGCATCCGCACGTATGCTGTCCCACCTGCCCCTTTTGTTTAACGGGTAATTCATTCCGGGAAAGTACAGCGCTCCGCGAGCGTGAATGCGCCGTAACTCTTTTCAGCGAGCCGTTTACACCTGGCGTGCCTGCTTGGCTTACAAAGAGGGAAAAGTAACGGAGAATTTCAGCGAGTCCGCTATGCAGTAAAAGTACACTCTTTCATAAGCCAGTACCATTCAGGGCTAGGAGTTGCAGGTGACCGTGAAGTTGAATTGGAAATAGCAGTGCTGGCGCGACACGTGTACACACGCGTATATCTTGCTCTATGTACCCATTGTTGCTCTATGTTGCTCTATGTACGCATTTAGGTCTTTCTAATTTCATGAGCTTTTATATGCATGTAATTAATTTTTGTTATGCCCGCAATTTTCTACTTTGAAACTGAATTGCATGGATCCCAACTAGCTTTTAGCTAGTAGGGATCCAGATGTTTTCACAAGCATGCCTTGTATGAATGTTGTGAAATAAAAATCAATCAATCAATCAATCAATCAATCAATCAATCAATCAATCAATCAATCAATCAATCAATCAATCAATCAATCAATCAATCAATCAATCAATCAATCAATCAATCAATCAATCTTTCCTTTTCTTTCTAAGTTTCTCCCTCCCTATTTCCATGCGCCAATATTCGTCGTTTCAACTGTGCGCCTCTGTACCCCTTTCAGGCCCATAGGCACACTAACAAGGAAACGATAATTGTTTTGCGCATTTATTGCGCTTTAAGGTAGACTGACACAATGTCTAGACCGAATCATCATAGTATGAAATCCTTGATTTTGAGAATGAACCCACACATCTATGCTTGCCGACTTTATTGATGAAACGTTCACTTCAGCAGAGATCAAGGATACATCAACTTACAGGACACTTCGAGTCTGGTATAAAAAAAATATAAAGCAGTTTCCTTCACATGGTCAAACTCAAGTAGACGTCACACTTCTAACAGCGCGCAAGGGGTCTTGAACGCCACACGGGGAGTCTTCAAGCGTAAGTTCTTTCGGCGAAGGGATGAGGGGCCCCTTTTTAGATGTTTTCGATAACTAGCAGGGCAGACTTATTTCCTAAAGCCTCAGTGATGAGTGCACTGAGCTGAGCACGAACATTTTTGCCTTAGGGTAGAAAATAGATTTATTTTCGGGGCACCCACACGTTTGTGTAAGTATGGCCGTAAATGGGTATAGCTGGTATAACCGCCCCGTTCACTGCAAAGCACTTGAATCTACACCTTTAGTTCGTAAAAAAAAAATGAAGAACTTACACCCACATTTCGTGACTGAGGGGAGGGTGTTTACGAGTTTATTTCGACAAGGAAGTGCATTTATACTGGTGTGGCACCACAGGGACAGAGACAGAGTGACAACAACACAAGTGCTCTTGTGTTGTTGTCACTCTGTCCCTGTCCCTGTGGTGCCACACCAGTATGAATTCGTACCAACTCGCCCAATTTTCAACCCTTTTGAAGTGCATTTAGCAGACGAATGATGTTGGATCCGAGTGGAATAAGCGAAAGTGCCCAAATTTATCTATACATTGGCCACTGGCTATGCGGACCGAAAAGTGAGCTCGTCGCGAGGACGAATTATTGTGTCCCCACAACTTTTCCTGGCAATGCAGTGAAATCTACAGGGCTGAAAGACACTCTATCTTAAAAGGCTTGTTTTATAACATATTGTAAATCTCCTTATTTAATGTATATTTATAACATAACTGCGAATGTTCAAAGTTATACAGTCACGGCAAATGTGTTTTTTTCTTCGGATATATTGCATCGTGAACGGTTGTATTAGTTTTCTAAGCACGTCCATCGCTGTTTTTCGGGACATCTGGGAACGGAAAAGACGAAGGCGTCTCGCCACCGCCCCAAGTCGTCGCGAAGAAGATCCATTTTCTTTTTAAATTTTTTTGCGAATCCATTTTTTCTCACAACGACACAAATGTAAGACGGGTAACGCAATGCCACTGTGTAAGTAGTATCAACGGAGCCGTACACAGGGATAGCGAGCAAGAAGAGCCTGACAGTATACAGTGTTGCGGTTATAGATTGTGTACTCGTACTTGATCGCTTCTGCTTATATAAGCCATCGCCTCTCGATGTGTGAGCAAGCGTTCTCTTATTTTGTTGTCAGGCCGTTTCTATTATTACGACCAGGAGTGAAAATAACTCGAGCTCTGGACGGGCCTCCAACATCGAGCCCGGCCCGGACCCGCCAAGCTTGGCGTGAGGCCCTGTCAGGGCCCGGCTTGGGTTTGGACGCCGCAACACCGCATGAGGTAAATTGCTCACTGTATACATGCAGATGCATACTACGCAAGACAGAAAGTGGCCAGAAAATTGCAATAATGTTTGAAGAAACTTGTTTAGTTAATACAAAAACAAGAGAAGATGAGGTGAGTTCGCAGGTTCGCTTTCTTGAACACTGATTTCGTATGCGCGTATCTCCGAAGTTGCGAGAGCCAAATGGAAAGTGTTCGTTTCACACATAATCGACTACTTCGCGTTACATCTGGATTTTAAATCAGCGTTTCTCTTCAGGGCCTGTGATGTCTAAACAAAGGTTCTTCTCAGTGGTAGCACTGTAATTTTTTTTTTCGCACATGGTGTTGCGGGTTGATTCACGTCCGCGCTGGTCGCATTTCAATGGGAACGAAAAGTAAAAACTCTTGTTTATTCTGTAAAAATGTCTTAAATGACCCGAAGTGGCCGGAATTAATCTGCTGTTTCCCCGTGGCGCTTTTTGTAGCGTACAGATGTGTTTTTTATGGTGTGAAGGCACACAGTCGATGATAAATGTAACTGGTTAGTTTTTACTTTAACTGGTGAAATATACAAAAAACACAAGAATCATGCCAGGATTTACAGAGTGAAACACATGATACGTGAACCGTGCTGAAGAAAATGCGCTCCAAGTGACACTGCATAAGTTCTCTTCACAAATGACGTAGATAAGCTTTCTTTCATTCCGCTTCAACGAAGAGCTCCGAGACGAGATTTTTAACGACGAGGTGCTTTCATTTTTTCCGAATGTTCTGCACGGGAGGCCAAAGGCGAAAAGAAAGTTTTGCTCGTGACATCTTTGTATAAATGCAGCTCAAACAGACGAGGGCGAAAAAGAGTTGAAGGCACACACGCACGCTGGAATTGCTCGCTATTTTTATACCAAATATATCTATTGTCACTGCCCTCACTCCACTTCCATATGGGGCACTCTAAAGCCGTCAGAAATGCTATTCTTGCACCCTGCCTGCGCTCCATTCTCCTGAGATCATGTAATAAGCGAACGTGTGAAGGTTTCCAAAAGCAAGTGTCTATAGATTCAGGAACGTGGGCTATCCGGCCCCGTGACCAGCGGGCCATGTGATATGATTCTGCGTCGGGCGCAAGGTTGTTGCGCGAAGACGCCATGGGCACATAGCAACAAAAAACCTGCTGAGCAGGTGCCTTCCAGTCATCGTTTTTCTCATGTTTTGAGCAATGCGGCTAAACGGTAGGAAGTTGGAACGAATGCGCCTTCTTCCGTTGAAAAGTCAGGTTAATGCGATATGGTGCGGAACATAGCTGACACGTCACAAACTGCAAAGGGCTGCAACATTAAACATAAAACCTGGTTTGATCTTTTTATTTGTATTTATTTCACAGTACTGCAGGCCTTATTTAGACCCAAGGAGGAGTGGGAAGGGACAAAATACATTTAAAACAAGAATGACAATCATCTTCTCCTTAAATACACAAAACTATAGAGCAATTTATTTAAGAGAACATCTTCAAATTTATGTGCAGAAAAAAATTTCTTTGGAAGCGAATTCCAATCCTCCTGTGTCGGAAAAAAGCGGTGAACGAGATATCGCTTTCTTGCGTCGATATTTACATCGGTCAGACTGGCCGTTTATTTATTATTAGGCTATGAATGCATCGCCAGTAAAGCGTTATTACAGGGGGCTTATTACACTATGGTAAAGAGTTCGTTGTAAATCACATAAATGCAGCAATTAATGCAGCTACGAATAAACAAAAACAGCAGTAATGAAAAAGAAGCCTTGCCTTAATGTGAGTTTAAGTATTAACATTCTTTATCGCCAACGGTGTAATCGCATTTATTGAAACACTGCGAAAAATGTGTCGCCTGCTATTCTACGAATCTGTTGTTTTGGGTATAAGGGCTGAGACCAGAGCACGCGGGAAGCCACAGAAGCATTTTTAATAGCGGTGGCAATACGCGATATGCGATATGTCAGGTTTAACGTCCCGAAGCGATACATGAGCTATGCGGAGCTCCGTAGAGGAGGGCTCCGGATTATTTTAGACTTACTGGGCTTTTTAACTTGTGCTAACATAGCACTACACATTGGCGTTTTTGCATTTCGCCTCCCCCGAAATCTTGTGACGTTAGACTTAGCACACGAACGCCAAAGCCACTGAGGAACCCCGGCAGGTACGAGGCGGCAATAGCTGCTTCAGCCAGCCTTCAATCGCTGGGACTAAAACAGAGCGTGCGTATCTTGCGACTACGGCGAAAAGGTCCATCTAGTTTGGAGGAATTTATTGTTTTTTGTTTGTCGTTTCTTTTGTTCTAGTCATCTTAATATGTCAGAGGTTGTTCCGTACCCTGTTTTACCATGTTTTCTGATGCTATATATTTCTTTTTAAATAAATCAGAAAATAAACAAAGAGCGCTCTTTTCTGCCTGCACTTTTCTTTCGTCCGTCCTCGTCTGTTTGCGCTGCAGTGCAACAATGAAGCCACCTCAACTCGTCCAGTTCATCACTACTTCCTTTGTGCCTTTTGTCACGCGAGAAAAACTCAACCATAAGAGACACCAACACCATAAACAACTATTCAACTCTAGGGTACACGAACACCAAAGTACAAACAACTAATTGTTGACTACCTTTTTTTCTTTATTCTTTATTCAAAGATACCCTGCTTTGCCAAAAGGCGTACAAGCAACCCCCTTGCTTGTACCCCCTTGCTTGTCCAAGCCCCCCCGGCTTGGACAAAAAAAAATCTCCATTAGTACAGCACACTTGGTTATAGAACAATCGATTCCACTCTGTCACAGTTCGTGCAAAAAAATTAATGAGCGTAAAGGTTCGTTCTAGTACGGCATTCTCGAATTTTAAAGTCATGATCAGTTCATTTAGATATATATGTTTCATCCTCGTCGCTAGTCTCTCTGTTAAGACGCCGCTTATGTACTTCACTTAAACATTCTGAATCAAAAACACGACACAGACCTGTCTTAGTACCGGCCCTATCCTGGTCTGGGTGAGCAACTTCAAGCCCGGACCCGGCCCAAGCCCGGCGAAACAGCGCTTTCTCCGGCCTGACCTAAAACGTTCGAAAAAGAACACTAATGTTGGAAGCCAGAGAAGCGAAGCTGCCGGTGGAGCGGTCATTCCGACCGAGGTTTCTAGATACAATGGAGCAGCATGGGCGATCCCGGGACCCTTTGCTGAGTTCGGGTAAACAGTGCGTGCACGTGCGTATGCTTTTCCTTTTGTGTGCGCGTGTGCGAATTGGAAAAGAAAATACTCAGAAAGACACCCAAGTGGAGGACAATGCGACACCGAGGGCTTGCGACTGAGCGTTAGAGCGATTGCGAGTGCGTTTTGTCGGTAGATATCGTCTTTGATTTCAATTATTATGTGTCAAGAATCGTTACAACGTCAGGATGTGTTATCCCAAAAAAGTCTTACAGATAAAAGTGCAACACCAGATGATTGTGCCCGAGTTATATCCATTCATGGCGCGCAGATGGAGTGTCCGCGTTGGGATCACTTTCGCTCCTCCGCAAGGCAGCCTCTCAGGCCGTCTTGTTCTCTGCGGAGCTGAGATTACCGGGACGAAAATTTTGGCGAAATCTGGTAGAAATTGGGACAAAAAACGTTAAAAAATCGGGACACTTTTCGGGAAAAGACGCGAATGCGTGATTGCCTTGAAAGTTGTATGTATCCTTCAGGTTGTTAGCTGAAACTGCATGGTGTTTTAAAGTTTTTTTTTTGATGCCGAAAAGCATTTTTTACATCTCTTAATTGACGGAACTAATCAGGAACGGCTCTAAGGTCTCTTCCATTAGATTATGTCTTTGCTCGGTTATGATAATCTTGATGTCAAATCTTGAAGTCAAGTTGTCCCAATTTCTACCAGAGAACTTGGTTTGGTTGGTTTATTGGTTTATTGGGGTTGAACGTCCCAAAGCGACATAGGCTACGAGAGCCGCCGTAGTGAAGGGCTCCGGAAATTTCGACCACCTGGGGTTCTTTAACGTGCACTGACATCGCACAGCACACGGCCTTCTAGAATTTCGCCTCCATTGAAATTCGACCGCCGTGGCCGGGATCGAACCCGCGTCTTTCGGGTGAGCAGCCGAGCACCATGAAGTCAGAGAACTGTAGCTCCACTTCTGCGAGGCAGAAACCTGAGGGATTGTCATGTACCTTAGTAATAAGCTCCATATTATTTTCTCGGTGAATGAACCCGCTAGCGACTTTCAAACCTTGTCTTCCGAAGCACCATTCAACTTCTCTGCAGCAGAATATAGAATTTCAGACTGTCTAGATCCCTAGCTTATCTAAACG
This sequence comes from Amblyomma mixtum, assembly GCF_055824585.1. Classification (NCBI taxonomy): domain Eukaryota; kingdom Metazoa; phylum Arthropoda; class Arachnida; order Ixodida; family Ixodidae; genus Amblyomma; species Amblyomma mixtum. Next base: position 90,854,397 of record NC_143016.1, read on the forward strand.
AGTACCGCAATTTTCAGTTTTGCAGTCCACTCGGAATAAACCCGCACTTCTTTATACTGTGCAGCTCACTCGCAAGAATGTCACTGGTTACAGCTTAAAGGGCCACTGACCAGGGTCCGGACATTTTTGAAAAACAAGCCCACTGCATAGATGAGGCATCGAAGATAACCTCTGCAAAATACTAGAGCCATGCGCGCCCCGAAAAGCTGCGAAAATTCAAATCAAAGCCCGTTCGTTCTTTCCTTCCTTCAAAAACGGGCCCGGCCCACTACTCTGCACCCCGCTGACGTCAGGGGGGGCTACTTTCGCTAAAGGCACTCCATTGGTGCATCGTTCTGACTGACGGGAGAAGGTTGGGCGTAGCCTTGGCGTCGCGTCGTCTACACAACGCTTTCCGCAGCGCCTTCTGTTCTGGCTCATGCCTACAAACCCGCATGAAGGAACAAAAAAAAAAAAACTGCGGAGGGAGCGTGCGGCGACAGCCTTGAACCCTAGCCATAAAAAGTAAAAAAACAGTAAAACTGAGGGAGTTGGCTCGCCCCCCCCCCTCCCCCTCCCCCCCCCCCCCCCCCCCGCCGTGATCCCGTCACGAGACGCTCTGCGTGCGCGCTCCCTTCTCAGTTTCTTTTCTTCTATGCGAGCCCCCCAAAACAAGGTTTTAATTAGTAGTGCAGCAGAGCCTTTCCCTCGCTCGCCCACTTTACCGCTCCGCACACATACCGCTTATCTTTCGTGCATCTTGCGTACGCCTTGACTCCAATGAATGACATATGCTTTGGAGCGGAGAAAAGACACAAACACACAGAACACAAACACGCATGGAGAAAAGCAAACGGGCGGTTGCCGGGTCCGCGCTTCGCCGTGTGTTTCGAACACAACCGACTTCCGCCCCTCCGCTCGTGAAACGGTGGGGAGGCCTAAAAGAAAATGAAAAGGTGGCTCGTTAACTGGGAATGACAAACAGATGTATGAAAGGATGCGCTCGCTAACAAGTCTAGGTGGTCGAGCCGATCGCGCCTCTCGATCGTTCAGTGTGCGGAGAAAATGCAAAAACCAAGAAAAGAATTCTATTGAAGGCGGGGCCATGACGTCGCCCTGTGACGCACTCCACAGACACCACGCCTCCGGCTTACACCGGAGAAGGAAGGGGTGATTTTGCCTTGCCGAGCCTACTCGACGAGGAGCGGGAGAGAAAAATTTCGAGGAGGGAGTGGAAGGGGAGGAGGCTCGCTGAAAGAGAGGTAGAGAGTGTCTGCTGAGCTGGGGTGGTCCGTGGCCCTTTAAAGGGCCTGTGCCCACCCCAGCGCAGCAGACACTCTCTACCTCTCTTTGAGCGAGCCTCCTCTCCTTCCATTCCCTCCTCGAAATTCTTCTCTCCCGCTCCTCGTCGAGTAGGCTCGGCAAGGCAAAATCACCCCTTCGTTCTCCGGTGTAAGCCGGAGGCGTGGTGTCTGTGGAGTGCGTCACAGGGCGACGTCATGGCCCCGCCTTCAATAGAATTCTTGGTTTTCGCATTTTCTCCGCACACTGAACGATCGAGAGGCGCGATCGGCTCGACCACCTAGACTTGTTAGCGAGCGCATCCTTTCATACATCTGTTTGTCATTCCCAGTTAATGAGCCACCTTTTCATTTTCTTTTAGGCCTCCCCACCGTTTCACGAGCGGAGGGGCGGAAGTCGGTTGTGTTCGAAACACACGGCGAAGCGCGGACCCGGCAACCGCCCGTTTGCTTTTCTCCATGCGTGTTTGTGTTCTGTGTGTTTGTGTCTTTTCTCCGCTCCAAAGCATATGTCATTCATTGGAGTCAAGGCGTACGCAAGATGCACGAAAGATAAGGGGTGTGTGTGCGGAGCGGTCATGTGGGCGAGCGAGGGAAAGGCTCTGCTGCACTACTAATTAAAACCTTGTTTTGGGGGGCTCGCTTAGAAGAAAAGAAACTGAGAAGGGAGCGCGCACGCAGAGCGTCTCGTGACGTGATCACGGCGGGGGGGGGGGAACCAACTCCCTCAGTTTTACTATTTTTTTACTTTTTATGGCTAGGGTTCAAGGCTGTCGCCGCACGCTCCCTCCGCAGTTTTTTTTTTTTTGTTCCTTCATGCGGGTTTGTAGGCATGAGCCAGAACAGAAGGCGCTGCGGAAAGCCTTGTGCAGACGACGCGACGCCAAGGCTACGCCCAACCTTCTCCCGTCAGTCAGAACGATGCACCAATGGAGTGCCTTTAGCGAAAGTAGCCCCCCTTGACGTCAGCGGGGTGCAGAGTAGTGGGCCGGGCCCGTTTTTGAAGGAAGGAAAGAACGAACGGGCTTTGATTTGAATTTTCGCAGCTTTTCGGGGCGCGCATGGCTCTAATACTTTGCAGAGGTTATCTTCGATGCCTCATCTATGCAGTGGGCTTGTTTTTCAAAAATGTCCGGACCCTGGTCAGTGGCCCTTTAACGCATGCAGCTTAACGCAGCATGCAGCGGTTACAGCTTAACGCACCACTTGTTCAGAAGGCAATCGAAGATCCGTTGGTGAAAAGGAAAGTTATCGTCGCTTCGCAGACTCCGATTTCGTTTCATCTAATGCGCTCAGGGTGCACGTTGTCTCAAGGCACGGGCTTTTACAGGTGCCAGTGCATAGGGGTATTATACTACCTGGGAGTGTCGAGCGTTGGCGAAATAAAGCCCCTGACTTCACGCTAATATAAATATATTAGCCACGGCTAAAACGCGCCTTTGGTAGGTGAGTGTATGTGAAATAACGGGACATTTCGAATAAAGTCTGGACAATCGGCACAATATGCAATTTTCCGGGATACTAAAAGTAAATTCGGGACAACACAGTTAAGGACAATTCTGCGCTAATATCTCGGTAGATGACTACTGGTAACTGGCGCTACGATTGAGGCAAGTTTAAAAACCGGGACATATGTCCCGAAAATACCAGCTGTTATTATATGAAACGTCTAGCCGCTCGGTAGCCTGAATGGGAGCTGTGTGTGCGGGTCAGTTGGTGTTTTCATACTCTCATAATCGCAATGTTTTGCTGAATCATCAGCGCAGGTGGCACAAAGCTTGTACAAGCGTTATTGAAGGCAAATGAACCCAACCTGTAATCAGACCTAAACTTGACGCCGAGGAGCCTGAACTATTTGGCGGCGTGAGACGGTTACGGACGCTCGGTTTTGTCGTTTCCACTTCAGTGCCCAGAAAAGTTGCCGCCAAGACTATGACGTTGTATATATGAGTTGCAACTGGGTTGACGTGCTTTTCTGGAGGTATACAATAGAACCTTCTGTGCCTGTGCCTGGCGCATTCGGGTCATCCTGAAAGTGGTTAGCTTACAAATGCTGTTTGACCTAAGTTCTATTTTTCATGCTGCCTCATCCTGGCATTGACAACCGAGAATAGCGGCATCTACCAAGCGGTACGGGAGCAAGAACTGTGGTATACCCTGGAAAAGAAACAAAAATCATTGCTACACGGCAACAGCTATGTTTAGCTCGCAGCATAATGTATACACTATCCGAAGGGGTTGTAGAAGGGACGAGGTTGTCGATCGTATATCTTGTTGCTGAAACTTAGAAGAACGGCTGTACATGTATTGCATGTCAAGTTAGCGCAACTTTCCTTAGCTCTCAACGGCACAAACAAAGACTGCCTAACACCACTTCACCTTGTGTTTTCATCGCGGCCTACCATTACACCCTTGCCGAATTTTGAGAAAGAAGCCACTCATGCAGCGTGGTCGCTCTCGTATACGTCAGCGTGAACGTAAAATCCTGGCGGAAAGACCGTTAGCCCGTTCCTACGTCGTCTGCCCGCATGCCTCAGTTACACCAAGTCCATAACAGGCTCGGACTGACGAGGGTCCGCATTCCAAAGATATCCCCTTAACGAGGTACTGTGTTGCTGCCCCATAAGCAGGAAAAGCCCTGGGCGTCAGCAGTTAACTCAAGAGGCACGTCTCGCTAGCGCCTCGCAGTCACTTCTCTCGGCCGGCTGTTATTTCTTATTGCAACGTGCGGAGCAAGACCAGCGGACGCACTGTGCTTGACAGGCGGTTTTAGGCAACGGAGAAAACGCAACACCTCGGGCTGCACTGGCGTATGTCATCGCGCGGATGATTTATTTGTCCGGCAGGTCCGTCCGACGATGCGTCTCAGGTTTTCCGGGACATCCCCGCCCCTCCGAGCCACTCCCGTCTTTTCTCTTGCCAACTGCCATTGCAACACCTTCACAGCGAGAGCAGTGATTGACAGGCCGAGCCCGACGGCCGGTCACGTACGCCTCCAAAGGCCTCCAGCTGGCCGCGTGCGTCCTTTTAGCTGCCGCAGCTTGTTTGGGCGGACGGGTGGATTAAAATCACGAGGTTTCCGCTGTGACACATGCCGTCGGCTTTTCATTCATGGCACGTACGCGGTCCGTCCGGAGCCTCACTGTTCTCACGCTGGTACTTACACGCGAGCGAGTGATTTCGGTGTTGGATGAAACAACGGGACTTTTTGAGGCTGTCGCTGAGGCAACATCCATGCGGTGCCGCGAATCGTGGCTCCCTGTCAACACGCGCGAGATAAAGTAGGAACGGATGTAGACCGGACAAATAAAGTATTCAACAGTGGCGTGAGGTGTTCGGAGAGGTGATACCAGTCGTAAGCGTCGCTCTTTCTTCAAAGAACCCCGCCACCACATTCAGACTTTGGCGGTTGCATCCCGCGTTACCAACCAGCAAAATGATCATCGGCGGAAACGGTGTGCAACTCGACCTGAGTTGCTTAGGTGACACGCGAGGACAAGCATTGTTAGCATCCCATGAATCAGGAAATCCACAAAAGAATGAGTCGGCTACATGTCGAAAGTCAACTACGTCAAATGCACGCGAAGCTTCAGAATTGGACAATGCTCTCCGGTGTCCCCTGAACGAGTCTTTTTATCAGCATGACGTTAGAGCGGGGACGGTTTGCGATAAGGTCATTCTTCGTTTATTCTCTTCCAGATATTTATATGGAAAAATAACTGAGAGCCGTCCGTCGTTGGGTACAAGCCATTGTTTTGACGCGCGGAAGCAGCATTGTAAGTGACGGCTGGAACTATCAACTTGAATTTCGAATAGCTTGCTTCTAGGAGGATTCCTTCGGTGAATAAAAGGTCTCACTGGTGGTCACAAAGCACCCCTGAACACGTTCTGAAATCTAGAATAATTAAACGCATTGTATATTTCGTAGCTGTGATCGTCTTCGCATTATCGAGAGCTTAAAGGCATTGTGAAAGGCAGTAAAATTAAAATCAAAGCCTATCCCGAGCGTGGTCCCGCCAACCTCCTCGTCGACACCTTGTTTCGCACGTGACGTATGAGGTGCTTCATCTGCGTAAAAGGCCCCAGGAACTTCATTGGTTGATCCTTATGAATGACGCAGGTCGTGGGTGCGCTGAGTCGGCGCTCCTTCTTTGCTATGTTCGCTTCCGTACAGGAAGATGCAAGAGCTTACCTTCGTGTACCCTTGCCTGTCTGTGAGGCCTGTGTACTGCGGCGCTTCCTTTGTTTGTACTTCGTTCATTTATTTTCTTCTCTTGGTTTTCGGAGCGATGCACTCAAAGCCATTCTCTTCTGGGCTGCATACAGTTGTGGTAATCGTGTTTAATGTTCTTTAAGCGGCGGATTAGTATCGCGTTTTGTGTGTTCAGGATGGTTCCTCTTTAGCCGTTTAAATTTTGTCTTTCTTTTCTTTTACTTAAAACCTTCCCTGGGTACGTACTATGTTTTAATGCTAGATATTACTGTAGTTAAGGCAACCATGTCACTTTTTTTTTATTCGAGCTGTTTGCCATTAGGCATAATGTGAAATGAAAGAAAGTTATAAAAAGGAGTGCAAACAAGCCTCGCTTAAAAAGCGGCAAAAGTTCGCGATAAAGCGATTGTCTTGAGTCCACTTGCGATAGTCGTCTGCAACGTCCCATCGCAGGCCAACCTTTCTTAGGAAACGTCGTCTGGCGGAAGCTGTAGCCGGGCAAGTCCACAGCAAGTGTTTTTCGTCACTCTGGTCGGGCGCAGCACCACAATGGGGACACTTGTCAGTCACTTCGTAACGTTTGTCACGCCACCGATGACGCACAGAAGGAGGCAGAGCCGCTCCTGCCCGAATCCGGCGCACAGATACCTCCACTTATGAAAAATGTCACTTATGAAGTTGTCAGGCGAACTTTTCCCGCAGTGTTTCCTTGCAAACTGGTGACATCATTAATCGGTAATTTTCGGGTTTTAACGTAAAAAGTACCCCACCGATATTAATTTACGTTCTCTTGGGATTGTCTATTCTAGTTCAGCCACTGAGATACCTATGGGTCTGCGTTGTCAACAAGTGAGGTTTCAGGCGTCATGTCTGTACAGGCTGCAGTGTGTGAACACGCATCTTGAACCTATACGCTCTTTTTCTTTTTAAGTGTCACTCTAGTACCCTGAGAGAGCGCTACGACTTACTGAAGCACAGACAAACGGAAAAAAATGAAATGAAATGACGCCCAGAAGAAATCAAAGAATTACTGCAAGGTCGTACATGCCCTGTCACACGCATTGTGAACAAAAAATAAAAATAAACGTCACTGATAACTTGGTACGGTTAAATACAGATGGAAAACAAATTGAACAACATGAATAATGCATGTTCTTTTGTCCCTGAAACACCGAAACGAGACCGGGCGCACTTTAGGAAAGGGAATACTCGAGAAAACGCGAAGGGTTGAAGCTCTTTGTGCCAAAAAAGATGTCTAGTGTGTTTAATTCCGTACTGAATACTGCTATCCGTTTCCACAGAATTTTCCGTCATGCAGACAACCTACATTTTTCAGCTTCGTACGGAAAATGTTCAATTGTCTGCTACCGTGCTGTGCTTGTAGTTCTCCTGTCTATAGATTTTTTTTCCTGCATACTGGCGCCACAGTTCATTTTTTGCGCGAAAGCACTATTCCGATGAGTAAAGACCGAGAAAGATCTTGCGATGTTCACCTCAGCGGCGGCCTAGTCGTTTGAGCATCCGCCTCCCATGCGGGAGGCGCGGCGTTCGATCCCCAGTGCCGCCGGGTACCCACCGGTGATGCAACTGGTACAAGCTTTCCCCTGCTTGGTGCTCGGCTGCTTTATGGCCAAATGCTTGGGAATTGGGTCTTTGTCCCCACCTTGAGTACAAGAAAAACGTCGTGCCATGGCGCTCTTTGGCCACAGATGCCCTTGCGCCATACAAATCCATCACCATCATCATCATCTTACGATGTTTGAGTTTGTGCCAAGTGAAATGAAGTTTGTGGGTTTGTTCCAACTGAAATAAATAAAAATAAATCAAATAAATATCCGCTACTGGAGTTCGAACCTCGGCGGAGCGAGCAGATCAGCTTCGCTGGCCACTGCGCAAGAGAACTTGGCTCTCGCCGCAGCCGAACACGCCACGTCTCCAACTACAACAGACTCTCTCGCTGTGCATTGCCTACCGTATTCTCCATGAACTAATACTAATATCAAACAAATATTCGCGCTTTGAGCTATGTGGCGGTATAGGGACAAATAGATGAGCGCTGCATTCGCTGGCTTGGAAAACGATGTGGCAGAAACAGGGCACTGGAGCAATACTCGTTGGCGTTGACAAGATTACTGCAAAAACGCGGCACTGGAGCATAGGCCGCCCGCGTACGTTGGGTAAATTGGCATTGGAGATGAAAAATTTCAAGACGCGCATAAGTGGCTCCCTGGGACAGTGGACACCTCAATCGCGCTTTCAGATACGCGACGGGGATGTCCACCTGGAAAAACTGTGGTTTCGCACAATATTTCGTGCTTAGCAATGCTAAACCGCCACCCATTTTTGTCCAGCCTCGAGCTATTCTTCCCATAATTCCGTTCCAATTGCCACAGAGCCTTGGTGCATGCCTGACACAGTTCAACTTGCGCTTTATTTTTAAGGCATGCTCATAAAAATCTGCCTTCTACTATCAGTGCTACTCCTGGATTTCCGCATTGCATGAGTGCTGTGCCGTGTTTTGTTACCATCCATGCACAGCGAGCGTTGTCAATAAACAAACCTTTATGCACTCGTTTTGTTGCGCTTGTCCTTCGTGCAGTCTCCCAAGACGGCGGCCAAAGTATTAAAATCAACTTCAAACGAAAACCCCATGCACCGGTCGAGCCTCCTCCATGGCCGAGTGTCCAAGGGCGTCGTGAAGGCTTGGCAGCATTGCATGTTGGAGACAGCACTTTTTAAGACGTCTCTCGCTCCCCGCTTCCGAAGGTGACCCCGCTGGCGCTTCGCCGCTGCAGAAGCTCCGGGCTGCTGTTGCTTCGCCCTGGCGTTCGTGGCACAGGGTGAAATTGTCCCACGCGCTTATTGTCGCGTCCTCTGACCCCTCATTTTTCTTCTTACGTCGACGCGGACAACCCTTTTTCATCGTTCGTGCAGCGTCCTGCATGTATTTGTGTCAAACAACGCATTACTGCCAAACTGCATCCACGCGAGATCGACGAATTCGAAAGGGGGGCAGGGGTTTGCTTCGCGTATGACGCGATTGCATGAGGCTTATAACAAGAAACGCTAAACCTTTGTATAAGCTGATACACGAAAGCTTAAACTGGAGTTTCTGGCATTTTCGCTACTGGCCTGTCCAGAACCATAAAAATTTCATCCTACTACTTTGTTACAACCTTAAATTTAAAAAGTAGTCTCGTTTGCGAACGAGAAAAAGAATAAAGGAAATGCAAGGAGGCTAACCGGGCATCATTCAGAATTGGCTGCCTTTTAAAAATGGGTACAAGTATGTGGATTTAGAAGGGTACGGACACAAAGTTTTTAGGTGTCCGTTTCATGGCCTTGAATGATGCTTACGAGCATAGTGATCATGAAAATGGGCTCAAGACATCAAACACGCTCCATTAATAAACACTACGAATTATTTTATACTGGCAGTTTCGGTCTCGGTCGGCGCCAGCGCTGAAGCCCGCCCTGACGTCGCGGTCGACCAGCCAACCAGCTGGGCGACCACATTCCCGGTGGCGCGTCGCCGGCAAGCACTGGTTGTCCCTGTGAACAACCACTAGATTCTGTGAAGTCAAAATAATCTGGGAAAGTGCACACTGACGTCACTCGATGCGCCCTTGACTGTGTGACTGTGACTTTGGTTTTGTCTTGTTTTGTTTTGATTATGTTTTTATTTCCCAAATTTTCTTTGCGGCCGGCACTCGGTGCTTTGTTTAGACTGTTACTGTGACCATGACTGTGACCATGACTTCGGTTTTCTCTTTTTTATTATTATTATTTATTCCGCGGACTGCACGTTGTGCTTTGGCTGTCTGCCTGCAACTAACTTTTGCTGTGATGAGCCTTTTGTTTTCTCTTCTTTTGAGTTTTTTTTACTGCACTGTTTTTCGCTTAATTTTTTTTCTTCTTCGGAACATTTAGTTCTTTTTCATTTATCTTGAATTGGCGTAAAGCGTGGCTAAGCTTTGCTGGTCCAGTCATCCTCTCTTTTTCTTTTATGTTTTTTTTATCTTTTCTGAGAGGACCAATAAAAGGGTAAAAGGGTGGAAATGTAGAGAGGCTGCCGCTTGTGTGGAGTGACGGTCTCGGAAGTTTTCATCGTGGTCTGGGCCTGCCCTTCCAATCCGCACCCCTTCCCAATCCTTCATCTCCCACCCTTCTAGGGAAGCCTGGGGGGCGGAGCTGCTGAGCTGCCATGACCTGCAGTCCCAACGGACCTTGGTCACCAGGGGGCGAGCGGCGTTAGATGCCATTGGGGCTCCAGAATAGAAGCACCACCTAGATTTCTGAGGACCTGGGCCAATAGGACCTGGGCCCAAACTCTCCTCTTGTACATAGTCAATATATGTTTACCACCACCGCTACCACATCCGACAATATTCAAAAACATATTGAATTGCGTTCCTGTCAACGCCCGAGACTGAAACTGGCTAGAAGGCATCTCCTTACGCCCACGAAACAAGTAATATCGCTGTTTGCGTTCAAAATTTTGTATCTGTACCCCTTCAAGTCTACGGTAGAAACAGGGGACGCTATTGATGCCCTTCTTGAAGGGACGGTCTTTCTTGCCACCCTGTGGTGACATCAATCAAGTTTCTCCTTATGTACACAGTGAGCAGGAAGCTCTTTCGTCTACAGCGGAAGTGCGAGACGGTTGTTATTTGGAATTGCAGACCCGGCCTAATGTATTCAGGGATTTCAGAGGAGTGACGCAGCAGTAGCTCTAGAGGCCGATGAACGCCCTGGTACTTCCGGAGTTGGCTGCTGCAGCCCATACTGAATCACTGACGCGGTCTTTCCGTACTAAGAGAATGTTGTCATTTTCGGCGTTTGTTCGCAGCTGAGGTCGTTACAGACAGACAGACAGACAGACAGACAGACAGACAGACAGACAGACAGACAGACAGACAGACAGACAGACAGACAGACAGACAGACAGAATGACAGACAGAATGACAGACAGACAGACAGACAGACAGACAGACAGACAGACAGACAGACAGACAGACAGACAGACAGACAGACAGACAGACAGACGGACGGACGGACGGACGGACAGACAGACAGACAGACAGACAGACAGACAGACAGACAGACAGACAGAATGACAGACAGAATGACAGACAGACAGACAGACAGACAGACAGACAGACAGACAGACAGACAGACAGACAGACAGACAGACAGACAGACAGACAGACAGACAGACAGACAGACAGACAGACAGACAGACAGACAGACAGACAGACAGACAGACAGACAGACAGACAGACAGACAGACAGACAGACAGACAGACAGACAGACAGACAGACAGACAGACAGACAGACAGACAGACAGACAGACAGACAGACAGACAGACAGACAGACAGACAGACAGACAGACAGACAGACAGACAGACAGACAGACAGACAGACAGACAGACAGACAGACAGACAGACAGACAGACAGACAGACAGACAGACAGACAGACAGACAGACAGACAGACAGACAGACAGACAGACAGACAGACAGACAGACAGACAGACAGACAGACAGACAGACAGACAGACAGACAGACAGACAGACAGACAGACAGACAGACAGACAGACAGACAGACAGACAGACAGACAGACAGACAGACAGACAGACAGACAGACAGACAGACAGACAGACAGACAGACAGACAGACAGACAGACAGACAGACAGACAGACAGACAGACAGACAGACAGACAGACAGACAGACAGACAGACAGACAGACAGACAGACAGACAGACAGACAGACAGACAGACAGACAGACAGACAGACAGACAGACAGACAGACAGACAGACAGACAGACAGACAGACAGACAGACAGACAGACAGACAGACAGACAGACAGACAGACAGACAGACAGACAGACAGACAGACAGACAGACAGACAGACAGACAGACAGACAGACAGACAGACAGACAGACAGACAGACAGACAGACAGACAGACAGACAGACAGACAGACAGACAGACAGACAGACAGACAGACAGACAGACAGACAGACAGACAGACAGACAGACAGACAGACAGACAGACAGACAGACAGACAGACAGACAGACAGACAGACAGACAGACAGACAGACAGACAGACAGACAGACAGACAGACAGACAGACAGAAAACGGCTTAATGCAGGTGAATGGCCGCTATAAGTCCTAGCGCACTAAAAATGGATGCCGACTAGCACGCAGAAGACATAACGCTCTGGAGAGAGCAAGCATCGCCGGTGCCATTATGCAATTTCCGAAGGTACCCACCACAGAGCTGTTGAGAGAGTGAAATGCAGGAACTGCATAAAATGTTTTGCAAACGTCAGCATCGCACTTTCTCTGGCGTGCAAGGAGAGCTATTTGTACAACACATCCTGGCAATCGAGCAAGCTGTGTTCTGTCTGGCCTACAATCACATTGCTAACCTCGTGTTCGCGTGCAGCGAATCGAACCTAATCGCATGTTCATTCAATAAGCCTGAGCGAAAGAACAGCAACTGTAACACTACAACAGAAAAAAGTCACGACGATGGAAAAAAATCCAAAACCATCGCGTAGCTGGGTACATGCCAAGCTCGGCTGTAGAACTGCGTTAACTGCAATGGGCCATGGAACCAAACATTGCCGGGTTCGGTCTGGGCAAAGTGTTTGTGTTTCCAATAAGCTCGCAACGCTTTCCAAGAAGTTCGTGGAACCAACTTCATGTGCGTTCATCGCCAAGATGAGTGATTGATGATTTTCGAAGGGCGGCCAATTTTTCCCCGTGCACTATTCCATTTTGCTCCGCGGGTTGGGGTGACATTATGACATTTTAAACGCAATCAAATTTTGCAGCGTTTCTATTCGGCTGGCCCTTTCATATTTCCTGAGAATGATGCGAGGACGGCACGAAAAAATTGCGCATTTTTTTTTTGATATCTGTAATAGAAGAAATGTAGAAGAGCTTTTTCCCTGCAGTGGTCGTGCCAGGCTGATGATGATGATGAAACAAAAATAATGGGGACGATCATAAATTTGCATCGCGTTCTGCCCCTTATGCCTATTAGTTTGACTCAGAGTTGCCCCGAGAGGATCGCATAGCGCCTTCAAAAAAGGATGACTTTCGTAGACTTTTGTAGACGTTTGTAGTCTTTTGTAACAGAAGTTTCTTTACAAATAAAGGCAGGCATGTCAGCCCGAGCCACAATTTTCTGGAGTGCTATTTTGCACTTGGGAATGGGGAGGCAGGGCACAGGGGCAGAAAGAGGTTCGTGGTGCGGTACGATGAGGACAGAAGAGAGGTGCGGATGTGTACCATTACATCACCAGTGCGGCTAGTAACAGCCGCGAATCGAGGCGCATACTGCCATGGGCGTCCGGAGGGGGGGGCAAGGGGGGGCGGCTGCACCCCCCTGGAAAATCACTCACTCGAACCGTGAGTGATGGCCGCACGCCAGGGGCGGTGGTGCGCTCAGTCAAAAGGGTAAAAGCAGCCCCGCATGGTCACATCTGCGAAATGCCGCGTCCGGGCGTGCGTCGTTCCGCCGTTTTCAAACCACGCCATCGTTAGCTCTACTGAAGGGCGACCTGTTCCAGACATACAGCGGCACCGGCGAGCATGTGTTTCGAGCCGCCTTGAGATGGGTGTCTGTTTCTTTGATCTCTAGAGAGATAGCGACACGGAGGCAGACAGTGCACGGGGCATCTTGTTTTCGCCTATCGTTACGCCGGTCACCGATGAATTCTTAAGGAGGGAAGGTAAAATCAGCCGTGTCCACCCCCGCTTTGTCGGGCTGCTCAGGGGCAAGCGGGCGATGAGTTGGCGCCGCCGCCGCTCGCTGTCTCCTCCGATCCACGGGTAGCGCAGTTCGGTAGAAGCGCCGCTTTCAGAATCTCCGGCAAAGGGGATTAGCTGCTTTTGTTCACGGCGACGCAGTCTCCCGAGGCGCCCCCACACCAGCGTTCTTTGCGTCTTCTGCGAAAACCAGCGCCTTTGGTCAACGCAGCCCGATGGCGCCTGCCTGGCTCGCCTGTCACCTCTGGCTGGGCCTCAAATCACAACAGCGCCCATGTACTGTGCGTGTCAGTGCATGGTAAAGAGACCCAGGTGGTCGACATTACCCGGAACTCTGTACTACTCCATCCCTCATAGCCTGAGTCGTTTTGGGGCTCTGAACCCCATAAAAACACAAACAAATTTTCCGACTGGAGTGGCGAGTGTCCCTTCCCCTCGGAAGTTGCGCGGCGTTCCTTTCACCCCCAAAGTGCGCATTCGGGGATACTGCGGCAAGTAAGCCCTTGCACGTGTGCGCGCCTCTGTGTTTGTGCTTGGGTGTTTTTAGTGGCCGGTTGTCAGCGAAGCTGAGAACAACCAAGACAGCGGACGAGAAAACGACGAGCGGAGAGCAGTGTGTGTGCGGTTGCTCGACTGTGCGGATGCGCAAGCAAGATGGAGCGAGGTGTATGAAGCTGCGAGCGTGCATTTATCTTGTAAATAAGTTTTCGTTGTATATATAGTCATCTTTTGTTTTCAACGTACGCGTTCAACAGTTTTTCCAATCAATGTGTATGATGAGTGTGCACCGAGAGCGTGTAATGAAGCACAGAAGTGAATTTATCACACGTGTAATTACGCAATTCGCCCAGAAAAATCCGAGGCGCCTACAGTTGCTGTTCAAGGAAGACTGACTGAGTGACTGTAGTTGCGTGTTTGTGAACATATTGTGCTGTGTGCTGGTCATCAATCCGGGTGAGTCGAGAACCCGTATGCAGCAAGACTGAGCACTCTTCTCCACGAAGTGATATAGCATCTTTTTGCATTTTTATTAATTTTAGTTGTTTCTTCGTTGATAAACTCCAATGTACCTCTCCTAGCCGCGCTTTAATTTGCTGTTTGTAATTTTTCTTTCATGTGTGCATTTTGTTTAATTTTTATTTATATATAAATAAATAAATTTACTCCGCAAATAGCGCCTTTCTGCTACGAACATACCCCCCCCCCCCCCCCCCCCCGGGGCACCAACGGGGCCCCCCCCCTGCAAAAAATTCTGCGGACGCCCTTGCATACTGCTTAGGCAGCGAAGAAATGCCCGAACAGCTTAACTGCAGCTCTTTCTTTCCAAGCCTCTGACCAAGTCCTATACGAGGTCTGCTAGAAAAGTATCCGACCTTATTTTTTTTTGCTAACACTTGATGGATATGAAACAAGCGCGCTTGCTTGCATCAGGCGACCTTGAACCGTCGTCCGCATGCACGAATTTTTTCCCGCCTGCTGATAGCGTCAGTCGCTGGGAGGCAGCGTTTGAGTGAGGTAGTGCGCAGTGCTCTCGTCGGTTTTTTACTGCAAGCAAAATGGCGGTGCGACCGGAGCAGCGCTAATGCATCAAATTTTGCCAGAAACGGGGCGACAGCCAAGTGGAAACTATTCGGAATATTCAGACGGTTTTCGGTGATGATGCTTAGATCAGCACACAAATTAAGCAATAGTACAACTGGTTTAAAGATGGCCGCACATCGGTGGAGAGCGAGCCACGCTCCAGTCGGCCATCAACATGCCGAAATGGCCAGGTCATTGCCGAAGTGAACGCTTTGGTGATGCGGGACCGTCGTGTGACTATCTGAGAAATTGCGGAAGAAGTGAACATCAGTAGTTTTTCTGCACATTCCATTATCACCGAAGATTTGGCCATGAAGAGAGTTGCGGCGAAATTCGCGCCGAAGCTGCTCACGGTGGAGCAAAAGCAGCTTCTTGTTGAAGTCTCACAGGACACGCTGGATTCCACAAACAGTGACCCCGACTTTATCAACACCATAATCACTGGTGACGAGTCTTGGGTGTACGGGTACGACCCGGAAACCAAATCCCAGTCGTCACAGTAGAAGCATTCCACGTCCCCAAGACCAAAGAAAGCTTGACAAATGCTCAGCAACGTCAAAGTGATGCTGACTGCTTTCTTGGACTCTCGCTGTGTGGCACACCACGAGTACGCACGCCCCAGGGTCAAACAATGACCAAAGAGTACTATAGGGGTGTCCTCCGTCGCCTACGCGATGCTGTGCGGCGCAAGAGACCGGAGTTGAGGTCAACAGGAAATTGGCGCATTCATCATGACAATGCTCCTGCACATTCCTCTCATTTGATTCAGATTTTTTGGCGAAAAACCAGACTCCTGTAGTTCGGCAGACTCCTTACTCTCTTGATATGGCCCCCTGCGACTTCTGGTTGTTTCCGAAAATCAAGAGGTCATTGAAAAGAGCGCGATTTCAGACAAGAGAGGACATTATGGCTGCAACGACAGCTGAGCTAAACTCCATTCCGAAAAAGGCCTTTTCGGAATACTTCCAACAGTGGCAGCACATCTGGGAGCAGTGTGTGGAGTCCCAAGGAGACTACTTTGAAGGTAATTACGTTTACAACGCTCCAGTTATGCCATTTTTTTTTCTTCGGCCAAAGGTCGGATACTTTTCTAACATACCTCGTATATTAGGACGTCCACCCACAAAGGCCCACTGCCGAAACGCGCCGATGAAACGGTCAACGCCCGTCGCTTTCTCCCAGATTCGCTACAGTGGCCCAATGTACGCTTGATCTGGACTTTCCCTGGTCGTTCGTGGTACGTGGGCCCCCAAACTGAACCGGACGACTACATCAATTGCGACGGCGGGTTTCGCGGACATTCGGATCGCAAATGGAATGATCAAAGAGCTGCATATCTAACAGCCGTGGACACCAACCGATAACGAAGAGGACCCCACTCACTCGTTTTTCACGTCTTCCCTCTTTTTCTCCTTTTTCATTATTTCTTCTACGTCACCGAAGCGGGGCACAGAGACATGACCTCGTCGCCCCCCCCCCCCCCCCCCCCCCCCCCCTTCCCACCTGCGAAACAACGCGACGCTGTGACGAGGATGTCGACCCTCCGGGTGGGGAAAACCCTCGGCGGTGCGTGGCGACGACTTCCCGCCCGTGCGACGAACGCGGTGGAGCCGGCGCGAGCAGGACTCACCCGGCTGCGCGGCTGGAGCCGGAAGCCGTTTATTCGAGAGCGCGCAGCACATGCACGCGCATGCGAGAAATCGAGACCAAACGTAAGTACATGCGCTCGAACCGGCGGGATGCGACGGATGTGCTCCAGCGACAAACAAAGTTGGAGAAAAGGACAAGTAAGGAACGTCCAAGGACGAGCAACGTGACAATGATGCACTGTTCAGTACTGGTTGTGCTTCGCAGCAGCTACCGTGGATATAATTGAGGACGCGCACAAAAGAAACGCAAGGTTAGGGGGCGCTGTCAACACCGACACAGATTGCTCAGTGTCATGAAAGTATTTTGACTAGCATACCTTTGCCACCCTGAACTGGACCACATGTGGTGACGGTGGAAGCTAGAGACTTTCCTGGGAGCTTATAGGACTTTCGAGTAAGAACTACTATATATACAGCCGCCAGAATTGTGCCACAAATGGACAACATTAATTCGTTACCTTAAGTGTCGCCATGGCGGAATATTTGTCGGAAGAAGAAATCGAAAGGCTAGACCCGCCAGTAACGAACCGCAGCCTCCAATTCAGCCGATGACTCACCTCCGCTTTATTTGCGCTGAAAGAATTATCACAGGTGCACCTAATTTCATTATGTGTTGGAGATGTGCTAGCATTAACAGCTGTTGATGCCTTCACCGGAATTGACGTCACTTCCTGTCTGCTGACGTCACTTTTCTCCAGCCAACGAGAATTCTCCCGTCTGGTGACGTCGCTTACCTCTAGCCAATTAGCGAATTTAGTTTCCTTCGACACATTTTCTTCTCGATGAGGCTTCTATTGATATGGCACTAAAATACGAAGGCGAAGTTGAAGCTAATTTTGATGTCAAGTCTTATGGCAACGGTCCGCAGACTGCTGCAGGCATTATGAACTATGAAACCGGTTCGCTTTGTGCATGTCAAGCTCTGACGCAGCTGCCCGAGCTAACAATGAGAGTAAACAATAAAAGAGACACGGGCTTGGTGCCTTGCAGCAGCGAATTCAAACACCAGTTACTTTTTGCGCGCAGAAGTCGACATGAAATAAAGAAAATCTGAAGACGCTGAAAAGAGAAGACACCTTTCATTTTCAGTGACCCTGGGTTTTTCCGTCTTTAATGCGCAACAAGGGCTCATCCGTAAGGCTGCTGAGTGCGCGGCACTATTCTATCTCCTCTTGGTAATTAAGATTGCAGTAGCACTTTGTTCGTTTTTATTTTCTTCGCAGCGTTGAACTAATTACTCTGAAAATGCAGGCTGAGGAGGTCAGTTGTTGTGCTCCTCTCCTTGGTGCGATGCGCACTGGCTGAGTGCCAGATGGGCTGAGTGGTTTGTAGGAGACACGCTTGTTGTCCTGCGTACTCGAACGGCGGCCATGACCTTGGAGTTTCGTGTTCTGCCGCTGCGAAAAGTCAGCCGTGCTTATGACGCTTCGGTCACTCTTTGTTCCTGCCACGTATGAACACCACTTTCCCGGATAGTAGTGAACAGTGAACGGAATAACGACGCTGTTACCTGTGACAGTGTTCTTGCGTGAAAGAAACAACTTTGATTAAAAGCTAAATCTAGACCGCTTGTTCGCTTGACAAATCGAAAAAGATGGATCGCTGTCGGCTAGTGTCCTCTTATACACCCCTTCAACCATAGCAACAATTCCCGAGAGACGTGGGGTAGCATCGCGATCTTCCAGAGATGATGATGACGATTGTGATGTGTTTGGCAGATTAAGGCTAGCTGTGTAGCTGACCTCCCCTTCGGTCGAGACACTTTGGTAGCAGACAGTTCAGCCATACTTGCGTTGCTGGTATTCTGCAAATATTTTTGCGTATTTCTGCGACTTAGTTTAAGCACCAGCGGAAAGAAGTTTTAGTAGAATATTGCAGAACGGGGACAGGATTTTTTTTTCGTTTGCCTTCTTGCTGTTTCCGCCGTGCTCTGCTCCTGGCCGCAGGTTTGTTCTCGCTAGCTCATTTCATTCACCCGTACTTGGTACAGGCGCGACAAAAAAAAAAAAAGAGAAAAAAGCGAATTATGCATCAAGCTGCCCAGAAAACGCCCAGTTTCCTCTCGAAGGCCTCGGGTACGAGCGGAAGGAAGTCGACGCCGCCGCACGCGGGCCTTTCCGTAGCTGGGAACCACGCTCTGTGAACTTGGGACGAGCTTTCTACGCGCGGCTGCCTCTCTGTTTGTTGCACTCTGAACAGGAATACGCCTATATGGGAGTAAAAATGGGTAAGCTGTCCTTTATAGTGTGCTATAGAGGACAGGTTACTCCCTTTTTACACCTTTCTGTTTACAGTGTAGAAGGCAGTGTAAGCGCCATTAGAAAGGCTTTCGCGCCCAAACCTAGAGGCGAGGTGTAGCACAACTGCAGAGATAGTGCAGTGTCTTTCGGACGTGTGTAGAGTTTTAAGACGAGTACATTCGATTGATGCGGTTTGCATCGAAAATTGCGCAGCTCATTAAGGACTAACGACGGATCTATCACAGTGATCCGTAAAGAAGTGGGTGAATTTTTGTGCGATATAGAGGATAAAACGTCAGGATGTGTACCCTAAGGACATTATCGGTTTTCGCGAAAACAGATTTGCTGTTGACAGTGCCGTTGTACAGGTCACATCCCCTGCAAAGGAACTGCATCGCACCTGTCACTGGTTGCTCTCTCTGTCATTTACGTCGCCTTTTATTCGGCCTTAGATGCAGAGATAGGAAGGGAAGCTGTTTGGAAGGATTGCAAAGTGCCTAAGCTCCCGGAGACCTTTTCTTAAGCACTGCACCGGTAGTTGAAACCTTTTTATTCTGTAGAGGAGGGCAGGCCTTAAGGACCTTTTGTAGGCTCTTTAGCATTTAACAAAGCACATGTATGCCGGCAGGGAATATTATTGCGTACATGGCCTTCAAGTCGCACTGTACACGGACGGCATCTGCATTTGGTGTGCATCGCAATCACACTACATAAAGCAGAAGTTTCTGCGGAAAGCTTTGCTTAATACACTGGCGTAACTGGCGCTTAGGGTTTCGCATCTTCCGGGATAAGACTATCACTATGACCGTCTCAAAATATTTATGAATCAATAGATGCTGGTTCTCGGTGGCCACGCGGTTCCCTACGGCGAACTCAGAGGTTTCACGACAAATGTCTATATCAGTAATATCAAGTTAAGACTCTATGTTGGAAGTTTTCGGCAGTCAACAAACTCACAATCAACAAAAAATAAACAAACGGTGTGACAGTAACTGGCTCACGGCGATGATTCTCCACAAGGCTTGTATTGAAGAAGCATTTTATTGTGCCCTGTCAGTTCTCCAAGTAATATTTTTGACAAGAGTGAGGGAGCTGGGTATAGAGTGAAGCAACTGTTCATGCGTCTACCTTGGCCTTGCAAATGAATCGTCTGGCTTAAGAAGCAAAGAGGAAGCCGGACGTCGTTTTATCGGTGTGCTGAGGATCCAAGACAGGGCATTCACCCCCGTATTGTAATCACAGTGAGGATGCACTCCCAGAACAGTAGTTGTCTAACCAACCTGCAGTAATTAAAGCTATGACCAACCTCTGAAATGCTTGGCCCCTCGCACTCCCACAAAGTTAACGCTGCTTATGCCTTCGTATTTTCCGTACTGGGAGGTCTAACTTCTACCTTTCAAGTCTATAATCTGGCAGTGACAGAAAGAACATAATGGCATAGGTTGCGATTCTTGCAAAGTCATTCGCAAAGAGCGCCATCTTCACTGATGACTCCTCCTCAAATTAGCATTCCTTCTCTGGTGTGTGCGCGTGTGTAGCACAGGTGCACATAAGAAAGCAAGTTCGTCCTGTCCTCCGGGAGCCAGAAACAGGACGGATCACCGATTTCAAAGCATCGTTGCAAAATATTGCTCACGTGATCAGGCCATCTAAAGCAAAAACTGTGGCTTGTACTATTGGATACTTTCATTACTTGGGCCTGGCCTGGAGAACACTGGAGTGTTCCAGCTGATTAGAGGATATTGTAGTATCTTGCGCAATGACAAGTTGGTCAAAGCGGCCAGGAAAAATTTTAATTGCCACAATTTCAAGGAGGTATTTTTCATAAAGCACGATCCATCATTAATAGTACAGTAACGTGCGCACGAAAAAGAAAAGAGCGTCGCCTTTGCAGCTAACAGTCATAAATACAGTTTTCCGGATTCAAAAGACCGACACCTAAGCTTCTACTTCTACTTCCTTGTAAGTTTGGGGAATAGTCTTCTAATGCCTACGTCTAAGTTCTGGATTTTTTCAGTTTACGATGACAGGCCACCTAAATGCGTACTGACACAATTGCGGCTCCAATCAAGCAGTGGAATGTGTCTTATTAGAACGTCGAGCCTACCAGATCCTGGTTGAGTGGTTTGGCCGCTCGGCTACTGAACCGGAGTGCCCGGGTTCGAACCCGGCCGCGGCTGCCGCGTTTTGATTTAGACGAAACGCAAAAGGCGACCGTGTGCTGTGCGATGTCAGTGCACGTTAAGGATCCCCAGGTGGTCGAAATTATTCCGCAGCCCTGCACTACGGCACCACTTTCTTCTTTCACTCCCACTTTCTTCCCTTCGCTTAAGGCGCGGTTAAATTATCCTCCGAGAAGTGTGACATTTACTGAGCCATTTCCTTTCCTCAAAAAACCACTAATGTTGGGGACCTAGAAACTATCAGAAGCTGCAGTTCTCCCGAATTTTATGAGCACATTGTTTATTTATGGATTATTTTCACATCGTGCGTCTTTAGTATTGAAGCTTTTTTTTTTCTTCTTTACTCCTTCCCCTTCGCACAGTAGAATGTGGGTGGTTTTAAGCGAGCCGACTAAAAATTTCTGCTCTTAAATGCAGCCACTTTTCTCTCATTCTTTCTCCATTGTATTGCTTCTAATGAGGCGACTACTGACCGAACCTGTTCACGACGAAGGCAAGGTACTTCCCCTGATATCTCCATTCAAGCCCTGTACTCGCAATTAGATAGTACGCCGTTTAGGTGTTGTGCAAACGTTGCGAGCTCTTCGCAGTTTTCCTGTTGTCCGCTCACTTTGCCTTCACGACGAAGAAGACAAAGTTTGCATTCAGTTGCTTTCCGCCTTTTTTTTTGTTATTTTGCTCACGCAAGCCTTCGTGGAATCGTTCGTGGTGTGTAAGGTAAGCGTTATTCTTCTTATTTTGCGAGTTCGTTCTGGGCAGCTCTCAACACTGGAGAAGCTTTCTTTGATAAGCCACGTGCGAGTAAGATGTGTCTCTAACATGGATACGAGCGAATTACTGAGACTGTAAGTACCTGGATTTCAGTGAATGGTAATTTAAGCGTAAGAAGAGAGAAGAAAAACTACCGTGACGCAGTTCGCTTGAGGAAAAAGATGGACTGCGCTTCCCCGAATCGGCCTTGGAAGTTCGCCTGCGGCTGACACGCACCCATTAGGTCACGATACGCCCTACAGACAGAATGAGCTTTCAATGAGGTGGTAGTGAGAACCGCAAAATGAGCTTAGGTTCCACGCCATGGATGCAGTGGCGCGTTTAATGGCGGTGCTTCTATTTTTCGCTAAACTGAAATGGTCGACTGCGCAAAGGCAGCAAGTGGAGGTCCTGTAGTTGCAGAATTTCACAACTCGCTCAGAACAGGGTTTACAGTATTAACAAGGCGCGGCTTTCAAATATTATCCATTTCACGTAATGCTAACGAAAGCGTAGAGATAAACGAAGACGCACTTTTTAGTGAATTTGGAGAGGTCAGCCTGGATATAATTGCTTGATGCGCTGCTCCAGGTGGCGGTGATCGTATACGAACCCACACATGGGAGGCAGCCAGGTCGGTTTGGCTAAATTTTGCGTACAGGGTGGACCACACTTAAGCGTGAACACTTAAGCACCTGCTTCTACGAATCGCGTATACCTGGCTCACTGTCACAGTGTGTGGGTGTTTTCACGCTGTGTGGCCACGTTGTGGACGAGAGGCATCCACACCTAGAGCTGCGCGAGCTCCAAAACAAGTCGTTCAGTTGTTTTAGGTATGTGTGGTCCACCAACGAAGTGAAGAAAAGCAAAAAGACCTTCGTTCGGTTTGGCTTCAGTTGGTTGAAACCGCACGTTCACGGCTATACTCTGAATGTATACCAGGTAGTGGCTACATTCAACTTTCCACTACGTGTATATAGGATAGAAGAACTCATCAACGTCTGGTGGCGCTGCAGCCAGCAGTTATTTTCCCCACTAGATTACCATTTGCTCATTAACGTTGCATGATGTTGCTGAAGATTACGCCAAGTGTAGGAAGCACCTCGTCTTGTTGTTTCATAGGTGAGTGCCGTTGATAAAAAGGGTATGTATTGGTTGGCCAATTCAACAGGTGTAGGCCCTCGTCTTTACACGTCACTTCGCATACATTTCCATAAACGAAAAGGGGAAAGGAACACCGGGGAGACAGAGAGAGGGGGAGCGTGAGAGGTGTCTGCCCATTCGTTTCGCGGCCATCGTAAACAAGCAGCCGTTTCGGCGGTGCCCCCCGGCCACCACACGTCGCCGGTCTCGTACACACCGCCGCGAACGGACGGAAACTCGTTCCTTCTCCTCCGCCGAAACAGCCACCAATAGCCAGTGGAAGCGAAGAGAGACAGAAAGAAAAATTCCCCCAGGGACGCGAGGTCGCCCGTCGAGCACACGCGCCCTAGCACTAACCACCGCCGGCAGCAGCTGCGACGCGTTCCCTCGGCGCACACGCACGCACGCTGGTGCTGCCATCCGGCCGGCCCTGTCCCTGGTGCCGCCGCAGCGAGCAGTCAGTGGAACCCTCCTTGCTGACCGCCGCCGTAGTCGTCGTCTCGCTGCGTCGTGCACGGAGGATTCACGCGCTCGCCCACCGCCACGGCGCGACTGTCGTCGTCGTACCACTACAACAGTTTCCTCATCTGCCTTCGCCGCCTCCCTCCGCTCTTCTGCCTGCTCGGCACTACGCGGAACTTGGCTTCTCGCGCTGCCTGGTCTTTCTTTTTGATGGCTCGGATGACGTCGCCTTGGCCGCAAAGCTGTTAACGTCCAGAAGAGGAGGGAAAGCGCCGGTTTCAGCAGTACGGGGCGGGACCCCCGTTTCTTCCAGCGACAGAGACATATTTCGCTTTGAGAGGTAGGTATACTACGCATGTAGACGGCCCGATGGCTGTCGCCGCGCGCTTCGTGTACCCGCCTACATGGAACGACAGTTGAGCCGGTCCGTACGGGAGCCGCTGCTCTTCTCGGGTGTCTTGTGGCTGACGCTTGCATGCGCTATGCGGAGGGTCGCTAGCAAAACTTTGATCGGATTGTATAGGCGTGACATGATTGCGGTGAAATCAAGAAGGAAGATTATTTGCCGGCGCCCTCTCATAGAGACTGTGCAGCTGTCGTGGCGAGTGCATTTAGTTTCGGGAAACTTAGAGCGAAGTTGTGACTGTACGTATCAAATGCTATTCCCTGATTAGTATCAAAAGCCAAAGCGGAGTGAACTATGCTCGAATTTACGTCAGCTATTTAGCACTGTCTTTTGGAAATGAACGTTGTATTCGTGTTTCCAGAACTGATAGTGCTGGCTTCAACTGAACTTACAAGGATTCCCGTCACCAGTATGCAGGTGCATATTATTATTCGCATGCTTTGCAGGCTGCACTTATCATCGGCAGCTTATCAAGAAGGGTTGTCAAAAGAGGAGGGTAGTTAATTCTAGACATCTCTCACAAGTAAAGTGTTCAAAGTTCCTGCATTACTACTTTTTTTTCGAGCTTTAAAATCTGACCAGAGTAGCAAGATTTTATTATGTTCATCGAAATTATAAAAGAAGCATTACTGTCTCCTTCATATGACCTGTGAAGCACTTGAGTTTTTGCAGTATTTTGTAATTCTTTTCTTCGATACTTGCAGCTCAAGGCATTGTCAAGCGAAGCGTGCCGCTCGAAAACACCAACAAATGAAACAAACTTAGCCAACCATGAATGAAGGAGACCTTGGGGTCTCCTGAAAGCGTGGCGTTACGAGGAAGCAACGCCAAGAGCGTTTTGTATTCCTGTCACAGCGAACGCGTTCAAGAAAAGCACTCGAGAAAATTTAATTCGTCCTCTAAAGTTATCCTGTTTACTAGGGCAGCTTCGTAAAAATAAATTTCTCGGTTTCTGGCTCCGCTGAAAGAGTGTCTAGAAGTAACTCTGCCTAAACCTCGGTACTACAGGACTATCGCTGAAATCGGATAGAACGAGATATAGGGGACAGAGTCAGCACGAGTCACGAGCTGTGAAGGCTGCCCTTTGGATGCCCTCGCGCACACTGGGGAGCTGATAAAGACCGCTTTATTTTGAAAGGGACTGGCCGAGTGCCCAGCTATCATATCTCGGTTTCTCGGCCCACTCTCGCGTCGCGGTCTCATTTGCTTAAAGCAGCTGGTATCAGATGTGCTTTAGCGCTACCCCTGCTTGTTTGGGTACATTGAAAAAATGGATGGAGAGTACTGTGCCCACTTTCAATTGATGGCGAGATTTAAATCTGATATGCAGTACGCAACGACTTTCTCTCTCCGATGTTCAAGGGATTCGTGCAGTAGGTATCCATGCAGCGACAATTCAGCGTCTGTATTGCAGCTCGATAGCGACTTTGTGTCTACAGATTGGGATTTAATTTGTAGAATTTTTCTATTGTTAGCGCTTAGACAAACCCCTCAGACTAACAAGTGGCAAAAAATAGACTACATACGCTTCCAGATGTTAGAACGCATTATCTTTAAGCCCTTGGATGCATGGTTTTGTTTCAGTACAAAAGACAACGGACCAAGTGGCAGCTGGCGGAAGTAGTTTTGCTCCTCGTGCCCAAACTCAAATGTTTCCCCAAAGTTTTCCATTTTCGAGCATTATAGAAGATCCGTTCCACGTCTGCACGCCTGCGTGGGTTAGCGGTGGTCCTTTCTCACTCAGAAAGAGTGCTACTCTCGCAGCAGCTTAATGACGCAACGTAGATGGCGCTCCTTTGCGTTTATCAGTGTGGGTATTGCGCATCAGTGTTCGCGGCATTGAGCAACTGTTATGGCCAAATGTAGCGGCGCAGTACGAGCTTTTGCTAGGTTCTCATAGTCACTAACATCGGCACGTTGGTACTTTTTTCTGTTTTTTTCCCCTATTATTTGACTTTAAAGTCATTGCGTAGTAAATGTGGTGTGCTTAGCACGTTTGTAACAATTTTCGTCATTTTAGTGGCAGTTGCAGATAACAGACCCTCGAGTTGGTCCAATGTATAAGTTATTAGTC
Organism: Amblyomma mixtum; assembly: GCF_055824585.1. Lineage (NCBI taxonomy): Eukaryota > Metazoa > Arthropoda > Arachnida > Ixodida > Ixodidae > Amblyomma > Amblyomma mixtum. The sequence goes on from NC_143016.1 coordinate 90,880,171, forward strand.
TTGTCCCATAATTCTGTTTTTTCTGCTCTATTCCTATTTTGAATGAACCTGAAGTAACCTTAGCTGGATGCAATAAAAAACTGTCGGACGATCATTGCGTCAAGAATTTCACTCAGCCGTCATTTCTACGTTCCGTTGCTGTGAGCTGCTCGTGGGTGGAGGTCGTCTGGAGGGTGAAAATGGGTAGAGAGTGGAGGTGGCTGGGTGGTGGGTTTCCTATCATGGCCTTTAGGAAGGTGGTGGTGGATTGGGAAAGTGGATGGGAGGTGGCGCTCCTTGTGATTGGTGGCTTCACTCCTACGCTCTCACGCGCCAGAGTAGACTACACTCCTTTGGTTTCACACGCCGATGCCGGAATTTTGTGGAATGACCCTACTATTGTTGTCGCAGTTAAAAATGAAAGGGGGAGGGTGCGGGAATAGGCATTGCAGCTTTTTCAGAACAGGTACTTGATTTTACTTCAAAAGCGGTGCTATCCCCCCTGCACATACACATGGGAATCTGATGTCTTTTGAAGTGAAGCCTGCAGCCCAAGCAGAAGCCTCCATCCTCTACCTCCAACCCCCAGAAGCATCACTCTCTATTAACTTCCTAAACCCACTCCCTTTGCCAGTGGGCTGCCGCCCCCCACTGCCACCCTCAACTCACCGCCGCCCACCTTCATCGTCAAGCAAAATTCGGTTGCCAGTGGGAAGCCTCGGCTTAGAGTAAAATCATTCATTAGAGTGAAAGTATCAAAGTAATCATCGAGGTTAAATCCAACTGCCTCCGCAGAATTGTCGCATCAGGGGCCGTATTCTGCAACTATCCATTTGCATTCCATTCCGTTGGGCCCTTTGCCGTTAGTCGCCACTCCCATTGACGCAGGGCATCAGAGAAGACGTCACGCTGTGCGCCACAGAAACACACACCCATGCTGTCGCCTGCTGGTATGAACGCGTCTCGGGCCCATGTCTCACTCGCGGACTAGCGTCAACGTCCACGAATAGCAGAAAACGACGACGCGTTTAGTGTCAAGAGCTTGGCACGCCTGAAGACGTTTATCTCCTTTGATCCAGTCTCGGCAAAGGAACTGCGCGTCATTTGTGCGACGAATTGGCAGAGCGTGGTCAGTGTGGCTCAGCCTTACTGGATGCGACGACAGGAGCCGGTCTAGCAGCGACGCCGCTACCACACCGGCTGTGTCTCTGACTGGCCGTTTGCTTTCCTACATGGTGTTGCTTTCGTCACATCGACGTAACGGCCAAATGGAATGGTATAGATAGTGACAGAACACAGCCCAAGATGTCTGATCCTCCCGTAATTTATTTCGTCCTCAATGTGGTTCACTTCTGTGCACCTGGATACCGACGTGGTAAACGCGGACATTTACATTGCACACATGAGATATATGTTTTCTGACGACAGACCCAATACCATTTCTGTGGCTGATCTGCTATCCTGACCTCTCGCTACGAGTACACCTTTAGTTTTTGTTTGAAGGGAAAAGTCAAATCGTTCATATAGGCCGATAACTGCTTCGTGCGGAAGGCCTGCGATTGTGGGTGTTGTCACGACAATGCCACCGAACTGAGGTCGCTGCCGATCTACTGATAGCTGATTTGATTGTAAAATAATATCGAACCCGTCTGTTGAGCAGCCGGGCAATAGAAGAGGTAATGGGCCAGGTCCGCATAGATACAGGGGCAGTTCGGACAGGAAGGGTACGATCGATAGCGATAGAGAAAGAGGCGGGACTGGGTGATGACGGCATTCATTCGGACGTGCCGAAGAAGGCGAGCCTCCGGCACCGTGAGTGATGGATGAGGGGGATGGTAAAGGCGTTTGTCGAGGCGGAGCTCGAGATAGACCTCTTTTATGGTGCGGCGAAGGGTGAGTCTCCCACCGTCCACCGAGGGCTTGGGCCAGGGGATCAACGGCGCCCGGAAAAGTGTGTCGCGGGCGAGCTGATGGGCCAGCTCAATGTCGTCAATCCTTGAATGTAAAGCAGTAAATGTAAAGATGAACGAGGAAGAATAAGCGGTTCTAACTTTTCCGCTCTGTCTTCTTAGTTTTCACTTTTAAAGAGCCGCTATCTACCGACCACTTTATCTAGACTGGGATCCTGCTAGAACACAGCGCCAATTTTAGCATAACCTCAAAGCGCTGCGGTAGCCACAGTCTATTTTTGTTCTATCTCCCCCTGTGTGCAGGAAAAGTGAATCTCAAGTGCCAGTATAGCTGGACTCTTTACGTATCTGTTTCAAAGCGCGTATATATACAGCGTGAAGTCACAAGCGAGCAAACAAGTGAGGCAAGATCCTGGAGTAGCGTTCCTGGAAGTATACATATATTAGACGCAACAAGCGTGCGAGAGAGTATTAAGCTTTTTTTAAAGATTGGTTTCAAATGGATCCGTTATGACATAATGACCCTTTTTCCTTCGACTTGCGTCACCCTTGTCGTGCGCCGCGCGTAACGGATGGTCAGATCGACCAATCACGAGAGTTGGCCGTGGAGTCGAGTCGCTAGAGCCAGTTACGAAGCTCGAAAGTTACCGATTTAAAGAGAATTGAAATAAAATCGTTGTGATATTTTTTTTTTCATTTCTGGCCCCTATATAATCTCCACCCTAATCTGAGTAGCTTGCTGCCGAAATTAAACACGCCGGCGTGTCTCTGCTCTTCAATATCAATGCATTTCTCTCTTCACTTCTTTACCTCTCTCTCTGTCTGTTCCGGCCCAGATTGCCTAATCTCAGAGACTGAAAGAGCTGAGGTGTTGGAATAGGATGCCAGAAGGCCGGCGGGCGTTGTCGGCTTGAGCGCTAAGGCTGCGGTCGCATCATCATTTGCGTCAAGAGTGAGATACGGTTGTTACCATAACGGCCGCAAGCAGAAGGGAAATAACAAGGTTTGTTGTGGTTTAGCGCGACGTTTCCGTTTCCCCCCAGGACCTCTTGCATACCGCCTACACGTTAACGTTGCTGTTTCGTTCTCTTACTCACGTTGCTCGCCGTTCCTTGAGCAAACCCGACGCTAAGAGCATGCACACCAGGCGAAAGCAAGTTCTAAAGAAATGATCGACTGACACGTCCGACGTCACCAGACGGTGAGCGTCGCCGTGACGTACTGGGCATGCCCTCTTTGCTGCTTGATGGAAACGTCGCCCGTCCCTCTCCTCCCACCAGAGACGCCGCATTCGATGAGCAATACTCGTTTCCCTCAACCGGGCGAGGCGCTGCGTGAGGGGCAATACACGTTCCTCGCTGTCGGGGCCGGCCGGGCCACCACACGTGACCGGTTCTCCATTCGGCGGCGCTCTCACACACATACACACACGCTCTCCCTTCCCTTCCCCACTGTGCCGTTCGCGGCCTCGGTATTAACGGAGCAGCCGGCTTACGGCAAGCGCCATACCTCAGCCACCCGTCGCGCTCTTCTTGACACCGTTTTTGTTCCTCTCTCTCTGCGCTAGGGAGGTCTTCGTCCTTCGGTCCGGACTCTCTGGAGGCACCGCCGCCAACGACAGCACGTTTGTCCCGCTTCTGCCAAGTGGCGCGCCGCATCGAACACAGCTGTGAGGACACACATACGAGCGGCGCCTTCCCGGACCGTGCTTCAAGACTGGTGCAGACAGGCTTTCCTCCGGACAAGATGTCTTCAAGAGCGCTTCCAGTCCGCATGGGCGCTATCGCTATCCTCGGCTCCTGCGTCCTCTTCTGCTGCCTGGGGGCATCGGTGAAATGCCAGCCCAACAACCGTGTGGATGGCGGTGCGGTGGGACCAGCGGACGTCGTCCCCGAAGGCGTGGCGAAAGCCAGCAACGCCTTCGGCCTGTCCCTGTACCGTGCCTATGCCAATGCAAGCGCGACGGGAAACCTGTTCTTCTCCCCCTGGAGTATGAGTCGCGTGCTAGCCATGGTCCTGCTGGGGGCTCGTAACGAGACTGCCGCCGAGCTGTCCCACGCCCTGGCCTTTGACCGCTTCGAAGACTCAGCCGCGGCTCTGGCTGCGCAGAGCGAGCTGGCCAGACACCTACTGACCAGCTCGAGTGAGCTGGCCTCGACAAGCATCGCGCTCACGCGAGCGGGAGACCCGGTGTCAGCGGAGTACCGGGCCAACCTGGACCAGTATTTGGACGACGGAGGGGTGATGGAGGTGGATTTCTCCCGGTCGGAGGACTTGCTGAGCCGCGTTAACGGCGAAGTGTCCAGGCTCACCGGAGGGCGAATTCAAGACGCCCTGCGCAGGTGAGACTCAGCGTCGCAACTGGAACGCCTTGTCCGTGGTTATTGTGAAACTGATGCGTTTCACGTACAGACAAACAGTGACCGGTCCTTGTCGACTTGTGGACATTGGAAACAAATTAATGCCCTAATTCGCTACAAATTTACGGTATTTGCGCGCACGAAACGTGTGGCCCATTAACCTACAAATCTCTACAGAAGTTTAGGCTGCTAAGTGAGACGTAACGCGGGAAGAACAAGGCTGGGAGCTTATCCTATGCACCTGTTATAGTGTCTCGTTCCTGTCGTATTGTACAGACCGCATGGAAAATCAGTGCGGATAGCGCTTAAAAGGCATTGCACCGATGCAACAGCGCAGCAGTTTTATGGGCTTCCGTTTGCATTATGATCGTAGCCAAAAAGAATTGTGCGCATTAGTTTGGACCGTTAAATGTGTTATTCGATGATGATGATGTCCAATTACGTGTCTAATCTAATTACGTCTACTCTAATTAGTCTAATTACATGTCTAATAATACTTTAGCGGTTATTCAAGGAAGTACAGCACAGTCAGAAACTTACAGTGATGCCAAGGGAGCGGATTTCTCGCTTGTGTAGCTTCCTGACCTACGGTGATCCGGCTTCTCACAGGAAAAAGTTAACAAGCTATTACTTCAGCTTTTGGAACTGAAGATTACCAAATGCGCATTCGGTTTTGTTAGCCGTTACGAAAAAGGTTACTGCTAATTCACTATGCAGTACTTGAGGCGTAAAACCCTCTTTTCAGCTGTGCACTTGATTTTTTTTAGGCGTTGCTGGATTTTTTCTCTTGATTTTATGATTTTATGTAGGAACGCGGTTTACGGGTATTTTGTTAAAAAAGAAGTGTGACGTGCCTATGCACGGGTACACTTGCCCAGACCCGAAAGTCTGCAATGAGAGCATTATTTTCGCAGTATACTGAAGGTACTTTGAAAGCAGGGTTGATGATCGTTACATTTGCTTTTGCCTCACTGGTACATTTGCAAATATGCAGAGGCCGAGGAAGTTAAGATGCAATTATCATTCACTATGCCCGAGAAAGTCTGCTTCACGTTACGGTCGTTTCTGCTGATAAAGTGTACGAATGTTTTTTTTTAGCAGTCACTGTACTCATAACTATTGAGAAAGTGCCCGGCACTTACATGTCACTTTCTCATATCGCAGGTTGCTCTTTCAGTGCTTTGTTTCGCTGCCATTTGAAGTTGTTTCGAGTCATAAAATTTTATGCAGCATCTGGAAAGCCCTTACAGAGCGACTAAATCATTATGCAAACACAGGCTTGAAATGGTGGTATATTATTATCTTAGGATGCTAATTAGCAGCTTTGTTCTGCTTGCTACATATTTTGCTGGAAAGTAAACACAGAGCAGTCTTCTTATTATGTCTGCACGTGCCTACCGCGCCTAAGAAGACAGTGTCATCTATCATCTTAAACGCTGACAACTTCTGTGCGCAGCGGTACAACATTACCGGGCGAGTTCTTGAACAATGCTCGTTACGCGCGACGCGCAAACGCTGGACACGAAGTTAATGACAGACTTGCCTTCGCCCGTAGGTCTCCGGACCCACTCAGCAAGCTGCTCCTACTGAACGCCGTCCACTTCAAGGGCGTCTGGGAGAAGGCCTTCAACCCGAACGACTCCTTCGACGGCCTGTTCCGCGGCGCCACGCGCAACACACCCGTGCGCATGATGAGCGGCAAGGGAAAGTTCCCGCTGGCGTACGAAAGCGACGCGTACGTGCTCGAACTGCCGTACACGGGCGAGAGCAGCCTCGTGCTGGCTCTGCCTAGACGTCGCACCCAGAAGGACCTCAGGGACATCGAGGCCCGGCTCGAAGAGGTCCTCGTCAACGCCAGGCCGGAGCTGCGATCCATCGAAGTCGAGATTCCCAAGATGACGGTTCGTAGCAGCCTCGACCTCAAGGAGCCGCTCAAGAAGCTCGGCGTCAAGGCACTCTTCTCGGAGCGGTATGCCAACTTGAGGGGAATGCAGGCTGAAGGAGGCCTGTACGTCGAAGACGTCCACCACGGTGCTGCGCTCGAGCTGGACGAGAAAGGCACAGTGGCGAGCGCATCCACGGTGGCCATCATTGTGAGCCGCATAGGCACGCCGCGGTTCTCGGCTGACCGGCCCTTCGTGTTCGCCATCAAGCACCGGCCCACTGGGCTCTTGCTATTCGTCGGACGCGTCACTGATCTGTGAGGAGCGGGTTAGTAAGTGCCAGCGGGTGAAAACAGCTAAAGAAAACTGTGGCGGCTGCGGTACGTTGGCGGCGGAATAATATACCGCTACAACCTGCAGAATGGCGCCATACGTGAGTGGCGAAAGAGGATGCGCGATCAAATCAATCTGCGTTGTACAGACCCTTTACTGTGTTAAATAGCAGAGCTTTCTGTATTTCCAACGTCCATGCCGTTAGCACCGAGCCGTCTGAATGCGGACTGAATGCAGTGGCTGCGTAGTGTGACCTTTGTACGTGACAGAGCAGTGAACTCTGAGCGAGGCTGTCAGGGTTCACTCATCCGTACAGAGCTCCCAACGGGGCCGGGCTCATTATTTGTGGCAAGCTGACAACTCTTTCAAAACTGCCTAGTTTAAATAGCTGCCTTAAATCTTAGCAACTGATTTTCTTGGCGTCCAGAAAGTGGCGAAGAAGTTTGAAACAGTAGGTTGAGCCCTGAAGCAGATACAGCGATTGAACTCTGCATTCGGGTACCAGACAGCTACTTCCAGCACGAACTCTTAATCCTGCTACAAAAGAATGACTTGGAATAGAGAAATTTCTGTAGAAAGCGTACTCTTCAAGAAACATGACAGTGAGATTCTGCCATTTTCCAGCGTCGAACCACTTCAGTGAAAGCTGGTTACTTCGTTAATCTTGCTGAACATCAAGACGCTCATTTAGTATAAGCATTCACTTTCTTATATTGCATGGTAATGAAGTTCTGTTATGGTGTTAGAACTGAAAGCATCATGTTGCAGATGGTTGAAAGTGTCATTCAAGGAGTCGTCAACTTGACAAGCTTTTTTTTTGTGTGCGTATAATCCTCGCAATCTGTTAGGCGGGGTCAGTGCTGGACACGCCCGCAAAATGTTTCTTCATTGCATGTGCAGTGCCTGCAAGTATTGCAAAAAAAAAAAGCGGCTGTGCCGTTGCGTTTTGTAAATAAGCACGCCTTGTAGCGCTGCTAAACTGGGTAAATAGTGATCGTATAAGTTTACGCACTCTCATGTTCCACAGCGAATTCCGAACCCATCCATTATGTTTGCTATCTTTGAGCTTGTAGCTGGGTGCCCCCTCTTTCCAGATACAAGGGTGATACACACTGCGTATATATACTATATATAATATAAAACCCCACGACTTTTAAGTAACGTCTTTTAGGACACGCATGTACACGCATTTTCTACGTTCCATAAACTTATACTTTGCCAAAGATGTGTTTGTGAGTGTCAATAAAAGACGTTTTATATCTGTACGTAGTGCACCGCGGACAGTCCGTGCAATTACAAGGTTGTAGCGACGCAGGTGCTTCCATGTATCATTGTACTTTTTTGTGACATTGCGTGCATAGGTTTTACCAATAAAGCCTCAATTGGTTTCGCTTTCAACATGCTGTTTGAGTAACTGCTTAAGTCGCCTCTTCAAGGTACCGCTTGCTGTTGGAACTACAGCAGCCTCAGGCATAAAATGGTAAATTGGTATTTCTTCAGAAAAAAAAAAAGAATTGATATACCACACTATAAACATCAAAATTAAGGTGTTCGCTTGTGTACACAAGGAAGCAGTAATTAAAAAACAACAAAAAAAGATCATGATGTTGGAGAATCAGTGCAGGATTTAGTCTTCATTCAGGACATATTTGGTTACTATGCGTGGAAAAATTTGCGCTGTGAAGAGAATCTTCGTCTTACTATCCATTTGGTACTAAACGGGCCTAAATCCGTCAGCGCCTAAAGGCTCCATTACCCTCAATGTTTAGTGAGAGTCGCTGCATTAAAAACAACTTCTAGATAACTCATAACTTTTAAGAAATACGAAGAACGATTCGTTACCTGTCTTGCCTTTATAAGCGTAATTTTAAATTGATATTAAGCAGCCAAACATTAAGTAGTACTTAGGGCATTATTATACTTTCAAGATGAGAATGCATGTGAAAACCGGTACTAAACAGCCGACCGTGGCCATAGTATGGGATTGAGTAAACGGAGGATAAGTTTGCTTTTCACTAAGGTGCTTTAATGACAATTGCATCGCAGTGCAATATAACATAATGATAAACAAAATGTAAGCATCGCATGCCGTGAAAGTTATGCTTCGTATCATACGCCATGGCAAGTTCACGTCAGTTTACTGAGCGTTGATTACTGCTCTGGCCTCTAGCATCGTACTAACCGTTATTTATTTTCGAATGACAACGTTAGAAGATTGCAAATAATGTGTTCTTTACATTATTCTTCGCTTAAATAGTTGCTGTGGTAAAAATTGTGTAGGTATCTGCCGCTCTTAAGTGACAGGTACCTAAACCATTTTTACCGTCCACTAGTCACCGGAAGAATAAAAAGAAAAACGACATATTGTTTAATAGAAAGAAGTGTAATCAGGCCACAGTTTTCGTTTCTGGACTTTCTTGTGGCTAACCTTGTCAACGTACACTAGCACAAAACTATTAAATGAACCTGAGAAAATTTGTGTAATACGTGTAGATGCTTCGGGTAAGTCTGTTCTCTCCTTGCTTAATAGATACCTCTAGCATAGCGCATACCGTCTACCACTACCACAGTCGTCAGCCGCCCGTGCGCATGTGCAGATGGCGCCACGTGTCAACACCTGGCGCCCCAGGGCGATCTGCGCATGCGCCCTGCTGGCGCGCAATACGCGGCAAGCGGCAGCAGTGGCGCAATACTCTGTGCTAAAAGTGTGCAATACGGAAGATATTGGCAAGAAAAAAAATACCAGCGTCTACGAGTTATTCTGGCACCATAACTATGGAGGGCGCTGTAATATGGTTGCGTAAGATAACTTCCTGTGCAAGGACTTGGTGTCTGGCACACTTCCGATATCGATAACGAACCAGACATGCATGCGGACACGAAGGTCAGAAACTAAGCTGAGGCGCATGCTTTCAGCTCCTGAGGCCCGTTCTCCAAATGCGAACAAAACTGCAGACAACTCTTTGACTTACCTACACCGAGCATGTCCTCATCACTCACAACAGGAGGAGCATCGGGTTCTTCCGCATGCAAGGGCTCTCTATGAGTGCAACACGCTAAAATTCATGCACGTAGTCCAGATCTCCGAGCCGTTCTGTGCCGTTTGAAATTACACGAGGACAGTCATGGAATGCATGGCAACAATCTCGAGTAGGCTGCTAATGGTAGAAAATCACCACTCACACTTTTGTTTGAGAGTGTCTGACATTGCTTACTTTGAAGTCTAAAGACAGAAAAAGGCAATGAGCCACGCTGGCTGTCACCTTTCATGTGAACTAATCTCAGGCGATCAATAAGTATCGCGTTATGATGTATGGACACTTCATCACTCTCTAAGGCAGGAAAAAAAGAAGCCGGACATCAAGACATCAACCTCAGTCTTCCCTGCAGGCAAGGAGCCAAACGTGCATTCTCGTGCTGTCCGATGTGGCTCTGCGCATTTTATTGCACGGCGTGCATAATTTAATGCTCGTTCTCTGTCTCTTATTCAGTGCGCCATTGAAGAAAGGCTGCAAGCAAATCACGTTTCTTCCAAGCAATATGACTTTTCTTCAGCGGAATATTAGCTAACAATTTCTAACGCACGATTATATGAATAACTACAATAATTATTCCATGCATCAAGAGTGATGACGCTTCAGGAAGGCAAGAGAGGTGAGACATATCGTGTGCGTCACGTGGTACGGAAACTGTGCGCAGGCAAAGCAAGGAAGAAGTTGCGTAAGCTGCGTTGTACTCTCGACTAAAATTGTTGCTTGGGGACTTCCGGCCACAGCTTGTTTTCAGTGTTAAGTTCCGGCGCGGTGAACCCTTCGCTAACGAGCCTCTCTGGTTGCGGATGATCAGGCCGTGCCCTTCACTTAGAATCCTTGCGGTTTCCGGTGCTTGATGGCGAATAACGGAAATATTACGAAACGTCCTTCGGAAGCGTCGCCACTGGAAATCAGGGTCACGCAGAGAAAAGTTGAAAAGAAAACACGCGTGCTGCATACAGAGATAAAACGTGTGTGGAATAATAGAGAACCTTGAGGTTGTTGCCTCTGGAGGGACTGTCGAGAAACGATAAACGGCTGCAAGGATTTACACGCAACACAAGTTTTTTATCTTGAAATATCCCAGTGCGCTTCGGATGACCGAAGAGGTCGGTCTCGGATGTTCAGAGTTAGTGAAAGAGCAGTTTTTTTCGTGAATATCCACTGTATGTTGCGTAGGCGTTTCTTCGGGACTTTACTATAACATCGAATTCCTGAACGCATGCTTCGTGGGGAACGCAACCGCTGAGAGTGATATAAAAATTCTACTAATATTGGTAGTTGCACCGAAGAAATGCAGGAAAAGGCGCATTATGAGGAGTGACCTAGCCGTAGACGCGAGTAGGAAGCAAATAACGACAAAAATGGGTTAATTTTACTGCCTTATAAAAAATGTATTGACAGGTGTTAACCTCACAAAACATTCAGCCCCTCGGTACCATGAATATGAGATCACATTGAGAGGGTACACCCTATGAGAATATGAGAAGGTACACCCAAATTAAAAAAAAAAAGAATGATGAAGAAAGGCTCATTCCAATTGTGTTCTGATTTGTTTTATTAGTTTATTGGGTCTTAAAGTGCCAAAGCGACTCAGGCTATGAAGGACGCCGTACTGAAGGGCTCCGGAAATTTCGACTACCTGGTGTTCTTTAACGTGCACTGACATCGCACAGTACACGGGCCTCTAGAATTTCGCCTCCATCGAAATTCGACCACCCAGGCCGGGACCGTACCCACGTATTTCGGGCCAGCAGCCGAGCGCCATAACCACTGAGCCACCGCGGTGGGTAATTGGGTTCTCACACAGACTGAAACCAGGCCTGAAAAGCTTGAAACGGTGATGACTTTCGTCATGAGCCGTTTCATCTTTATGGTACCGATGGTGTCGTTTGGCGTGGTAACCATATAGTTGTTGCAAAACCATTTAGGGAACGGCTGAATGCCCTTTGACTAAGGCTTCCTCGAAAAAAGGAACGCGTACTGTATTAGTCACGAAGAGTACTGCAACACACGCTTCGTGACTCCTGGCAAAGACATCCTTCACATGACGTCACATATTTCGCACAATGAAAAGAATATCAAAGTGACTAACACCACGCCTTTGAATGACGATTCACCAAAGCAAAAAGGAAAAATTTGTGGCATTCCTCCCGCATCGCATGGGACAGGGATAGAAGAGCGCGCAGAGCCATGCAAAAGCGTCCGGTTTCCTCGATTGGATTCATTATTGGCAAGCATGTTGTTTTTTTCGCCTCGTTTTTGCCGACGGTGCTACCGTGTAATACGTGCACGCAATTCACTTGTCTTAGCATTTTTGTTTGTATGAAAACAGCGCTTAAATAACGGAAAATGATTAGTGTCAGCACTCTCCGCGGCGGCTCACACGCTATGGTGTTCAGCTGTTGAGCGTCAGTTAGCCTATTTATTCTGGGCTGCAAATGTGGCATTCAGTAAAGTGGAGCGCAAAAAAAAACTGTCTCCTGGCGTTTAGATGCATGCTAAAGAACCCTAGATGGTCACATTTTTCGCAAGTCATCCTCTACGGTCATGTTTTAGCACCCACAGTATTGCACTGACACCTAGAAACTCATTAATAAATCAACTGATCGGCATGAAGAAAACCACACTTCAAATGCTTCAAATGAGTTGAAATTTTCTCACTGAAGTCAGGATTTTAGTTGAGCGTTTTTCTTAAGTTCATATTTAAGCGGCTAGTGACGCACGCGTTTCCTCTAGATACTGTATGATGGCCATATTTTTCGCTGGTATAACAAAATGACAAACGCTGTGAACAAAAGGGAAAGGCTTAGCCGAACAGTAATTGTTTTTAGTTTATTTAACGTTGAACCTTATGCGCCCTTGACGATTTCACAGCAAACTATTACAACTATTGAACGCAGAGCGGAGGGCTGCTGTATGCAGTAGTATACCATTAACATGCAAAATAACATACAAAAATTAACATGCAGAAAACCAAAGTAATATTCAACAGTCTAGCAAGACAACAGCAGTTCGCAATTGATGGCGCGGTGCTGGAAGTAGTCAGAGAATGTGTCTATTTAGGGCAAGTTCTCTCAGGTCATGAATAGCAGTTTACCAATACCCCTCAAGAGAAAAGTATACAACAGCTGTATCTTACCGGTACTCACCTATGGGGCAGAAACGTGGAGGCTAACAAAGAGGGTTCAGCTTAAGTTCAGGACAACGCAGCGAGCTATGGAAAGAAAAATAATAGGTGTAACATTAAGAGATCGGAAGCAGGCGGAGTGGGTGAGAGAACAAACGCGGGTTAATGACATCCTAGCCGAAATCAAGAGGAAGAAGTGGGCATGGGCCTAAGTGGATTAAGGCAGCGAACTTCCAGGACCGAGAGACCACGTTGGCAGCGGCGAAGGTCAAAGACCGCCGAAGGCCGAATATGCGGTGACGATGGCGGCGTCCCGTGGCCGTGTCGACCCTCGGGTCAACGGACAGAGTGGTGGTGTGCTGAGTGAAAGACAGCAGTGTTTAATTACTGAGCCTCTACCCTCTCCCATCAACCGAGCTGCGAGAGAGCCCCACGTCCCAGCGCCGCCCCAGCCGTAGGTGGTACCTCCGGAGTCCACGTCTGCCCGTGCGATTGGACGTCATCCTTCGAAGTTTATTCCCCAGTCAGGGATCTGGGGAATACGAAGACTATTTAACGAGGTGTTGTTTTGGGACTCCAGGGCACTGCCGTTAACGAAGAAGTCCTCATCCACTGAGATGCATTCTCAGTTGCCCTTTGTTGTAAATAATGTAAATATTCCTGCATAAAGTTTCTCTCTTTCCCTTGTTTTCTTCGTAACTCCGTCTCCCGCCTTCCTCGTCCCTTCTCCGGCCCGACCACGCTCACCCAATCCTAATAAGGGTAGCGGAGTGGATTCCAAAAGAAGGCAAGCGTAGCAGCGGGCGGCAGAAAGTTAGGTGGGCGGATGAGATTAAGAAATTTGCGGGAACATGGTGGCCGCAACTGGCGAAGGACAGGGTTAATGGAGAGACATGAGAGAGGCCTTTACCCTGCAGTGGGCGTAGTCAGGCTGGTGATGATGATGATGTAGTATACCAGCAGGGAAGCTAGCGTTAAAAAAAGAATCAAAATTGGCTCCTATATAGCCGCACTACAGTGATATATATCACAGGTTAATATAACTGTCCATATGAACGAAAATTATTATCAGGAAGCAAACAAAAATTCCAGCAGTTCAACTCTGCCGAGCCGAGTTTCACGTAACGAAAGCTACATAAGCATGCTTAAACATGGTTCATCTTTGGCACATCTTTTGTTGTTTATTAATTCCCCCAATACTTCACAGCCGCTTATTCGTCTTTACTGATTGGCTTGATGGAAACGAAGACTGATCGATGGTCAGGACCATGCCAGGCTAAGATCTTGACGCCGTTACCACAGCCTGACGAGGGGAACGTGGAGGATTGTACAAACAGAAGGATTCTTAAGCATGCTCTCCTTTTTCCAAAGCGTTTAAGTCAAGCGCACAGCTCTGGTAAACTGATCACATAAACTGATCACATTGCTTCCGAGTCAGATCAAGAAAAATTTCGTCATCTCCTACACGAGCATTTTTCACAATAGCACTTACAAATCACTTTATCTTGTCTCTTACACTTGGCAATCTGCTTTGAACTTCTTGTGATTTTCTTTTTTCATTGCTACCTCGCTCTTGTGAATTGCTATTTTATGCTGCGTCGTGTGTTCACTTGTATGCCTTGTATATATTATTGCTTTTTTGCGTCTTTTTCCCTGAATATCACTTCACGAATTGTACTCCCTGATATGGTCATTTTTTGTGTTTTTTGCGTTTTTCTTTTTTTCTTTTTTACTTTCTAGTATTAATGCCTTACGTTAAGTTTTACTCATGTTATTTCCTTAAGTGTACCTTTGTGGCCTTTCATTACTACAGTTGTTCCTGTTTCATGTTTTGCTGCTTACTCTGTAACCCCCCTTACACAATGCCCCTATGGGGCCTGTAAGGTATTTTAAATAAATAAATAAATATATACCCATACCTGAAGACACAACTGGGAACCGAATCACGTGACACAGCGTGATTACCTCGTGGCTTTCTTACTGCCTCTGCCGACATCTTGCAAGGTCATCATTGTCAAAGTTAAACATCAAAATGCAAGGACAAAGGTCAAACGTCAAGGTCAAATCTCAAGGGTCAAGTTTAAAGTTGAAGGCCGAGTTTCAAGGTCAAAGGTGGTGCTCTAAGTGGACAACACATGGTTATGTATATGTGCGAAGCAACAGTAGACCACAGATGGTTATGTATATGTGCGTAGCAACATTAGCCATGACTTATCTCAAGGTCGTTTCAAGGTCATTGGGATGCTCACGGCGAAATAGTCCCAGCTACAGCAGTTTAGCTTTCGCTACAAAAGTTGGCATGAATGTTGAATGAAACTACCAGGCACTGAAAAGCGCTTACACTCTGTTGACTATTCATAACAGCAGAAAAAAAAATGCCAGAAGTGTATTTTCTTGCCGGTGCCAGGTTTAATTTACCTTTTTTGTCTCGACGATAAAATCTATAATTTGTGCTAAAAAAACATGACGCATTCAGAACCAAGACTCTTTACTACGGGTGTTTGGAGTGCGATGGTAATTGCAGACGGCAAGAATAAGTGAAGCAGTTCAGAATTGCTGCAAATGATGGCGCTGGTGCAGAAAGAACGGCGTCCCACACGCAGTCTGAGTACGGACCGATTAGTGTTTTAAGGAGGGGGAGTTGATTAAATACAGATGTTTTGTTCCAGCCACTGTTGCGTAAACGCCGCTCTAGGGCAGCACGTGCGCATTCTGCTTTCGATAAGTTGTGTGTAAGAAGGCAGAAGTGTCCGCCACGTGGCATTGTCGCGCGAAGAGCTTAACTTGGATTATCACCTGGGGACCAAGCCATTACCTTGCATTTATTCGTATTAAGTAGATTGTCTGCTTAAAAAGTTGTTTACTCAATATAGTGTAAAACTCACCCTCACATAGTGGCACCGTTAGTATTGCCTTCAGATACAAGGGTAAACAGACACGCAACGTTACAGGAAGCTGCGAACAGACCTCGGAAGAAAGGAAATTCTGATGAGCTGTGCACTGCAGCAGGCCAGGCGCCGAGCACTGCTGAAAAAAAAAAAGACTGGAGTGAAAGCAATAGGAGACGTTGCTGCTGTGAATGATCCCTCGTAAACTAGGCAGGGTCAAACAGGAAACTTCTCATTGGATCAATCGGCTGAGCGTTAATCTTCAGTTTATGCAAAACAAGACTTAACTGCTGTACACACCGCACTCTTCTCTTTTCAGAAACCTTCCATTTTTTTATAATCCTAAGGGTGTACGGGGCTACAAATAATCATGTCACAATCCGTATAGTGAATAATGCCGCCGCTCTTAGGAGCGTTTAATATACACAGACAACTGCGACCGCCAATGAGGGTATCTCATCAGCTACTGAATAGAAATTTTAACTTCCAATTTAAACTGAAATTTCACTACCTCACCATCAGTGAAGCATAACATGGCACCAAACGTAATATTTAGCACACGCTGAAGGCTGACCGAAAATTAGATTAAGTTGCTTGCGCACACTACCAATAATTGTAATGATAACTCATGTGCTTCCTGAGTGAGTACTCTCACAGGGTAAGCCAGAGGAGCTCTTAGTACAAATATTCTCCGTAACTTTATTGCAGCTTAGAAGAGCTAAACACGCAGCATTTATTTTTTTTTCGCAAAACAAATATTTCTTATTTCCTGCCCCCTACACAGGCCTACTTACACTTTCTGCCCACTTACACGCTATAATGGGTTGGGAAAATGGAACCCTTGCTCCAACATGTTCAGGAACGTACTTACAAGAAAAAAAGTCAATCCATCCAAACAAAAGATACTCTCGCAGTCTAACAGCTTATTCAGCGTAGAAAAAAAGAAGCTTTACGTATGTGAAAAAAAAAAAAAACAGTATACTATTTCTGCTACCCTGTCTTAGCTTCGCACTTTTAAAATGAAAGAAAGAGGAGCTGGGTTCAAAAAACATCGTCGTAAATATGTTATATGAGTTCGTTTACTTACAAAGTTCCTTTTAGGGACATGGTTCAATAGGCGTGAAATATACATGTCCAGGATTCTTGGACAAATTTTCGAATATTGAAGTACTGTAAGGCAGTGATGTAAATAATGAAAGTAATGATCCACCAGTGTGTAGCAAAATTTTTCTTTCAAGTTCTTCCATCGCTAGCATAGAACATTTAAGGCTAGCACAGAAAACCAGCCGGGAGCGTTTTTGATGATGACAAAAACGTTAACTAGAAAAAGCAAGCATGATGATCTGAAATCTGAGAATATTTTGATTGCTATTGTGAAATCTTACAATATATGAAAAAAATTGCTTTCATAAACTGTTTTTCGTAGAAAAATGATTTTGCCCAGAATTGCTGGCTATGAGCGACGTATTTGCCATATAGCCTGTCAAAATGTGCACACAATCTCACCTCCTGTATCGAAGCGGGAAGTGTGGACCCCGGAAGACAATCTCGCTCAAGTTAGGCGTTCGGATTAGCCAACAGTTATCCTTTTGCCCAAGGCAGCTAGACATTAACTACTGTGGAATTCCGAAGACATTCTTGCATTCATTACTTCGCGAATTTCGTCGAGCGCTTGCATGGCGCAGTGAGTTTTCTCCGAACGAAGGCGGCACGCTGCGCATCATCAGCGCCACACCCGGCCAGAAAAACAGGTTTGTCAATTCTCGCTCCTTCAGTGGGTATCAAGGCCAGACGGGGAAGAAACAAGGAAAAAGAAGCGAGCAGAAATAAAGCAAACCACCCCGACAACATCGATCCATGGGGGCACGCGATCCGACGCACGGACAAATATTAAGCGAGCGCGATTCCCCCATTTCGCAATTACCACGAGAAGGCCAATCGTGCGCATAAATAAGATAGATGGCACGAAGCAGACTCCCCTGAACTAGTCCTCGCCGAAGTCTGGCAGAGCAACACACGTGCAACATGGCCTTTTCTGCACGCACTCGGAGTTGGTTTGGTTTATTTAAGCGTAAAAGGCGTCACGCTGACTGAAACAAAAGAGTCTCTCTCGCTTCGTCATGAGAAATGGAAAATATATATGAAATAACAAAAGGAAATGAGAAGGTAGAATGCCACACTGGCACAAAACCCGTAACTTATGAAACTGACTAAATGAGGTTTTAGCATTTAATAATTAAACAGCTACGCCATCTATATAACTACCCATGTATTTCATTTTTCGTTTAAGCTTACGGCTGTAGAGTGCCTTCTCGACTTTTAATCATTTTGAAACCGGTTTTCCCAACTTTCACAGACGCTGCGGATGCTCAAAGGCGCCCAAAGAAAACTTCAAAATGGTTTGTTTATCTCTCTTTTCATCAAAACCCCGTAAACTGATCGGACATTATTCAATCTAGCTACTTACTGCCAGCTGCTTTATTCAGTCTAACTATTGCCAACTGTCTAAGTGCAGCTCAAATGACGATGAGGAACTTAAAGTGAGATGCGTTTCTTTCGCTGTCAGTGCTTGTATTAGGAGCTGTTTTTCACAAATCCCCAAATTTATGCCAATAGGCATGCTGTCGCAGTAAAAAAAAAAAAAAATCAGTTCGGAAAGTAACTTGTTTATAGCCCGCTACTACACAACACAAATGACAGACGAAGAAACACACGAAACAGACGAAGCGCTAACCGCAACTGTTTAATAGACACGAAACACGTGTCCTTTTATACCATATAAGTCAGGGAACCAGAAAAGAAGCCCACAATTCCGCTACCGTACATTCATAAGATAACTCATTGACTTAAAAAGATAGGCAGCAAATATATTGTACCAGTAGTTTTTACAGCACCCCAGATGATTTCAATGTGCGGAAGTGTAAGCACAAATGAAAAGTGAGAAAAAAAGGCCAAATGCGGTATCGCCCACAAAACGAAGTAAGTGGACTGCGATACACGCATAGCTTACAAAAGTCTCTTGTAGAAAAAAATGCATCGGCCAATTCAGAAGATGCATCAATAAGAGATTAATTGAACATTCTAGGAATTGTGGCCTGGTTACGCACCCAGGGAACCTGGCTACGCATTGTGCTCGCCACTGCTGTCATCCGTTGTTCAGTAATACAAGCATAATCGGACGTGAATACGAAAGGATTGAAAGGGGGATTAGGGCCCCGCAGCGGTGGATTAGTGGTTATGGCGCTCGCCTGCTAGCCCGAAAGACGCGGGTTCGATCCCGGCCGCGGCGGTCGAATTTCGGTGGAGGCGAAATTCTAGAGTCCCGTGTACTGTGCGATGTCAGTGCACGTTAAAGAACCCCAGGTGGTCGACATTTCCGGATCCCTCCACTGCGGCGTCCCTCATAGCCTGGGTCGCTTTGGGACGTTAAACTCCAATAAACCAAACCAAACAGAAAGGGAGATTAGAGAGGCGTTCGCAATTTTTGAAGCGGATCCCGAGAAATGTGCTAGTGATTCATCCACAACCTTGACGGAAGCAGAAGTAGCACTAATCAAGAACCGATAGTGGTGTAAAAACGCCTGCTTCATCGTGATAAAACCTGGACACAGTATGTGCTTAGACGGTATAAAATGACAAGCGTTTTATGTTTAATAAACAGTTGTGAGTTCGCGCTTCGTTTGCTGCGTGTGTTTCTTCGTCTGTCATTTTTGTTGTGCAGTAGTGCGCTATAACCAAGATGCAAAACAAACTAGCCCCTGTTCTAGCACTCTTCCCAAAGTAAAAGCATCTGGCTCTCACGGTACCTTGAACCCAAATGCGGGTTCTCGAAGTTCGTAATTATCAAAGGCGGGATGGGGATATATTTCGGTATAGTAAGCAGCCTTAGTCACCATTAGGGACGCTATATATTCAGTAAACGTGCCGGATAGATAATAATAACTATTATTTGTGGTATATACACCTGGAAATCAGCAGCAGAGCATGAAAGTATGAAGCAATGACACACAGAAGCAGATTCGTTGGCGGTGGCAGGTGTCGAATGGAGCGAATACTATGGAGAATGCAGCTTTCTCAACGCATAAGTCTTCAAATTATCCCTAAATCTGATGTGCTGCGTATTGGGAATTTTCCTCACTCGGGGAACATAAGCTGCTCAGTGCAACGTACATTGTGAACAGGGAATATATTCTGATTTTATGCGTGTACTACTGATGTTCGATCGCTACTTCTCTCTAATCATTTTCATTATACAACTGCTTGGAAGTATATATAGAAACGCTCTTTTGTTGAACATTTCACTTGGAGCATGAAACTCCACAGAAGGTGAGAAATTTGTTTTTGGGTGTTATTGAAGAAGGAAAAAAAAACATGTTTACGTATAATATAAACCTAGCAACTCAAGTTTGAGCAAAAAGAATATCGAGAGTCGGTTGGACGTCGGTAATGACTGCTAGCTGCTGAACGTATCGAGTTTCAAGGCTTGAAAACAACTTAAGCCTTGCAAAATCTGGATTTATAACAATTATCAATGTTGAAACTACCGCGAGAAAGACGAAGACGTAAGGGAGAGAGAGAAACAAAAGACGAGAGCTCGTCCTGCGCGTCTTTACCCTACGCCTTCGCAATTCGCTCTGTTGCTTAAACAGTGTATCACCAACTTGCCCCTCTAGCTATCATTTTGAGTCCTTATCAAGCAGGGGTAGCTTGTTCTTATGAAGGGAGGGCCACGGTTATATGCAAGACTTTTCACCTGGAGAAACCTGAAGTGATTAATCATGCTCTTCTGGAAAAAACAAAAAATTCTTTTGTGCGCTTGTGAGCACTTGAGCCTCGATGCCGATTAAGACGATCTACCGGGATAAAAATTTCAACTGCGTTTTCATTCGCTTTCGGGTACGGACTGTGCACAAAGCACGAAAAAGAGAACCAAAATGAATTGCCCCTTTTTCTCAAAGGGATTTCTCTAGTGTTTTTAATTTTACCACCAAGAATAAACACCAAAAGCTCTGCTGTGTTTTGACTTGCACGCACATGTACATTGGGGCCGTACGTACACTGAACAATTGAAGTGGAAATTCTGTCGTTTCACGGCACCTTTGATCATTTGTGAATAAGAATGTAAGACTTTGCAATAATTTTCGTGAAAACAAAGTTATCAATACATGTTTCTAGGGAAAGAAATAAAGCACCCTTCTAAGCAACGATAACGAAAAAAGAAACAAAAAAGAAAACTTGAATGACTCAGACACCTTCTTGGAATCTGAAATGTGTTTTTAATTCGCCACTAAAGTTTTCATGAAAATTTAGAATGGCCACTTGAATGAAGCGATAGGCATCTGTTTGGGTCGGCGCCAAGTTCGTTGGCATGCTGCACGACCCGCATAAAAAGAATAAGGCCTGAGGTCACACTTGCTCGTTCTCTGCAAAAGCAATAACAAAGGAGAAAGAGAGAGAGAGAAAGAACTTTATTTAAAGATAACGTTAACAGCCTTGAAGGCAGGCCTACTTAGTCCAAGACCCTTCTGTCTTTACCCTCCAGCCTGACATCAGAAGGGTAGTCTACCAGGATGTGGAGGTAGGATATGGGGAGTGAATGGGTGGCATGCAGATTGAGTTTGGGCATTCCCAGATATAGTGATAAAAGGGGGGAGGGGGAGGGGGGAGGGTTGGCTCCGCATATGGTGCAGTGCAGTGGTAAGGCGATGGGGTGGAGAACAAGCGGACAAACTTGCGGGGATGGGAAGAGTTGTTAACATTGGCCGACTTTCAAGAAATGCAAGAGTGTGGCAAACACCGTATTTAAATAATTTACTGGCTATCAGTGTAGATAGAGGAATAAACTAACATGTGAAGGATGGTCACATGCAATGATGTTTATTACCTTTGCGCACATTGCGGGTGCTGTTACATGGCGATTTTTACGTTGATTTGGAGGTAATTTGTGCGTAATGAAGCATTAAGTGACGTTACGAAAAACGAAGCACTGAAAAAAATTACCATGATTATGCTTTCTCATTAATGCGTTTTACTAGAGAAGCTGTTGCAGGCTCTTGCTATTTCTGATTTTACGATTGCTGTTTAAGGAAGAGACATTAAAGAGACTTGGTGAGCACTGCGCTTCAAGTACCACCAATAAGAAGCGTCGGGTAGTCAACGGATCTTCAAGCGGGGAGCGCTCTAAGACGGCTGCATGCTCACGCTGACGTCACTGGGAATGGTCAAGTGATAAGCTTCAACAACAACAACGTCGACGATGATGTCTACGCCGGTTGCACCTGGAATGGTGCACTAGTAGCTGCGCTGTAAAACTTCAAGGGCATTTATTTGTCTGGTGCCGTTTATATTCTGCCAGGTAGCTGCACATTAAACATCAGAAGCTATGGTCATGCGTCCAGGTTATTGAGAGTAGCTTAATTTCTAGGCTTTGCTGACCTCATCTGAGCTTTAGTGACAGTTGGGTAATGTTATAATATCGAGGCCGTAACGGCACTCATGATCTAATGGCATCTTTTTGTGAGTGCGAGAAGATTTTAATTGGGTTACTGGATCGCAGACAGCATAACCCGGTTAGGTGAACACGAGATCACACACTAATGACAGTTTTGCAAAAGAAGAGGGGGCATACTACTGGGTAATTATACGGCATTAAACACGACGCATAGGAAAAACCGCGGCGGCAAGCACCCACTGAGAACCCCAGTTTATTAAGATAATAAGGTTCATTAAAGAGCTGCCGATGCGCATGCCAAGGTTAATGCACGCAATTGTGTAACTGAGGCACTATTTTGATCATGATGCACGTATGGATTCAAGAAAAGTTTTATGGCTGCAGCCATTTTAAAGCGCTCTTATTCTTGCGGTAATAATCAGAGTTGATTAGACTACCCCCTATCGAGGGTATTCCTGGGACGAGTAATAAATTTTCGCTTTCAGCTGATGGATTGGGTGCACTGAGTAGTAGCCGACCTGAACACAAAGCAGGGGCCAGAATAGCAATGCGTTTGCTGTTTCTAGTTGCTATACAGCCATTTTCTCTTTATATTAGCATCAGGTTCAACGATCCGAAACAAAATACACATTTAGCAGGTTAAAATGTGCGCAGCGTACGAAGACTTAAAGCTTGCTTAATGTTCCAAGAAATTGTAAGACATATACATATCCTGGCTATATGGCAAGCGAGTGTCAAAAGTTCGCCTTTCAATCTTCTTTAAGGTCACCTTGCTGTTCCTCGCCGCTGCCAGAGAGAGGCAACTAAGTTGCAATTCTAACAGAATATCACTCGTAGTGAAGCGACGGCATAGATCGAACAAACCAGCGTCCCCGATCTAATCCTAGGAATCAGTGAAAACTTTCTCCTCCACTACGCAACGTCTGAAAATTTGCAACCGCTTGGAAACCGATGACTAAAGCGACACGCACGCGCGTACACAAGAGCCGCTGTACAGCACGGAGTACTCATTCAATGAGCCTGTGACGCACTCTTGGACCTGTGCCCGTGCGGTCGTTCTAGCTGAAGCAAGTCAACCTGTTGCCCATTGTGCTCGCATGCGGGAAACACAACTCAAGAGACACCTCTGGAAGGAAATCAAGTTCCCGCCATCTTGCAGGGCTGTCCAAGACTAGTACGACGTCAGAGCGCCTAATGCTCACTCACGTTTGCGAACTGGCTGGTTTTGGCATTGCGTGTGCTGGACATTACCAGAGCTAAATCATGTCCCTTGCGAGTCAGTTACCACCGATGGGGATCGGGTCGTGTAATTCTCTTACCGTGCGTGGAATGTTTACAGCGTTTAGCAGAAAGCGAGTAGCGGATAGTAGCGATGGCGGCGACGGCTTTAATGTCAAAAGATAGAATTGACGTTACATTTGCAAGTGAGGGTTTTTGCTAAGGAAGAAATCTTCAAGCGTGCATGGTTTTGTTAAGTATGCCTTCGAAATATTTTCATCATATCTTCAGATACCCAAATTGTCGAATTGCAACGGATTATAACAATGACGCTGTCAGTGGCCACTATGGAAAAACTCGCATCACACAGCTGTTCGTGAGTCGTTTCTTTCCTAAGCCCCAGTGCCATCGCTGTTGTAAGTGTCGGCTGATAGCGAATACTTATACCCCTTTCGTGAGGCCTTTAATTTTGAGGATGAGGTCCGCGATGATTTGTTAACAGGCAATGGGCAATAATGAAAGAGAGAAAGGAGAGATCAGAGACTTTAGCCGGAGAGTTTAACTCGCGGACATGCTACACCACGCAGGGGACGGGAACTGGGGCAAAAACTCCAGAAGGAGAGTAGTGCAGAAATTAACAGAAGAAAAGAATAAGTAAAATGAAGCATTTGTTCGAATATAGGTAGACATTTTCACAGTCGTCCACTGCTAACTCGGATGTCGACCAATACGCGAGTCATGGCCAAAGCAGAGCGCGGCTAAAAGACGCAGAGAAAGAACGGAGAAAACAGCGCCACAGATACTGCTGCGGAAGGCCTTGCCTTCGGGCAGCCTTCGAACCTTCATGAAGTGCGATAGTTGCTGCCACCATCACTGTGCAGTAGTATCAGGAGCACGTTTGTTTTCGAAGGATAAGTAGAAAACCAGCGAAAAGGACGCGTTCACAAGGAAGAGAAGTACACGGGACAACGCTTCGTAGTTTCGTGGTTATGCCTAACAGCCGTCTATCCAATAAGGCTCACGAGGCTATCAAAAAGAATTTCAGGCCTGCCAACGCGAAGCCTTCTAAGGTAAAAAGGCGCGCCCTAGAGCTCTTGGAGACTCTTAATCTTGACGGTTTACTTAAGGAAGTTAACAAGAAAGAGAATACCGACGTGCTGAGAATGTTTTTCGCAACAAAAACGCATAAAAATGGCTGCCCTGTTAGGGCCATTGTCACAGAAGACAGTTCGTGGCAGAAAATAGTGGGCCAGTTTTTGAAACGATCCTTGGACCCCTTGGCACCTACGACCCCTTTAGCGTTCGGACCTCGATGGACGTCGTGGACTACTTATCCGCTACCAGTTTGAGTGCCAATTCCGCCTTTTCCGTGGACATCGAAGACCTCTTCTATTCGGTTCCACAAAAGGACTTGTTAGTTACTGTGCGGGATCTCATCGAAAACCGAGGTGCGGTGGCCTTCCAGAACAGCTCGGGCATATCGATGAATTCCTTTTTAGAACTTTTGGCTTGCTACCTTTCTTCCACTGTGGTGGAACACAAAAGCAGTAGGTACATACAGAAGCAGGGCGTTCCAATCGGCTCGTGTGTAGCTCCTATTTTGTGCCACATATATTTATCCCATTTTGACAATGTGTTGCATGACAAGCTTATTGACTTTAGAGTAGTGAAAGTGTTTAGGTATGTAGACGGTTTCTTAATTTTCTATAAACTAACTTCCCGTGACAGTGTCGAAGCGGCCGCAAATGACATCTTGACCTTCTTTACCGATACCTGTCCTGACTTGAGTTTAACTCATGAGGTGCCCCTTGATGACTCAATTAGGTTTTTAGGTTTTACTCTCACCTTCTCTGAAGAGAGCCACGTTTGCTGGAGCTACTCTCCACGGACTAAAAAAAGCCTGCTGCCCTACTCCTCCTCACATTCTAAACTTGTGAAGGGAGGCATTGCCAACCTTTGCCTCGGTAATGCTCTGCGCAGGTCTTGTACACACAATATTCAGAAGAGTTTCTTAGGGCAGCTTGACCGCTTGAGGTCAGCAGGCTACGCTGAGACGTCCTCGTTTCTATTGTTGAGACCTTGACCAGTAAGTTTAAGTCACAGTACAAAAAAGATGAAACGCCTAGTGAAGAATCCAGACCTGCTGTAATGCCATACCTGCATAAAGTCTCACATAACGTTAAAAAGGTAGTCATGAAATACGGTGTTAAGGTTGTCTTTTCTGCGCCCACCAAACTGTCGTCGCTTTGTTCACGTATCTCTAAAATTAGCGCAAAAAATGTAATGTCAAGCACCAGAGCATGTTCACCAAATGCACAACCATGTTGTTTACTCGCTTCCACTGTCCTGTGGCAAGACCTACATAGGTCAAACAGGTCAATGCGTCAACGACCGTATGAGGCAGCACCGCACTTCGCTGCAGCCAGGCAACACAGCAAATCTGCCAAGACATTCCAACCACTGCAAATAGTGCACCCCTGTGTTCCATAATGTCAGAATCATCGGCCGCGGCAAAACGCAGATAGAACGAGAAATCTTAGAAGCCTTCAAAATCAAGCAGTCAGGAACTTAATGCGTCAGCTACAGCTCTGTTAGGTTCACGGCAAAAGAGTAGAGT
Source organism: Amblyomma mixtum (assembly GCF_055824585.1). Taxonomy (NCBI): domain Eukaryota; kingdom Metazoa; phylum Arthropoda; class Arachnida; order Ixodida; family Ixodidae; genus Amblyomma; species Amblyomma mixtum. Next base: position 90,905,972 of record NC_143016.1, read on the forward strand.
TTCATGAATGGGACATAAGTTGCCACATTCCATATTCGGTCGCTTAATCAGTTTTGTGTTTGTTGTTTTGTTAACGTTTGTGGTTGCTCTCGCCCATGTGCGCCCTGTTCTGATGTTGGCGATTCACCAAGTAAAGAATTTTCAGTTGTGTTTCCAGCGTTGTCCTGTGTACTTCTCCTCCTTGTGAATGCGTCCTTTTCGCTGGTTTTCTACTTACCATGCACCAACTGGCCCTACAAGCTACGCTTTTTCGAAGGAGCGCCGCAAAAGATTCCGAGATAAGATCGATGCGACGACAAGGACGGAGCACCCCTGCGCCGCCAGTGCCGTCTCCACGCCGACTGTGATTTGGGCGCAAAAACGAAAATGAAGGCGATTACGGCTGGCGTTTTCGATAACTCGTTCTTCGAGACACAGTGTCGGATTTGCTTTCGGTGTCCTAGTGCGGCGTCTCCGGTGACTAGACGCGTGATGCGCTGTACTGGTGGCGGCTCGGTGCTTCGCTTCGTCGATCCAGATGACATTGCAACTAGTACGAGGTCTGTTAGAAAAGTATCCGACCTTTGGCCGAAGAAAAACAAATGGCATAACTGGAGCGCTGGAAACCTAATCCCCTTCAAAGTAGTCTCCTTGGGACTCCACACACTTTACCCAGATGTGCTGCCACTGTTGGAAGTATTCTGAAAAGGCCTTTTTCGGAATGGAGTTTAGCTCAGCCGTCGTTGCAGCCATAATGTACTCTCTTGTCTGAAATCGCGCTCCTTTCAATGACCTCTTGATTTTAGGAAACAACCAGAAGTCGCAGGGGGCCATATCAAGAGAGTAAGAAGCCTGTTGAACTACAGGGGCCTGGTTTTTCGCCAAAAAAGTCTTAACCAAGTGCGAAGGATGTTCAGGAGCATTGTCGTGATGGATGCGCCAATTTCCTGTTGACCACAACTCCGGTCTCTTGCGCCGCACAGCATCACGTAGGCGACGGAGGACATCTCTGTTGTACTATTTGGTCATTGTTTGACCCTGGGGCATGCGTACTCGTGGTGTGCCACACAGCGAGAGTCCAAGAAAGCAGTCAGCACCACTTTGACGTTGCTGAGCATTTGGCAGGCCTTCTTTGGTCTTGGGGACGTGGAATGCTTCTACTGTGACGACTGGGATTTGGTTTCCGGGTCGTATCCGTACACCCAAGACACGTCACCAGTTATTATGGTGTTGATGGAGTCGGGGTCACTGTTTGTGGAATCCAGTGTGTCCTGTGAGACTTCAACACGAAGCTGCTTTTGCTCCACCCTGAGCAGCTTCGGCGCGAATTTCGCCGCAACTCTCTTCATGACCAAATCTTCGGTGATAATGGAATGTGCAGAAAAACTACTGATGTCCACCTCTTTCGCAATTTCTCGGATAGTCAAACGACGGTCCCGCATCACCAGAGCGTTCACTTCGGCAATGACCTGGCCATTTCGGCATGTTGATGGCCGACCCGAGCGTGGCTCGCTCTCCACCGATGTGCGGCCATCTTTAAACCAGTTGTACTATTGCTTAATTTGTGTGCTGCTCTAAGCATCATCACCGAAAACCGTCTAAATATTCCGAATGGTTTCCACTTGGCTGACTCCCCGTTTCTAGCAAAATTTGATGCATTTGCGCTGCTCCTGTCGCACCGCAATTTTGCTTGCACTAAAAAACCGACGAGAGCACTGCGCACTACCTCACTCAAACGCTGCCTCCCAGCGACTGACGCTATCGGCAGACGGGAAAAAATTCGTGCATGCGCACGACGGTTCAAGGTCTGCTGGTGCAAGCGCGCTTGTTTCATATCGATCAGGTGTTCGCAAAAAAAGAAAATAAGGTCGGATACTTTTCTAACAGACCTCGTATTTACTCCGATTCGACACATTCGGCGTATTTGACGTAGGTAGATTGTGGTCCTAGAGTTTGGGTACGGACATATCAAGTGGTCACAAGAGTGTTCCAGCCTTTGTACTTGGAAAATGTTTTGGAGCTAGATTAAAAAAAAAGTTAAGCCATGACGCTCCTGCAAAGGGCAAGGGAACGGCCTCGTTCACAACATACAGAGGACAGTGTGCGACGCTAAAACCACTTAGCTAACCTACGTGGGCTGCAGTTTTCCGCATACGTTATAAACATACTTTGCTGGTGCTATCTTCTGTAAGTCGCAATTATCGTTCCGACGTCGAAAGAATCAGTTTATGATTCCCTGTCTCCTCCCACCTTCCCACCTCGTGCAGGCTTTTTTCAGCATGGTCTTCGAGTCTGTCGAAGTCGCGCATGTGCGGGCTATTTTTCCTTGTCTTGACATTTGTGCTTTTCAGTGCCTCCCGCAATCTCAATTAGACTCACACTTTGCATTATGACAAAGGAGGTGATCTGCACTTAGGGTGGTTTAAAAACCCTTCGTGGATATATTGCTTCTCCTAATTGTCTCAGTACATCTCTTGACCGGGTTTTAAATGTTTCAGCCGATTCCAAGGTGCTTTTATAGAGCGGAATTCTATGCACTGCAGTTGTATACAAGCATATACGGAAACACGTTCCATTTACTTTGTATTCCACTGCAGGTTTATGGCTCAACGGTACGACCTGCTTCGGATTTAACCATCCGAAGACTTTTACAGTTGGCATGCAGCGAAAAATTGCTTTTCTAGGAAACATATGCAGACAATCGGAAGCAATCACACGTAAACAACTGCTGCACTTTCCATGTCTATCAGACATAAATTAACTGCGTGCGGTACCTGCTCAAAACAGTGAGGACGACACAGTTTTGTTCGTAGCGTGAACACAAGAGTGCCCATCTTGTTCTTCCAGCCAGACACACCGTATCCAAAGCAACACATGACGTATCAAACAGGTTGGCTAAGTTGGCCTTTCCAGACGGCTCTCAATTAAGCCTGGAGCTCGCAATCGCGTCATAGCTCGCACGATCGCATTACGAGAAGTCATTTTTCCTCTCCGCGATGTCTTGCGTGCGCTATTTCAGAAGGCGATTTACAAAGGCAAACTTGCCCCCAGCTGACATCCGTTATGGCGCGCTCCTCGGAGGCGTGCCGTGCGGCCGTTTCTCAATCTCTGGTTGTAACGCCGCAGACATTTCTGCGCGCATTATGCCGAGGGAGACTGTGAGGAAAATATATATATATGCGGCTCACAACACATCAGTCGTACTGTCGCGTCAGCATGAAGCGAACTCAAGAGTCTATATACAGGGTGTTTAACCTAAGACTTTATACAATTTTTAAAAATAGTTTTTAGTTAGAAGAGCGCTTTTTTGCATTGCAATGTAAAAGTGTAGTTCAATGAAATACGCCAAAGACGCGCTAAAAGGCTAGTTATCTGATAATGAAAAGTTAACTTTTCAACTATCTCTGCTAGACTCATTAATTATTGAGTGGCGTGTAGCCAGTCTTGAGTAATATCAATATCAGTTTTTACAATTTCGAAACTATGGTTATCCTCGATGCTGTGTCCGCAAAAAATTTGGCTAGATCACGTCAAAATACATGCACTTTCGAGAAGCTTGCAGGCAAAGGAACCTCTCCAGTGCACGTAACTCATCGAAATAGCCAACATTTGTTGGGCCATAGCGCCAAGCGTAACCGCAGTTTCGAAATTCGAAAAAGTGATATGGATACATCAGTTTGGATACATCAGTACGGGTACTGATAAGGGTGGGCTACAGACCTTTCAGCAATTACTTCTTTCATACATTTAGGGTTTCCTCTTGAATGCCACCTACGTCAGAAAGAACCAATACCCAACATTCGCAAAAAATTGCCTAATGGCTGCCAAACGCTCATTAAGGAGAAACGCGAAGCAATACTTTCCTCATAATGTGCTATGCTCCCCTTTCCCTTTCTGATATTCGTACAAAGGTCACATCTACAAATGTTACGGAATAACAAACTAGAATGCTCATCGTTCTTCCCTCACCTTCAGGAACGGGCATTGCGCGATATAAACACTCATTTTGGTTAGCCTGCTCCAGCATATTTTATAGAAAGCACATGGTATCCTTTCTTTATTTGCCCAAAAACTCCGTTTCCACCTTGGTATCAAATCACACCAACTATCCGCTTCCATTGAGCGTATTCTGCGCTACGCTTGCAATGCTACGAAAGCGTCAAATTGCAGCTTCAATCTTCCTAAATTAAAAAAAAAAAGTGTAAGTGGGAATGCTCATTACAGCTGACTGGCACGAAAATTGTAAGCAATTTGGCGGTTCGCATAGAATTAGGAAAATATCTAATAATAGCTTCTAAATTACGTCCCTTTTATTGTCAAGCTCTGTTGCTGACTTCTCGCTCCGTCAGTTTTGCTTTCACATCCCGCTTGCGTTCTGTTTCATGCTACTATTTCATGTCGAACTGTGTATTTGCCGCAGCAGTTCATAGATCTTTGTCTTTGCCGTATCCTGTGTAGCACTGTCAGCTTGGCACATTTTGTGCTACTGTCGCTGTTGTATTCCTCAAGCTTTGTCTCTGTGCTATTATGCGGCGTTGAACTTGAGATATTTTTGTATCGATCCGTCTACTAGCTTTAGATTTGTATAAGTCCAGAGGGTGGTTTTGAGAACAAGAGTATGTGATAAATACTATGACGACCCTTCCAACCCTCCCTCCTCAATTAAAAACAATACATGAAGGGTGTTATAAGTAAAACGTCATCTCAAGCCAGTCAGGACCGAATTGACGATTTCCGCTTTTCGCATGACTGTCCATTCATGCGTTTATGTGGGAATTTATGCGTAAATGAATATATAAGCAATAAAGACTTGTGACGCACGCACATTTCTGCACGAAAGAGTGCCCTTGTTACCAAGCCTTTCTGGTATTGGCCATCCTTTCCTCACGACTCGCAATGCAGGAAGTCCAACCTATATTGTCGTTGGCGGATGGCTTGCCGCGGATGACAGCAAGGACCTCGGCCTACTGAACCTACTCGTTGCTATTCAAAGTCCCTGACGGAAGGACGGCATAAGGAAAGAATGTATTTGCCGGAGATGGAAGCGCGCCGTACCTGACTGACACAGCGTTAAAACAAACCATCGAAGCCACTGCAGAGCTCAAGCAAGCCGGAGACAGTCTACCTTGTTTTATTTCAGGATCCAAGTGTCAAGGCGCTTCCAAAGCCAGCGAATATCTCAAGTTTACGTAGCGTGAATAAAGCTTTATTCTACCAAGTCGAGAGACAGTAGAAGTGATACTGTGAAGATTGATTGAAACAACTGTTGTTTCCACCAGAAAAAGGGCGAAGAATAGTGTCCAAATTGGCTCTTTTTGCCTTATCTTAAATGTTGTCATGTTGATAAGTCGGTGCTGCGCCCTGAAGAGCAGGGGCTGTGCCCTTGATCTGAAAATATTATGCATTGCGTTGTCAAAGGCTAAGCTAGTCATCAAGTTTCCCAACTTTCTTATTGCCTGGCAACCAAGATTGATTTTTCCTTCCCTTGCTAGTCATTCTATGCGTTTACGGTTACCAGCACTGGGTATTGCATGCTATGGATGCGCCTATTTCCCCTCAAATACAGGTGAACTATCCTTATATATCTGCCCGGGTAACTCTATCGTGCCAGTTTTTTAATATGTATGTTCTCCCACACCACAGTGCTTTTGATGAGTTTGCTACACATGGCAAGCACTGTGGTCTGGAGGATTCTGAGTCTATCGGTTCGGAATGGTGACTAAAGGCCTCAGTTGACGTTAAAACATATTGTCCAGAAAGTACAACTTGCAAATTAGGAATTCGAAAACGCTCTCTGTACTGTTCTTTCGCGGTTTTTTTTACTTGACAGTAACTTACAGAAAACGAACAGAACATGTTGCAAGACAAATGGTGGCATAAGAATTGCATGACGTTGATTCGGAAACAATCTATACTTCTGGGCTGGAGCCACATTCGAGCACGCAAAGCTAGTCCCATCCTGGCCTGATTTACGGAAATAATGCTTCTCATTGAATGAATGTTTTATTTTATTGTAACCGGCAGTTACTTAGACAAAATGAAGCAATCCCCGACGCCGTGCAGCGAAACTGCCTTGTTGTACCTGGCTTATTGGAATGCGCTGCTTGTGATAACCGGGCGCAATATCATGAGGAATTAAAAAACGTAAAGCTTGGTTCAGCTGGTTCGTTTAGGCGGTTATGCATGGTTAGGCCTAATGTTACGTACCCGCGCTAGTGCTTAGTTTAACTTGATTATTAAGGGCTCCGCCGAAAGGTATGACGGGTTAACCTTAATGAGCTAATGCAAATATATGCGAATGGAAATTGATCGTTCTCGACTTTGCTTTCATAGATTGCCGAGAGACCTCGTGCCACTCATGGCTCAGTGGTGCAGCTGTTAAGAGATGCGCCACTGCCCTGCAATGCAATGACAGGTGCTACCACAGGTGGGGCTTGCGAGAACCAGGTTTCTCTTCCCAAGCACCCTTTCGCGACCAATCATTAATGAAAGTGCCCTTCACCACAGTGAGCAGCTCACTACAATCCGTTAGGCAAGTTGTTATGTTGTAACAAGGTGACGTAAACTAGGTGGTCCACCTGCCACCTAAGGAAGCCACATAAGGACGGTTTCCTATAACACGGTAGGCGCACAGAGGGACCTTATAGACAAAGGCTAGGCGGCTTAGTCGAAGTTCTAGAGCTGATGGAGTAAAACGTTGTCGAGAGACTTTGCGTTTGTTATTACTTACAGTCCTCGAAGATGTAACACTCCTTAATGCCCTGATGCTTAAGGCAATACAGCGTGGATGCTTGGTCTCCGAGCTCCAGTGTGATCCAGCCAGCGCCAACTACTGACCAAGGTTTGTGTGCGCATTTATGCTTCGTTGTTTATTTAAACCTCCTGACTTAAAATTCATTCCACATCTCCTCATATCTCCTCATTTTGCGCCGCCGCGGTGGCTCTGTGGTTATGGCGCCTCGAGTGCTGACTCAAAAGACGTGGGTTCGATCCCGGCCGGGGCGGTCGAATTTCGATGGAGGCGAAATTCTAGAGGCCCGTGTACAGTGCGATGTCAGTGCACGTTAAAGAGACCCAGGTGGTCGAAATTTCCGGAGTCCTTTTACGGCGTCCCTCATAGTCTGAGTCGCTTTGGGACGTTGAACTCCCATAAATCATACACTATTATAATTAAAACACTGGCTTGTTCGGTTAGGGATGACAACGGCCGCGAGATTTGTGAAGCCTGAAACCGTGACACCTCTTCGCTACTGAAGAAATAACAATAGGCTAAGATGAAGCACGAGGCATTGGAGTGGCAGGGTCACTAGACGACCATTTTTATTTGGCCGTGGGAGAAATTAAATTAAAAAGTTCCAATATCTTTTTCCTGTAACCAGTATGATTAAATAGTGCGTCGTAGCATAGTAGTGCGGGCGTGATATAGCTGCAATACGATATGGTCCTCAAGAACCGCGTAAAGCTCGAATGACTCTACACCTGGGGTAGTACCATCCAGTGCGAAGAAGATGACTAACGTGGGAAGCCACGGCAGGACCAGGAATTTTGACGCCGTCTCTATGGCGCTGTTTCTGGCTAGTGTCCAGCGACGAGCCAACTATGGTGACACAAGGTGACCGCCACGCAACTGCATGCCTTTTACACTGGCAGAGGACTTCCATCTAAACGGCTTCCTGGAACTGGAAAATGGCCCACATCACAAGTTGCTTAATTTACTCCGCCACCGACAGACGGTACATACACGTTTCACCAGTTCGTATAACAAGGAACCATTGTGGAATATCCGCATCTGTAGATGACTATTAATCTAGGCTGTCCTGATGCAGCTAGCTTCAAGGGAACGTGGCATACGAAAGGTATGCAGGGGCTCGCTCCGTACACTGATGGGCCGCAACCAGCTATTCTAGTCGCCGTTGCCCCATAAGGCAAACTTAAAATATAACGAACAGAAGGAAAGGAAGCCGCTCGGCAATTGAGCAGCAATTATACCTTTGGTGGACACGGGAGTGGTGAGCGGCGCAGGCATCTCCGCCCATGCTTGGAGGGGGAAACCCCAAGCAGCCGATATGAGGCGCGCACGCTGGCATCGTTCCGTAAATAGTCAGACCGCGGAGAGGGGACGGCGGTTATTACGGCTGTGTTGGCTCGCGACCTGATTTGCATCCGCGATCAGACGCGGCTGTTACGGGGCCATTTCCTGTTTTTCGCTCGTGAGTATGGCTTTCATGCCCCACGGCCGTCGCACTCCTCGAGTGCGTGCTGTATCGATTGGGCCGTTCGAGTGCAATTGAAGAAGAAGGACGCATAGTAGTTAAGAGAGCGGGGCGCATATGAGAATGAAAGTTTCCGACTTTGCAATACGCGAGGGAACAACTTGCTTTGTCGTTAGCCTAGTTGATTTCAACGGTAATACTTGTGAGCTCGCGAAGCAATTGAAAGGCACGGAGTATTTTCCCAACCAGCCGTTTATTCCATCCTGGCTTAAAAAAAAAATTAACACAGTTTCATTTTAGCTCATCTCATTTTGCGCAGAAACCTAATTACGCTTCTACTGAAGCCATTGGTAAGACGCATTCCGCACGATAAACGACCTATGCGCACAATGGAAGCGCTTGCGCGGCTAGTTCAGGAGGCTATGTTTCTAACTTGAGGCCAGTGCCAATTAATAAGGGAGGTATTCATCTACTGCTTTGATAAAATCCATAAATATCGAGACCACTCCGTAGGGACTGCTCTTCAATTGAACCACTAGCCTACTGACTCGCATATGATTTCTACTCTGTTTTCATAATGGAGTTTTAGCCCTCCTAGGTGGCTGAGGGACGACGGCGTTGTGTTGGTAAGCCTGAGGCTGCGGGTTTGAAGTCTGGTCGCGGTTGCCACATATAGAATGGAGAGAAGTGCAAAAGTGTACGTGTGCTGTTCGGTGCGATTTCTCGTTAATAAAAGCGCGAAGAACACGCAGAAGCGTCCAAATGAGTAATTTCATGCGCATGTGCTTGAATAAAGTTCCGTCCCTTAGTGATAAAAAAATAACAACAGAGGATTAATCGAGAATTTAACTTAATTCCGCGAACTACTCGTTTTATAAACATTGTAACAAAAAAAAGAAAAAGGTTTCGACAGATGTGAGGGCAGTGAGTCTCGTACTTCAAGACTACCAATCGTTAGAACCGTCATGATCAGGCGGCCATATGGGATCAGACGAGGTGGTGTTATCACTGTGAACCAAAACGTCTGGTCAAGTACCCTGCTGCCTTGTTTTTATTTATGCTAGCTATACACGTTCCAATCAATCAATCAATCAATCAATCAATCAATCAATCAATCAATCAATCAATCAATCAATCAATCAATCAATCAATCAATCAATCAATCAATCAATAGCCATTAATGTTGCTAGCTGTGTTATCGCGCGCCCTTTGCCCATTTTCAGCAATATAATATCGCAGAGTAGTAAAGTTTCGTCGCCGCAAAGAAATACGAGTGAAGAGCGAAGCTCGTATCACACTGCGATAAATCAATCAGCTGATTGTTATGGAGTGCTTTTCAACGTCCCAGTTCTCACGGCAGCTCCAAGTGGAAGAATGAAAGGTAAGGCCTGTGCTTTCTGTTACCGCCTTCCGGATTTTCCATGTGCAAACCCACAGGCCAAAAATTCACATCGTTATTGGGAATCGCCTTGGCCAGTGTTCAGAATTTGCATGCCGGCCGCTAAGGCATCAGCCCCTGCCTTGTGCCACTTCTTGTAACCATTTCCCGGTACGGACCACTTTGTGTAATTATGCTTACGAGGATGGCTTCGCCGCACGTGCGTTTCCTGTAAGCAGTACGGTGACCTTGTTGGTCTCACAAGCGTATACTTATAATGCAGCTGCGAAGCAAGAAAGGAGATTCACAGCCAGTGGCATGAGGCATGCAGAGAGTACGCAAGGTATGTAAGATGGGGAAGAAAGATCAATTTCTTGTTTTCTACCAGTCTCTAATGATAAAACCCTCCTCAACATTATTCAGTGACTCGTACACTTTTCCGAATTCTAGTAGAGTTAGAAAAGCGTGGCTTTCGAAACCAAGTTGCATGCTAGAACGACCGGTTTCTTTGGTGCTTCCACTCACTCGCATTTCTGTGATAGAAAATGACGTTGCAAGCTAAATTTTTAAAATTTTCTAAGTGCGCATCATTCGTTAAAAACCCTCAGGGGAAGCACGAAATATATGTGGCATACTTTATTAAACCGAGGCACGTAAATTTACCTCTCGGCACATCATGCCTTGTGTGAGACGTGTGATTTCATTACTCCTGCGTGTTTCTTTGAAATTTTTGTTTTGTTTTTAGCTGTACGGTTAGAAAAGATGCGTAGAAATGTTTAAAAGTCCCCTGCACTTTGTACGCTTGTGAGCCAGATGATGAACATGGTTTTTGTGCGCAAATACCACCCGGATTAGTTCTTAACGCCATTGAAGCTGTTTTCCAGCATTGATATCTCCGACAGAGCTTCTCAAGAAGTGTCGCCAGAGGGGAACCAAAAATCTCGAGTCCCTAACCACGTTGTCTCCGAGTGCGCCCTAAGGATACCTTCATCAGAATTCACATCTGTGAATCGCCGCCTCAGACGCAGCTCTGACATCAGTGGTGGCCCACGGTTTGAGTTAACATTTTGGAGGCACTGGGAACATCATTAATGCGCTACATCAAGTGCAGTACTCCAAGTGGCATTTCCACTTCGGGAAATGCAGAGCAGATCACAAAGGAGGCAATGTAGGCAGAGCGACAAGGAAAAAAGCATAAAATTTAACTGATACTGGCTACATTGCCTGTTGCTGCATAACAGATGTTTCACTCCATGTTGGTTTTTTTCCCGAGAATTTGAGGTAACCATGTTTTCTGATGTTTTCTGATGCTTCTGATATAGGGTATCTCAAAATGACAGTTTCTGTTACATTTCACCCATGACAAAGAAAAAATAAATAGAGCCCAGATTTCTTTCCAGCTCTTGCACTGAGAGGTGTAAAGGTACTGAACTGGAATGCTTTACACTAACGCATTACATGTTTTCATTTTTCAGAAAATTTTTTTATCTGAAAAATTAGCAAGAAGGATATGGATACAGAAAAATGCTGCAAAACTGTAAACGTTTGCTACAAAAGTTGAAAGAAAGAGAGCTGGGGAATGAAATGAAACAGATCCAATTTAACTATATTCAGTAGTTGCTGAGAAATCGAGTCTTCAATAGGCCTCAAAGCATATGAGAAGTACGGGGCCTACACTGTGTTCTTATGCATCAGTTGTAGTTAAAACAAATATATTTTTTGTTTTCATAACGCAACTTCTTCCCACATGCGAGCATACCAGCGAACAAATGGACGCTGCTGCGGCAGCCTGTCATCCCATCGGACGCAGGGCTCATCTTTCGGCATGGTTGCAGCGCAACCTTTAACCTCGAGGCACACAGAGCATGATTTCAGCTGTGTACCTCCGTGACCACGTTTAAACCAACGAAAAAGTTGCCAATCATTGTACCAGCGTAGCCTCAAAGTCGTCTTCTGCTATTGAGCAGAAGACGTCTGGCTAATGCAGCTCAACATTTCTAAATGTAAGTTCATGCACATCTCACGTAAACGTTCGATTCTTCATTTTTCGTACTCCCTGAACTCCATAGCGCTGTCTCAAACTAATTCATACCGGTACCCAGGCATCGAGATAACAACCAACCTAACCTGGGCTAATCACATCACGAAACTATGTGCTAGTGCCTCCAGATCACTCGGATTCATCAGGCGATCACTTTCCATGTCCACCGCAGCCACCAGACAACTAGCATATGAAACGTACATCCGAACTAAACTAGAATACGCCTCAACAATATGGAATCCTCACCAAGCCTACTTAATAGATTCACTCGATGCCATCCAGAATCGGGCAGCACGCTTCATCACCTCACAGTATAAATCTCAGCTCAGCATCACAGCGTTGGAATCATCTCTCGGCATCAAGTCATTAGCCTTTCGCAGGAAAACTTCAATTCTTTGTCTTTTTCACAAACTGTACTTTAACTTTCCAGCACTTCGAGAAAACCTTCTACGAGCTCCGCTACGATCATCTCGTCGTTTATTTAACTCCTTAAGCATACAGCGTTTGCACGGCTCCACCAATTATTTCAATAAATCTTTCCTTCCCAGTGCGATAGAAAGCTGGAATAACCTCCCCGAACACATTGTCATTGAGACTAACCCTTCCAGATTCAGACAGCTCCTAATCGACCATCTCAACGACAAATAATTTTTGCCTGCACCCTATGCCAGCTTCCAAGCCCTGCAAACTGACCAGCCTGTTCTACTTCCAAAGTTGTAATTTGTTTCTGTTTATATTTCTGCTACACTCTGTCATGACGTGATTATTTGAATTTACTTCTGTCTTTTTTTTTCTCTTGTTCTACTTTTTTTTCTATTCTATATTTTATATTTTCTATATTTTTCTGTATTTCCATATACCTTCTATATTTATATATTCATGTATGACTGTTGAACACCCCTGTACCACCTCCCCCCCCCCCCCCCCCCCCTTATGTAATGTCCCTAACGGGACCCTTAAGGGTTAATAAATGATGATGATGATGATGATGATGAGCCTGTGGTAAGCATTTCTAGGAGCGTCGATGGACTGCACGAGCTCGTGTGAAAGCAATATGAGATCTCCAGAATATGGTTGGCTTCTGTTGCTTAGAAGCTATAGGCCTCACGTTTGAGAAAGGAGCGTGGCAGTATTGTTAGGACTGAGTGTCTTCCCAAAGGCTAAGTGAGAGAGTAATTAGATGAAGGCATCGCTGTGTCGACCACAGAATAGCCCAGGCATGGCAGAGTGGAGCACCAACTTAGAAAGCCATCTTCACACCGATACATCCGAGCCAGAAGGCAATCTTATGGCAAGCTACTGACACAGGACAGCGGAAAAATGAGGGCGGGCATTTCCTTACAGGCCTAGTCTCAAAGTTTAATAGGCAGCGAGAGAACCATGTAATAAGTTAATGCGACTTCTCTGAACAACGCTCCCTTCGGTCCCCTGCATAATTCGAGTGGGGCAATCAAAACTTAGCGGCTTCCATTCCTAAAGACTTAGCTGCAACTCCGACCTCTATTCGGGCTCTCCTGGAGTGAGGATCTGAATTATGGAGGGCGTTGACCTTCGCGATAGTCCGTTCTATGCGCGTCATTAGGGCGAATAGTCCTGCCTGCCACGCGCAGGCTTGCGAGTGTACCGTTGACTGTGGTCTTCCTTACAATCCTAGGTACACTTCAGACATCTGGCCGCTAATATTAACATACACGTCCATACATCTAAATGCCAACAATCATGAGGACGTTTGGGCTATCTGCCAATAGCAGGGAAACTTGATTGATGGTCGATCCTTGTTCCGTCATCTAGCTCCGTATTGCAGACATTGAAAGATATACTTGTTGTAACTGGTCTATATCTGGCTGCTTAGCGGCTGTTATAGGAGAATATACGCGTAGATATATTTTCTTACTCTATTTTCAGCCTCTTCCTCGTCAGCCGCCGCGGTGGCTCAGCGGTTATGGTGCTCGGCTGCTGACCCAAAAGACGCGGGTTCGATCCCGGCCGCGGCGGCTGGAATTTCTTTGGAGGAGAAATTCTAGAGGCCCGTGTACTGTGCGATGTCAGTGCACGTTAAAAAACCCCAGGTGGTCGAAATTTCCGGAGCCCTCCACTACGGCGTCTCTCATAGCCTTAGTCGCTTAGGGACGTTAAACCCCACAAACCAAACCAAACCAAACCATCTTCCTCGTCTGATCTTTTTTTTTTAAAAGGAAGAAAACCGTATGCTCAACTGCGCAACCTGTCAGCCTTTCTTTGTTTTCATCTCTCCCTCTTTTATAATTGTCACTCAAACGTATTAATTGCCTCGTTCTGGAAGTTTCGCTGCTTTATCGGCAATTTCCACATTGGGTGGCCGATTTGGCCCGTGTCAACCGTCAACCACCACCGGCCTCGACCCGCAACCAAAGTCGGTCGAGGCTCCTGTCGGCCCATCGCACGCACGGAAAGCGTGCGCTGTCGCGCAATCTTTGTCGTTCTTTTGTGTCGGCCCCCGTGCCCTTATTGTACGCCAGCGATGCGAGCAGCGCGAGTGTCAGTGCCCACTTGCACGAATAGGTAACCACGTGTGCACAGACGCAGCACACCGAAGGAGCTTGCGCAAAAAAAAAGGGGGGGAGGAGGAGGCACCTCGAGACTATTCGCCTCTCCAGAAGAATGAAGCGACAGTTCACAGCTGTACGAATGCACTATGGCTAATAATGATACAAAATCTAGTAGCTTTTTAAAGAAATTTGTAACGAAAACTTTGTATTTAAGATAATTTTGGCGCTCCTCTAAACGTTTAGGTGGTTGAAATCAAATAGCGCACTCCTGAGACCTTGAGTAAGTTCTTCTCATCTCGAGTTCTTTCTCTAAACAGAAAACGTAAGCGAACTCTCGTTTCTACACAAGAGGAAAAAAAACACATTATCTGAGCTCGCTCTTTTATTTCATTATCATATATGGTGAAGTCTTTTGCAAACTTGAATACGAAAGGTTCCTGTATACGTACATGTGTTCAAAAAATGAAACAAGATATTATATAGCCCCCCTAGTCACGTACATTCGCTTGCCGATTTCAGCAGTTTTAAATTCTTCGAAGTGCTTCAAGGCATATCCGATAAACTAAAAGGATACAGGATATGGTATTCTAAGAAATATAATTTGGCTACCAAGGTAGACTCACTTCCTCCTTCAGCTAGTAGGTTAAGTTCCTTCAATGAAAATATTTTATTAATATGAATCAACCCTGAAGATCTTGCTGAAAGTGTGGTTAGAATTTGGCAATTTGAGCCCCTCAGTACCAATTATTTATTTCAAAATTTTAATGCCACACTAGTACTGTAATCAATAAGCCTGATTCACTATGTCTATTAGGTGTTCAGAGCTGCTGGTTTGGGCACCTTTTCTACATTCGTATCAATACCTAACATAAGTGTTAATAGGTTTATAGAGGTATATAGGGAATCAGCTATTGTTCACATTGAACTTGCTGCTCATGCTCCTGCATTCATGTGGTATATGGACGTTGTACTTAGCCCTTGCTTGTAACGTGCCTACATTTAGGCCATGCAAGGTAGTGATCACTTAGAAGGAAGCTTTAGAGCTCCAAGGCGAAGTAGTGACAGGGGTAGTTGTACCACCCCAAATCTGCTCTTTCCATTCGGCAACAGGCCACTCACTCTAAGACCTCTTGGGGATGATCAGCCTTGGTCACATAAACAGACAAGAAATATGTTCAACAGAGAAACTTTTTGTCCCATCTAGAGAGCACTCTCATGTTCCGTCAGGTGACTGCAGGGCGTTTTCAGTTATAATATGCCTAGACGGCGGCGGCGACATTACCCAGGGGAGACCCCTGTACAGGTAAAGCTCTGATATTAGGAAGGCAACGTTAAGAATGGGGCTAGTTGGTACTGCATTTGTTTGTAAGTAGAAATCGCTCAGTGCGGACAGAAAGAACGAGGACGTACGGAAAGGGACAAGAACGGGAGGTAGCACAACTATCAATTGAATTTGTATTTGACATTCTCGCTGATTCCGAGGACGTCCTTAATTCTTTGCTCATTTTGTCCACACTAAGCGCATTCAAGGTACAATGTAATTCGGAAGGGACAGGCAACTTACAGGGACGTTGTTTGCCTTCACAATGCTGAATCAGGGAATCCACCTTTCAAGAGATGGACACGAACGCAGCCCTTGGGGACATGGACACCATTCAAGAGTAGTCGGGCACCCTTAATCACATCGGTTGAAAGTGGCATACACTGAAGATACACATCTGTAGTGCACTTGAAAAAAATGATCAGAGAGAGAGAAAACTTTTATTTGGCAGAGATTAATTCTCAGAAGCCGGTTGGTAGGGGCCCCAAGCCCAGGGCTCCGCTGGGGGCAGCTGACTTGCGGACTAGCTTAATGGATGATCAAGACTTGCTGGTCCAGGTTATCGCTAGTCAGGGCCTCCTCCCACTATTCGTGTGTGCCGGGTGTGGCACTATTAACGTTTTGCCCGGTTTGTCCCGGCATTCTCAAGATATATGGTAGATCGTGGGGCTTGCTTCGCACCAAGGACAGTATTGTGTGGGTCCGACGCTGTGTAAAATGTGAATACTTGGAAATGTGTTTGTTTTTTTGTTTGTTTGTTTGGTACATTCGAACCAGTGCAAAAGCACGCTTTTGTACTACTTAGATCACGACGATGAGCGGGCAGCGCCGCGGGGCGGAGCGCTCGCGCTTCTCGGACTTAAATCGGCAAGAGACGATTCTGCTAGGCTCTGAACCTCCAGACTAGTGCTTTCGCACTAATAATTCGTGGGCAGCAATCTGATTTAGCTACCACCAGTTACACTCCCGAGGAGAATGGAGAAAGGGTTCTCCTCACCAAAGGCCACTGAAAAAATCAGCGTCCTTTCCTCTCCCACAGCATCAAGCACATGATGGACCAAAACAAAGCTGAATTGCTGCCTCTACTACTCCTGCTAGCGCGATACCTTACCTAGAAGAAAGGAACGTGTTTTCCCCTATCGTGGCAGGCAGCGACCCTGTAAGCGGGCTGCCAGAGAAACAAAGAATCAAAATGAGCTCCAAGGACCGACAGGCGTCCGCATCCGAGGTCGTGCTTACGCACCAATACGGCACGGGATCAGGATCTGCAAGGGGACGGAGTCCCGCTATATGAGGGTCGCGTGACGTCTGCGCCACAAAGGGCATCATCCGGATGCCCGTGCACGCTAAGTGAGCAGCCGGGTCGGTGATAAACCGCAGGAAGCGACGAGTCTGTGCCGGCCCCTTATCTCCGTATTTAGTGCGAGCGCGTGGCTGCCACTCTTGTGTCACGCTGTCGCAAAAGGCGGCAACGCCCCCTGGCCACCACGCGTGCCGATATCCGATCGCAAACAACAACGCTATCCATAAGGATGTGTCGGAGGGAAGCGTGACGCTCAAACATGCTCCACGATCTTTAGCGGGAGGAAATGGCACTATGTAGTCTATAATAATAGCCCGCAAGAGGGAATAATCGCACATATCCTTTCCCTCTCTGACATACGCGCACACGCGCAGAGAAATCCACTCGAGAGTCGCCCCTAAGATATACGGCGCAACTGCGGAGCTTACCCTCGACTGTGTGGCTGCAATCTTACATGTTCTACGAATTTAGATCATTAGTTTCTGCAAGTGTGAAAAAAAAAAAAAAAACACATGACGAAATTTGGCCGTGATCTTCGGGCGGAAGGATAGGGTCGGGGAACTAGAATTGCGCAGGAATATTTTATCGGCTTGTTTGTCGTCTACTTCAATACAGCTTGCGTAAACGCCGGGCGACACTATCACCTATTGGCACCAAAGCGAAGCGGGACACATGCATTTTGAACAAGGCCCAAAGAAAGGGAAACACACTTAGAAACATCCTTATGTTCTATCGATACTTAAACTCTCGCTCGTATTCTTAAAATGGCTCCAGGAAGCGCTCATGCTGGTAAGGAGTACTAATAATTGACGCACATTCTTAGTGATGACTCACTTTATCTTTACGTCATGCTGCGTTGAGCGTCGCGCGTTTCAAGAGGAAAATGTTCCTTGAAGGTACAGACAAGAAGTTATCGCAAGGTGCCCAGTGATGCTTAACCGAAGGTATTGCTGGTTTAGTCACTTGTTCCTTTCCAAGAAAGAGCGTGTGACTCGGCCCATTTCACCGTGAAGGCAGTCGCTTTGAGGTCAGTATTTGGAATAGCAGCTGTTGAATAATTCATTTTCTTGCGTGCTGCCTCACAGACCGCCGGTCACGATAGCAGTTGTAGGAACACCCGTAGCCTTACGCGGTATCCAGTGGTGCCCGACGAATCCCTCGAGCCTTTACACCTCCTCACTCTTCATGACACATTTGTAGCCTAGCAGGCAGATGAGTGGTGAAAGAATCCCTGCTTTCGCATTTTGGGAAGCAATTACTATAGGGCACATTTTTGATTGCTGGTCTATAATAGCCTCCATTACCATCATCACCCCATCAAAGTCAGCTGTAGGACAGAAACCGGTTCCTAGATCTCTAACTGCACTCTAAGCCCGGATGCGCCTATATGGGAGTAAAGAGCGAATAAGCTGTCCTCTAGCACTCTCCCTTTTATAAAATGAAGTGCGCCAGAGGACAACTTTACTCCCTTCTTACTCCTATCTGCTTAGCTCTTTCTTGTGCCAGAATTGTACACCCTACTCCCGTACATTTCTTAAAGTCATCTCCTAAGCTGACATTCTGCTGCCTCCTGCTAGTTTCAAAGGAATAGAACAACCAGCAACACAGGACACGTTCACACAGCGAACAAATACACGTGGACAGTGCTGGACAGTTCTTAGCCGTGGGAACGCGTCCTGTTTTGCTGGTTGTTCTATTACTCTGTAACATGCACCAACTGGCCCAATAAGCCACGCTTCTTCAATACTGCTAGTTTATTTTCTCTTGTAATCCAATCGTTTAACCTTCACGTCCATCGCTTACCTTTCCTTCGAACTCTACGACCTTCCCATGCCCGTTCCTTCTTCCTGAATTCACTTGGGATATCATTAATTGAGTTTGTTCCCTTACCCATTCTGCTCTATTTCCGTCTTTTAACATTACGCTCATCATTTTCGTTTTTACGGCTCTGTTAAAATTGGTAAATTGGTTTTTGAGGAAAGGAAATGGCGCAGTATCTGTCTCACATTTCTCGGCGGACACCTGAACCACGCCGTAAGGGACGGGAGAAAGGTGGGAGTGAAAGAAGAAAGAGCTGCCGTAGTGGAGGTCTCCGGAATAATTTCGACCACCTGGGGATCTTTAACGTGCTCTGACATCGCACAGTACACGGGCGCCTCTTGCGTTTCGCCTCCATCAAAACGCGGCCGCCGCGGTCGGCAATTTAATTTCGAGCGTTTTCGTTAGCCTTCAAGTTTAGGTGCCGTAGGTGGTTAGTGGCAAGACACAGCTGTTATACACTTTCAGTAGCAGATGGACCTGGCCTACTTCGTTTCTCGTGATTAACGTAATCACGAGTAACGTTCGTCTGTAGTTTTACTTCGTCTTCGACTTTGCACGCATTGCTTTAATAATACACTTTCTCTTGAGGAATATTGGTAAGCTACTGTATTCATGAGCTGAAAGTACTTTTTAAATACACTCCATTCATGATTATTTACCTAGTTATTTCAATGTCATGGCCCGGACCTCCAGTTACCATTGCCATAGATAAATAGATTTCCATCCCACTTCCGCTTCCTGTAGAGAGCTGTTCTCTCAAACTGCTGAATATTACTGTAGTTGATTTTTTTAGTAGTTTTTAGTTCCACCATCCTGCTTTTTTCAGAACAAGTATCACACGTTGACACCTTCATTCACTTTCATAGAGGATGTTTTACACCAATGCTGTTGAGCGCTATACGAATCCAAACGTGCAGAACTTGTGCTAGACCCTTAACCCACGCATAGTTCACAATAATTATGCTACGACAGTTGAACGTTATACACTGGGATATGCTATACACAGAAAAAAAAAATGAAAACAGTGTTTTCGGATGCCTGTGCAGAGCAACGAATAGGTTCAGTAGGCCGAGGTTCTTGCTGTCATCGGTGGCAAGCCATCCGCCAACAACAATATAGGTTGGACTTCCTGCATTGCGGGTCGTGAGGAAAGGATGGCCAATACTAGAACAGCTTTGTAACAAGGACACTCCTTCGTGAAGCAATATGTGCGCGCTCTTAAGGCTTTGTTACCTGCCGAAAAGCTGGGAGCCGAAGAAACCAAAGTAGCTTAAATAAAGAGACATGCATAGCTCGCGCCGGAAAACGCTTTTGCCTCTTTGCGCTGTACTGATGATCACCGATCCCTACTAACCAGTATAAATAATCAGTGAATAGTTCTGATCCTTGTGCCTTTCTTTTTTTAAGCCCCGCCGCGGTGGCTCAGCGGTT
Organism: Amblyomma mixtum; assembly: GCF_055824585.1. Lineage (NCBI taxonomy): Eukaryota > Metazoa > Arthropoda > Arachnida > Ixodida > Ixodidae > Amblyomma > Amblyomma mixtum. The sequence goes on from NC_143016.1 coordinate 90,925,987, forward strand.
ATGGTGCTCGGCTGCTGACCCAAAAGACGCGGGTTCGATCCCGGCCGCGGTGGCTAGAGTTTCTTTGGAGGAGAAATTCTAGAGGCCCGTGTACTGTGCGATGTCAGTGCACGTTAAAGAACCCCAGGTGGTCGAAATTTCTGGAGCCCTCCACTACGGCGTCTCTCATAGCCTTAGTCGCTTTGGGACGTTAAACCCCATAAACCATAAACCATTTCTTTTTTTAAGCTGCATTAAGCCCGGCGTCCTCGAAAAACTCTGCAGGTACACTAAACATCGAGCCTCAAGAATATGTGCATTTTTTTTTTTAGTGAAAGGGGGCAAAACAAGACAGTTGCTTATTTAGCGCCGCCTAAATTTTATTTTCGTTGTCATCTAACTTGGTCTTTAACTGGTATCACCCGCCACATGTTTAATACAATTAACTTTAAGGCTGACAAGACTGGCCCCTTCTAAGCAGAAAAAAAATCTTGAATTGTTTAGCCTTGGTGAACGAGAAAGCGGTCAGAAAGGCTCAAAATTCTGTACTCCACATTTTTCAAAACTGCGCATTTCGACCAACCTAACGTCCTATCGATAAAGGCAAGAGATAAGTTATTACAATTGGATAGTGGTCTTCTTTGATGCTTATGAATATGATGCTTATGAAGTTTATGAGTAATTTTGCCATAGATTTTTAAGACAGAATTATTGTAGCAGCCGGCTACATGTGGGGTAATACGCGAATTGTGATGCTCTGGAGGGACTAAACGAAATGTAATGGTTTTGTTGCTTGCTTTTAAGCTCTATTCTTGTTTTCCTGCTCTGTAGAATGATGCGAACGTAGAAAGGAAAAAAAAAATGAATGCCAATTAGCGACCAGAAGACATGAAGAAAGCTCTAGGGAGACTCAAACAGCGCTGATGCCACCAAACGTTTTGGTGTTCCAAAAGCGCCCATCACAGAACTGTAAAGAAAATGAGATAATATGAAAGGCAGGAACAGAATGAACAGATCTTGCGAACCTCAGCTTTGCACTTTGTCTGGCAGGCAAGAACAACTAGTACAACCCATTTAGAAATTGGAGCAACCTCTGTTTGGTCTGGCCTAAAATCGCATTCAAAACGTGGTATTCACGCCCTACAAACCGAACCAAATCACATGTGTATTGAAAACGACGAAGAGAAAGAGGGAAAGCTGCTAATATAAGCCATAAAAATTTGCGACGATTGCAAGAAACTCAAAACCATCGCGTATCCAGGCTACACGCAGAGCGCGGCGATAGAACTACCTGGTGGGCCGTAGAAGAACACGTGCATTGTCTGTCATTCCAATAGACGCGCCAAGATTGTCTAGATGTCCATGGAGCCAAATTGGTGTGCAATCACAGCGAGGGCGAGTAATATGTTGATTTTTGACCGGTGTCTCATTTTACCCCTCGAGCTGAAACAAATGCTACATTTTGAACTTATCAATTTTATTAAATTTGACTGTGTTCCTATTGAACTGAGCTTTTTGTAAGTGGTTAGCTTGACGACCGGACGGTAGGAAATATTTCGGCAGTACTTGTTTTTTATATTTCTGAATAAACAAATAATGACATTTCTGAATAAACAAATAAATTGTATATATACGCACGGACGCACCGGGTTCAAAAATCACGTACTTCACGCGCGGACTTTAAAAAGCGGCGCAAGGCAAATCTCGAGAATGGAAGGCCAGAAGTAGTAGGCTTGCCTAGCCGCCGCGTTCGCCTCGCTGTATCGAGGAATAAGACAATGCAGTGTATTCACTGGAAGGCTACTACAAGTAGGCGGATTTTGGCATCCATGGAAAATTCTTTATACGCTTCATCTACCAGTCTAGCGTTCCAAGGTATCGAACTAGCTCTGTAGAGGTATTTCAGTGTAGGCTGAGGTTCTTTCTCTAAAGAATATCCATTCGCGCGGAATTCACACCGACGAGAAGAATTTGACAGCTAAATAAATAGCACAAATCTCAGCTGTCGTTTGTTGCGTTGCTTGTGTCAATTTAAATTCTTTTCATTTATTCAGATATGGAAGCACAAATGAGGATGTAGATTAATTTTAAGAGACTGGAACCATCCGTATACACATGAATGCAAGCACGATACCATATGTAAGGTGAAGTGCTAACTGCCGAGCAGCAAATGTAATCATGTAGAGCTTTCTAGTTATCCCTTCGACGAAGGGTAAATAGAAGCCATGTTGGGATTTGTTCTGCTTGCTTTCCAAAGTTCGCGACTTGGAAGATGTTGACTGTGGTGCTGAAACGCTAGATATATATGGCTTTTATCTCGTTCCTACAGCGCTTAAACTAATGGGAGCATTTCATGCTTGGACATGAAATAGAAAATGCCCCTGCAAGCTTCTGCCTTACTAAACCCGTCAAACAAAGGCTGCCATGCCCCTACAATAACCAAAACGCTGGAAGTTTCTTCAGGAACTCCCAAACAAACAGAGAAGAGGCCCTCAGCTAAGCGTCTCTGCAAGTGTTCCTCCGAAATTCTTGACGAGCCGCTGTATATCGGCGAAAAATACACACGTTTTTGATATACGCGTATATTGTGAACTTTGAGCAGGATGACGTTGAACTGCTCCAAGGCGTACTTGCAAGGCTGCGAAGCATGTCTGCTACGTTGCTCACCTCGTCTGTGATAGATTTTATATGTGGAGCCCAAGAGAGTTGTCTGTCAGGAAGTACACACAGAATATAGTTCTGCTTAACAGACATCAAAGGTTGGCCGTCGAAACAGCACCGGAAATCCTTCAGGAGCTTACGAGTGAAGGACCGAACAGCTGTATTTATGTGCGAAAGCATCATCCCTATTTCGTTTGGAAAGCAGACAGTGATGCCTTAGCCTTCTTGCAAGACCGGCCATGGATGAGTCTCGCAGTTCTGCCAGGAGTCAAAATGCAGACACTAGCATCGTATAGTGAACACTGCAAACCAGGAGGGAACTTTTATGGAAAATCCGTCATCACGCAGATAAAAAGCAAAGGGTTCAACACATTGCCTTGAGGCATTCCATTCTGCGCATGGTGCCGTGTTCCGTCACCTTTCCTACACTTGTCTGCATGGATGTTTCTCTGTTACTTAAAAAGCGACAACCCAAGGGTAGAAGTCTTCCACTGACACCAAGGCCTAGTAAGCTTATGATTTCAATGTGACTGACAGTGTCGAAAGCACGCTTGAGACCTTGAAATACTGCAATGGTGGTATCAACTCGCTTAGGCTCATGCTCAGCACATGTTACAATGCTCATAATTGGGTCTGTACTGCACGTACTTTTACGAAAGCCCTTCATGAACTCTGCGAACACTCCTGTCTCATCACACCACCATTGAAGCCTGGCGTCAATCATCTTCTCCATTGCTTTGCATAAGCAGCTCGTCAGGCTCATTGGACGGAAGAAGCCTATATGGAGAGCGAATTTACAGGAATTTAAGACTGGCATGACGCGAACAATCATTAGTGCCTGAGGAATGTATTGCTTGGCCCATGCGTCATCAAATACCTCTAAATGTACACTGATTCCCTTAGGTTCGAGATTTGGAAGCATGCCGTTAGCAATGGCGTCAGGCCCAGCAGCAGTCTTGGGATGGCAGGGAGCTAAAGCATATTTATGTTCACCAGTTGTGAACTCGCAATGAAAACAGGCGTGTTACGCGTTGAAGCAAGAACTAACTTTTTGCTGCGCGCATGAGAATTACATAATAAATTCTTCTTTATGTATGTAGACGCCAGGGCATAGAAATAAACTGACAGAATATATCGGCAAGCACTGTTCTTGTTGTTCAACGTGGCATATTGCAAGCGCTGGGAATGTGTTACTTGGAGTGACAAGTCCACTTAAAGAAGTCACGCCACTGTTTTCTGCCTAATTTCTCTGGAAGTTTATGCATTGCTGAGTGCATCTTCTGAGCATAACGATATGATTCTAAAGACCAGAGTCGACGATAAGCCATTTCTGCACTTTTTCGAAGGGCTCTATAAGTTGCTCATACAGCGCAATACCTGTCCATTAATCAGGCACGGGGACTTCCTTGGTACAAAAGCTCAGGGTATCGTGCAGCAGCAACGGTAACCCGCCATTAAAAATATCCTTGCCAACTAGTTATGTGGGCCCTTCTGTTCGGTTTATTATATTCCATCCACAACAGCGTTCAAGGGAACACATATTTGCTAACGACTGTACCATTATTGGAGGAAACATATCATTACCATTTGTACAGAAATGCTGTCTGCAACAATTATTCATCACAAAAACAGATTACAATTCTTGGAATTTCAATTTATTCCAGTTCCGAACCAAAGATATGTTTTTCGAGCGATCAATGCAAAAACATTTAGTAGACGAGGGTCCAGCATATATGGCTCCCTGCTATTGGAATGGCGTGCTATTATTTCCGTGTGAAAGCACTACTTCACGAGGTCTAACCGGCTCACCAAGCTTGTGTAATGCTTGAGCTTGGAGGTGACCTTGGCAAAACCTAGCTTAGCAAGAGCCCATGCAGAAATAAAATAGATACTGACGAGACTGGATTTCGAACTCGCGGCTCCGCAAACAAATCTGCTTTGCTGGCCAGTGCACGACAGCACTATGCTATCGCCGCTTTCATCAACTGCCCGAAACCTGCGACGCGAACAGATCAGATCAGCTTAACATCGATCAAAGCTTAACCTGAGTCTAGTGTCGCCGCCAGACGTGCCAGCGACCCAGCAAAGCAAAACCATGAGCCAACCAGGCTAAATATATGCTTTTGCACATCTACTTGGTTTAAGTACGTTACAACTCTACCACTTTTCGACGAAAATTTAATTTCCGACTGCTTGAGAGCTTTGCTATTCCGCATCTTAATATCACTTGCTGAAATATTCGACAACTTTTAAAAGGCGTTCACCGTGATTCAGCCCGTGTTTTTTAAAGCTGCAAGATGTTTATGCCAGCCGTATCGCCAGTAGTACTTTAAGATTTAGAACTTCAAAACGAAGTACCCATCGGCCGTATATGTCACTGCACATGATACAATTAATTTTGTTGCCCATTTTTGAAGCATCATGACCAGGCAGTTTCGTAGTTTGTACTTTAAGATCTTTTGCTTTACAGAGTTGTTCACAGTTAATGGGGACGTTTTATATTACAGGCAATTTGCCTGGTGACCAAACTTTCTCAATTTAATTAGACCTCGTTAATATGGACACTCCCTGTTCTGGCAACAGACAGGGTGAAAATGCTAAGAGCCTCTTGGGAGCCATGTATTTTTGTTGAGTTGGTAGGGATAACCATGTGATCAAAACTTCGGCTTCCCTTACCGGATAGTTCCGTTCCTGTATTCTGACCGCGGGACACCTGCGAAAGTCCTTGCAAAGACTGCACTGCAACAGTGATAACCTATTTTTTTTGTGCATGGTTTCATGCTTGAAGCTCCAATGTACATGGTGGACGCACCTTTACACCTTCCGCAAAGTATTACACGAATGCCCATGAAAATGTCTGTCGCGGCAGCTTATGATACGTGGACGCGTTCGGCACCAGTCGGCCGTCTGGGTGCATTTATCTACTACAGAGCTTCGTGAGATATGAAGAACCACAGTGGACCATGAGACGCCATGATACGTCTCATGGTCCACGAAACACTTCAAACTACATTATATATTTTGATGTTCACAGAGACCAGGCTCATGTGCTTAAATTTGCCAATATTTTGTCTAGTTACAACTTTATTGGAAGAAGTTTTGCGCACAAGCAGACTTCAAAAGCACAGGTGCCATAAAGTGTCCATATTAACCAGACACGACTGTATAAGCAATGTATACCAATGTTTGTACGTTGAAGTTATGACAGTACACTGGAACATAGCAATACTCTCCACAGCAAGGCACGTGGAAAGGATATGCACAATGAAATGCTAACAGCGTAGCCACTAATCTTCACTTTGAAACATGACTCAGAGCGCCAACGTACACTTACTTCCAAAGGGCTTATTCGTCTTGAATTTCAGCATAATTACTCCCACATGCACTCAGACGCCTGCCTCAGCGTGCACATCAATACTACTAATGAAGATCGAGAGTTGTGAATGCGTCAAAGAATCGACGTTTATCTCCTGAGTCAGACATTAACGGGGGATGAGTGGCTACTTGGCACAAAAGCCTAGAAGCCACTCATTTTTGCTGAGGAAATTGGCGCAGAACACAAACGTGAAAGAATTTTTACGGCTTCCGTACTATAGCATACATTGGAAGAGCGCACATACGCGCTTCCTGCCTCTCGATTTCACAACCGGCGGAATTCGAGCCTCAGCATTCTTTGTTTATCTACCCGTGTTTGACTTGGCGAGGATGAATCAGATTCCGCCAGCGTAAAGGAAGGCGCATGTCTTCGGGGCTCCAATATTTGCGAGCTGAATCAGGCTTTACATGATAAAGCGGTGTGATATGAGCATTTCGCTGAGGAAAGACCAAAACAATCCCTAGAGGCCTGTCAATGGTTTCCGCAAGCCTACTGTCGCACATTCTTGATCTGAGCCTTACGCGGGGCACGTGTACACGAGGCAAATTTAAATGACGTATAAGGGAAGAGCTGTTTCCTACAAAGGCAATTTTAGCGCGTAAAAGGCGAGTGTGCAATTGAACTGTCAGAAACCCACGTGTTGCAAAACGTCCCGAAGTATACCACACAGAAGCGTGTTACACTAATCTTCCTTGCACGCGGTATGGCGGCAAGTGCTTTGGCCAGCGTTTATCTTTGGTCTCACACTTCTGTATCTCTAAGTGGACATCCTAGAGCTTATCTAAGCAGACGGGGCAATGACACTACGTCTGCACTGCGTCACTCCGCAAATATAGCACGAGTGACGCGAATCGGGACGAGCTTGGCGCTTCCGGTGGAAGCCCCTGGCGTCATGATTTCACACGATAGCGGGACGCCCTAAACATCTCTACGCCAGAACTTACGGCTCACCGCGCACGCTTGGCGACATTCATCATCGCCCCGTCCGCTTTATCAGCGCGCCGGCAAGCAACGCCACGGCGCCACGTACTGTTTACCGCGCGAGGCGACACCCCCGCCCTCCCGCCCGCACTGAACTATGGAGCGTATCCAAAGAAAGGGGGCACCCGATGAAGGATGCGGAGGAAAGAAAATGGGAAGCGAAACGAGACTACATCGTTTCTTTTTTATTTTCACGGCTCTAACGTCACTCCACGAGCCGGTTCCGGGCATCCTAGCGCGCGCGCGAGCAGGGGAAACCCAGCCGAACCGCCATCGTGCACCGTTTAGGGGCGCCGCTGTACGGCGCTCGTGACGAAACTCCGCCACTGGTGGCGAGTGGAAGGGCGGAGCGCTTGCGCAAAATCGAGAGAGGCTGGCCTTGGTCGCCGAGTCTCGGGGACATAAACTCTTCCGCAGCGGAGGCGATCGCACGGACTCCTGGAAGGCCGGCAGAGAAGGCGCGAAGTTCGCTCGTCACCGCTTGTAAACTTCTCATCGCTGCCGAGCCCAGTATTGTTTCGGTCGTCGCCATGAAGAGGCCTTCCACAAGCATGCTTGTTTTGATCGTGTGGCTGGCCGCGGCACCGCCTGCGGCTGTTTCGGCTGCCGAAGTTGTGAGCCGCGCTACCAACGAACTGGGCATGGCTCTGTACCGTAAGGTGGCAGAGTCGGACCCCAAGGGCAGCAACATTTTCTTGTCTCCAGTCAGCGTGGCCGCTATCCTGGGCATGGTCCAGCTGGGATCCAGGGGCCGCACACGGCAGCAGATTAACGCGGCTCTCGAAGGAGGCGCCGGTTCCAACCGGCTGGCGCGTGGAAGCAATGCGGCGGAAGGCGACGACATCGCAGCCGGATTCGGCGAGCTCTTCAAGGACCTCAACTCGGAGAAGGGCTACGAGCTGCGGCTGGCCAGCGCCGTCTTCTTGGCGACGGGGCTGCCCATCTTTGAACGCTACAAGCGCGACCTGGAGAAGCACTTCGCTTCGGGCGTTTACTCCGCCGACTTCGCCGGTAACGCCCGTGAGGCAGCCGATGACGTCAACGCCTGGGTTCGCGACATGACCGAAGATCGAATCCCCGAGATCATCGAGAGGCCCCTGCCGCCATCGGCACCTATGCTTGTGCTGAACGCAGTGTACTTCAAGGGCCTTTGGCAGACGCCGTTCAAGCCAGAAGACACTATAACCGGTGAATTCTTCAACGAAGGTGGCTCAAAGCCTGTTCCTGTGCAGATGATGCACCAGAAAGGTGAATTTGTGTACGCACTGAGTGAATCCTTGGACGCGCACATCCTCGAGATGCCGTACATCGGAGACCGCGTTGACCTGGTCATTGTGCTGCCGAGACGTCGTGACGGTCTGCGGGAGCTGGAGCAAAAGTTCTCCCTGGAAGCAGCGCGTGAGCCCCTGGCCGCCGCGCTTCCCCGCAAGGTGGACGTGTGGCTTCCAAAGTTCCAGCTGCAGCAAGCGTACAGTCTCAAGGGACCTCTGCAGGCGCTCGGAGTGCGAGACGTTTTCAGCACTCGTGATGCCAATCTGACGGGTGTGTCCTCGAAACGGCCGCTTAATCTGGACGAAGTTTTGCACAAGGCCCTTCTGGACGTCGACGAGAAAGGTACGGAAGCCGTGGCCCTCTCTTCGGGGATCATTCGCCACTCCAAGACGCCCGGAGGCGAGGTCGAGTTCAAGGCTGACCACCCTTTCCTGTTCTTCATCGAGGATGTGAGGACCCAAACGCTGCTGTTCCTTGGAAGGCTTCAGCGCGTGTGAAGGACGCTATCGGGGGGAGAAAGTGCGAGCCCATGACTTTTCCGTGCAAGCGTGGTGCCTGCCTCTCGGCGGGCAAATTCAATGCAAACTGTAAACTCGCGCAAGAGACTCGAACCACTTGGGGATTGCATCCATCGTTGTTGCCTAACAACCGCGGCTTGTTTATAACATTCCACGCACAGCCACGTCATGTTTACAAATGCACGTGTTGTCGCAAGCGCTGAGCGCGAGACGAAGCGGTGTACATGTGGGCCCTTCCCTCGTGCGCGATTAGTCATTGACGTCGGAGTATGTATTCCAAGACATGAGCGTTGGTTAGCCGGGCGAATCAGCGAACGTGCTCGCCGCGGTAAGAGTGCGGCCGACCTTGACGATTATGTATTTCTCGGGCGTCGTTGTAGCGTTGGCACTGTACCAAGTCCACTTGAGGATCTTAGCCACGTGTGGACAGCGTCGACGACCAGCGAGCCGCAATCAAGTTCCTAAGGCCAAGCGGCCCATTTCTACTCCGCGGAGCGCTCCAGAGTCAAGACACAGAAAGAAATTGGAGGAAAGAGTGGGCTGTACGCCCTCTGTTAAATGTTCGTGTGCATCCGCCTCGCAGAGCGAGGGCTGCTTACATGAATAAAATTTGATCTGATGACGGATTTTGTGCACGTGTGATGAGAGTTACTTATTGCTGGTCTCCTTAACTCTGAAGCCTATTTTGAAACAAAGAAAATATTATTCCGTGCAGAGCAGTCGCATAAATGACCTTAGCGTTGCCATGCCCAAATAGGTTTTATCTTTTTGTGCTCATTTTTACGCTGTGCACCGTAAATTGCGGTTTCTTGTAGGAATTTGCATGGTTTAACAATAAGGAGTCATCTTTCAAGCGACTATAAAATTAAGGCGCCAAGTAGCTTTTTGCGTAAAATTAATTCGCTTTCAAGATGAGTACAGAATTGTTCTAATGTGTAGCTAAATGTTTCAAGCCTTATATAGGTGAGATCATTGGTTAAAAATATTTCTTCTAACAAAGGACTCATATCATTTGGAGTTGCGTACGCTAAAGAATGTTGATGGTGGAAATTCGCGCAAAAAACCCAAGTCTCCTTTGGCGGGAGAGCTGGAAAGGTACGTGAAGTAATTCTACACCTAAAACTAAAGGATAAATCCGAGCCAATCTTGTACAATTTTCATGCAAGGACTTGAGGCGAGGAGTGAGGCGCAGAGCCTCAGTGCACGCTTATTTAATTTGTATGCGTATCGGATGGTGTAAAGGGGTTTTTCAAGGCTAATAGAGCTGCAGCGGTTGTACAACATGTTCCTCGTAGATTTACGCTATGAACTCGCACCTTCGGTCGGCGAGTCTTACGGCGAGAATGCGCACTGCAAGCGTAACGTGGTTAAGGGCGCCCGTGGACTACACTGCTAGGTGCGGTGTTTCGACAGGCTACAAGTACAAAACATGGAAGCATGGCATGCACGCAGCTCATCCTAGCGGCGCAAGCCACCCTGTGGTGCTTTTTTTTTTATTTTATCTTCGTCGCTGGCAGCGACCAGTAAGGACAGGGAAATGACCGTATTAGACCTTCCCAAATACACAGTATCTGCACCCACACAGTCGAACGAAACAGGGGCTTTCGGGGTCATCGCTAGGCAAAACATTCAAGGTGCATGCCTGTCACGAATCGAAATGCCGAGAAGGGCGCCAGAGCTCAAAAGCATTCGTACGTGTGTTGGCTTCTGCTGCGGGGAGGCGCGGTCTTCCCATCGATTCTCAGAGTGACACTATAAGCCGAAGCACCACTCCTTGAGGTCACTTGGAAGCGGTCAAATTGAGGACAGGAAGCCGGAATAGGAAGCACGAACGGGGGTCACAGGGTAAGTCGCAGGGGTTCTGGGAAGAGCGTCCGCTCGGAGGGGCCAAGCAGCGCAAAGGCCTGGTTTCGCTTTCAAGACTCCAGGGGATGTCTCTCGCGGACAAACTTGCGGCAGTGACTGCGGGTTCGGGTCGCTGTACAATACACATTCCGAATAAGGTATTAAGAGCCGAAACACATCGAACATTTCTGACAAAAGCATTTTTGAATGAGAAAGAGTTTATGAACACCATTTCCTTATAGCAATCGGTATATTCGCAGGTGTTTCCTCCACAGCTTGAATTTTTTGCTGTTAACGTTTTTGCGATCTTCAAAACCTTTCCCCATTGGTTTTTTACGAGTCTTACTGCTCGATGCAAATGATGGAAAAATTTTAAAAGAAAAATTTTGCTACACATGGGAAGAATTGAACCTTACGTTCAATAGTTCCATAACAGTAGCTTACAATTTTTCACCATTAAAAAATTTGTCCAAAAATGCTGTACACGAGGAAAGTTAAATGTAGAGTGAAGGAAACCGAGGCGTCATCGTTGGCGGTCGCATAGTGCGTATATTTTACTACCAAAATTGAAATATGTTGTTTTGAATGACCTATTAATTCTTAACTGATATAAATCTGGAAAAAATTGCTGGGACAGTTCTAGGGGCAAAGAGACACCATAGAAGGTACAATATCTGAAATAATAGCCATGTTCTAAGAATTACTTTTTTGAAAGGTAGCTTTATATTACAATAGCGTCGAAACTTGTGCTTGTTGGTCCATATTTCCCAATTGTAACACATCAAAAGACAAGACTATCTCATTCACCATTCGTTGCCTTTTCAGCGCTCCAACTCGCAAGCTTTACGTAAATTCCGAACGCAGAAAAAAAAGAAAAAAATTGACTCAGCCGGCACACAGCAACCGTGTGCTCCTCTGCGAAAACTTAGACAAGCAGCTACACTACCAAGACATGGAGCACTCTATGTACTCTACTCTTGCAAAGAAGGGCCAAAAACATACAGGTAAAACTGCATCCGCACGTGCCACTGCCTTTCACCGTACTGAAATGAACCTTACACGAGCGCTGGTTCTTCGAGTCCCTGCGCATGATACTCAAGGCCGCATCACAGTACCCGCAATATAAGGCACAGGAAAGAGTCTGGCCACGCTGTACGAAGAGTAGAATTTCACCGGACGTACTCAAGCACAACACTCAAAGTGGCCTTGATACGTGCTGCCTGAGCATGAGAATTTTTTTTAGCGTTCCACGTATGTATGGGAAGGTTTTGGATGCGGTGAGTGGTAAGTTCGTAAAGTGTATAAAGTGTGAACTCCGAGTGTAGTTAACTCTTTACCCACATTTCCAGGCGCATCAGTGTCAGAACAACGGAAGGAGAGGCAGAAGCTTGGTGAGTGGAGATTGGAGATGGGGGAAGGCGTTGCGATTATTTCAAGTAGCCTTCAATGTTTTTGTAGTTGTTGACCGTCCTCGAACGAGACCTATTTGAGGCTACGGTGCGCAGCGCGAGAATTCCCCAACATACGTCCGTAGTTCGACTTTGGTTTAGGGAAAAGTGGATTTCGAGCAAGAGCGGGCCGAGCGAGAACCCGACCGAACTCCCCGCGCTTCGAATTCCCCAGATAAATGTATTTTCTATCATTCACAAACTATACGATGACAGGAAGTGCTCAGAAAAATGAAAGATGGCCGTGAAGTGCTGCAGACATCTAGAAAGAGAGAGGGTGAGGGGGAAATGGAAATGCGAGAAGGTTAACCAGACTCGAGTCATGTTTGCTGCCACACATTACAGCAGTGGAGGGAAAGGACAAGAAGAAATTAAAGAAAGAAGAGAGAGCAGGAAATAGTTAAGGGATGAAAGAAAAGAAGAAAGAGAAAGAATCGACTGGGACGATTGGCCGCGTCTCGGGGCAATATAATTGGACAGAAAAGGAAGACGCAGTCATCGCACTGTACGTTTACTGTGGAGAAGAAGAAGTACGGCCATTCGGACTATTAAGCCTGAGGACATCATCATCATATTGCCGCTGGGTTTTAGAACATTTATCGCGAAAAGCCTTTCAAAACTATCAACTGCTGACGCTATGCTGTCATGTAAGAGGTTTCGTACAGAAATAGAATGTCGGCACGAAACAATAGGAGTAAGGATGAACAGGTGTGATAGCTCAATAATATTACGCGACAGAAAATGGCGATTGGAGAAATGCGGGCCAAAGGAAGCATGGGAATAAATTTATGCTTCTGAATTTATGCTTTTTGTTCTGAGCACTCTCTTCCCCTCCTTTTTTTTCCCCCTGGAATAACGTGAGCAAAGTGTTCCGTGACTCAGTTCATCGTGCATTTGTCCCTGGGTTTGACACCACTGAAACTTTTACTCACTTACGATATGTTTGAATATTTGGGTAGGTCACCACCAGTTCACTATCAAATGGCGGTTGCAATTAACTGTCTCAGCTCTTGTAATCTCTACAGAGTACTTGCAACCTACTTATCGCTCACGAACGCAGAACCGCAGAGTATCGTGCACAGGAACGCACTCACGAACTGAAACTTACACCCACGTGTCCGCGAACCAGCCCGTTTACCTGCCTCAAGCAGTACCGGCACGGTGCCCAACGAACGCTCCTGCCAAAAGAACGCACGCAATTTGTTTTTATTTTCACTGTTCGCCACGAGCCTGACCCCGATGAGAGGTCCGCCTGGTGAAGCTCTTATTCGTTTCTTTCTTAAAAACTCCGAGCAAGGGAAACACAGATGCGGTCGCTATGTCAAGGCGAAGAGGCCAGATCTAGGCGCACGTAACGTGCGGCACGGCTTTTCAGCCCTGCTCGATACGCCGTCCCACAACTCTTCTCGGTTGAACAGCTCTTTTTCTCAACTTCTTGCTGCGTTGATAGCGAGGCTGCTAACCTGAGCTATATGCCGGCCTTCTTTATCGACCGTGCTGGAGTTCTGAGACAGACTGGGAGGAAAGCAGGTGAAAGAAAAAGAAAACACGTGTGTATCTTCATAGTACAGGATGTGACATTGAGAAGCAAGAGAAACGTTGTCAATAAAAAGCAATAAGAAGGTAGATAAGCGAGGTTAATGAATATTCCGACTTCTCCTCGGATGAGAGATTGGCTGGAGGCTTGTAAGGAATACCAATGAGCACAAAGCGGAGGAGAAGAGGCGAAAACAGGCGCATGGAGTTTGCGCATACGCCTTGTGGAGGGCAACAGATCGCAGGGAGCAAGGGCGTTTTTGCCTTTTCATTTTTTTTTTTCGAGCAGCCGGAAACAGCGGCATCTCCTCGTTTCAAGGAAAGAACGCGCGCTTCATTTGGAGTCGTGAGCGCGCGCAGGCGGCCATTTGGAAAGCCGGGAACTGTCATTAAGAGCTGAGTCTGGGGCGCCTTTAGCGCCGCATACTTACACGTTGAAGGCTGCGGCGGTTTTCGCGTTTAAAGAGCTCAGAACTGTGCGGAGAATGCAGCATCAGTATATACGACCTTGCACAGCTGTAAAAGAGCCCATGAACATTTGCTCAGATATTTTACTGCGGCGAGATTAGAACGGAGAACAACAAGAAGTTCCTGCGTAATCGTGCTTTCTCGCAGACGACGACATGTGTTTTGCTTTTTGGACTGCAGGAAGGCATGTCGAGGCCAGCATGAGTGGATGCATGTATAACCGTGGCCTCCGGAATTAAGCTCCTGCGCCGTTGCTCGCGGAGGCCACGGCATAACTAACGGAATAATATTACGAAAAAAAAAAAGAAAACATGGACGGAAGCGGAGTAACACGAACAAGCACCGCCAGTGTACTCGTAACTATCGTCCTTGTTTCTTTTCCCTGCATTCCTCCATTAATAATGCACGAAGTATGAACCAACGGCTAGAATTAATACAAATCAATCCATCGATCACAACGGCCGATCGATCACATCGATTACCGCAAAACGGGACGGTGATCGGAGCCGCGAGCCCTGAAATATTTTTATTATTTAAACTTATCTTCCGTTACTGTTCTGAAGTTAGTCCTTCATTCAAAAATGAATTTCTGCAATTCTCGCGCTGCAGTGTATTCCGTTCCCAAAAGCCTTTGTGTTGGTGGGTCCTCTGCCTCTCCGTCATTAATACTTCAGCCGTTTTCTGCTAGCATATACAAGGATGCATTCACTTTACCTTCGTTATAAGTGAACCATTGTGGCTTGAAAGCGCCGTTCATTCCGCAGTCGAGATTTGGATGGATGCTGTGGCTAACTTTCAATTCAGAATCGCCACACAAACCAGAGAAAACAACGCTCGTATTGTGTGTTCCTTCATTTGTATCACTAAAACGAAATCTTCTGTTGTCCTCCTGTTCCCGTTCTCAATGTGTTATAAAGCGCGTTTTAGACTTTGAATTTGCGTCCTTGAAAATCTTACAGTTCAGAGTAGGAGGCGATCGTACACCGTGCGGGGAAAAATATTCGTCGCAGTCAGGAAAACCAGTCCGCTGAAAGGCCTAGAAGGAGAGGGGCCATGCGTGCTTCATCCGCTGGAACTCTACCAGCTGAGTGGGTAACGAGTAAACTGGACTTTGAAGCCAAACGGACTGCTGCTCTCATTAACTGCAGCTTTCAGAGGAGGTTCGCACTTGACTTCTGTGAGAGTATCCGCTTCGCCGATGTAAAATCTGTCGCCCGAACATGGTGTTCATTGTGAGTGGTGTCGAACCACTAGCGTCCGGCAGTAACTTGCTCGTGTCGCGTTTGCGTAGCATGGGTGCAGACACCCACTCGAATTTTCCTTCTCACTCATAGTAGCAGCAAATTATTTCGCCCTAATTCACTGTCGGTCCGCACTGCCAGAATATTATGGCAGGAGCCCAGTTGCTGATCAGAAGTCAATCGCAAAAATGTACGCCTTATCATGTGAAAGGCTGCTGAGCATTTGTTCCTCATTTTACGCTGGTGTAAATACTTGTCACTTTCCGCCTTTCTTTTCTCGTGCCACTAGCCCGGAAATTGGTAGAGGTCCATAGGTTGAATCCGACCCTTGGTGTTCCGGGTATTAATGTACACTGCCGCAACACAATACATCGTATCCCCTCCCCGCCCCCTCCCCCCATTCTGCTACCGTAGGGCCGTTTCCGCCACCGCGCGAATGCAGCCTTGCGCAGTGTAAAACAAGTAGCGCGACAGAAGTGAGGAGCGATGTAATTAATGTACACACATTGACAGAGCTACAATGATCGTGAGTGTGCGTACTTTGTATCGTTGCTCTGATTGTTTTATGTTGAGTAGGCGGCTGAGAATGCACCGACGTTTTCAAGAATGAAGTATCGTGCAACGTGCCTGTCGAATGAGCACACGAAGCTAAGGATAGACGGCCCGTTCTTCGCCGCAGAAGGACTGAAGAGGGCACCACCAACGCGGCTTTCAGACTGGCTGCGCCTGAATTACGCTAGTTCTTGTGGTCGGCGCTAGGGGAGGAGCTAGGCGCTGTCGTCGCGAGGCCAGACTTGAGCTTGAGTGCAGCGGCTGGTCATGATATACGCTCGAAAAAAAAAAGAAACGGGTTAATGGATTTTATGAAAGTAACGTAGGGAGCAATAGATAATTTGGTAAAATAATATTTTCTGGTTTCTCGTGAGTATATGGCAAAAATCGCAGCATTGTCTGATTCTACACGATGAATAAGATGCATATATATTGGCCACATCTGACAGTAAACGTCAGGAGCAGGATGGCGTGGATTCTTTTTATTCTGGCCGGACGCATAAAAGTAATTTTTTTGGTAACTTTTTCAAGACGGCTACGTGGCGACTGATTGGCCAGACCTAGCTCTTGCCATTGGGATTCGCATAAAGCCTGAAAGCAATCATAAGAGTTTCGCTTCCGATAAAGCAAGGCTGATTCGTTTACTTTCACGAATACTCCTTTTAGCGCGCAGACACGGCTCAGAAACATTCTTGCTGAGACATTGACCTGCACAGTTTCTAAAGAAATGCTTTGAAAAAGTCGGAAACAATACATTAGGAAACAAAAAAAGGCGTCCCTAAATATCTTCAAGATAACAAAGCAAAATTAATGCGATGGAAGGAACTTTCATTAATATTGGAAGCAGGTGAAGACGCCGCGAGGTGTATTTTAGATTGTAAAGGACAAACAAGCCTCAGTAAATCTTAATCTTACTCAAAACGAGCATTGTCTCATCAAGCTTCGCATTGTTTATTCGACTGTATTGTTTCCAGCAAACAAGTATGCAACCTTACCGGTAAACCTTACGAGAAAGTTAAGTCATAAGAGCATTTTTTCACTTGCTGCCGAGGCTATCACTTTTCACCACAATTGATCACATTGCTTATTGCAGAAAAAAAAACTTTTTTTGTTTTGCGCGAACCTTCCTGATGATCAAACTGGAGCCTGACAGAAGGCTGTTAAATTCTCGCGCTTCTTCTCTTCGTTCGCGTGAAGTCTACATTCTGGCATTCTGAAGTACGCTGAGAATGCAACTGAAAATACCACTCTGATTATGCACCAATCAACGGCCTTCGTAAAAGCTTCCAGGCCGTAGTGAAGATATTTTTATACTTTTTTGTACGCTAAAGATTTCATTGCTTTGTAACTTAAGAAAGAAGAAGATGCGGGACCTTTATGATTCGTCCTGGCAACAACTAAGTGAAAACGCTAGCCCCGCCGCCCCAAAAAGCCAATCTCCCGCAGTGGCTATGTACCATTTATCCCCGACAACAACTGAAACAAGAACTCCAAGGCCCTAATTAACCACGTCCACGTAAATCACGTATCCGTTCCATCCTGTGCACGTTTATGCGAATCTGAGTTGCTTTGCTCCGGCTGCCAGTTG
Source organism: Amblyomma mixtum (assembly GCF_055824585.1). Lineage (NCBI taxonomy): Eukaryota > Metazoa > Arthropoda > Arachnida > Ixodida > Ixodidae > Amblyomma > Amblyomma mixtum. The sequence continues at coordinate 90,943,452 of NC_143016.1, forward strand.
TTTTGCTTCTGCGACATCTGCTGGCAAAAAATGTAACCAGAAGCGTGGTTCCTTTCGAGCCAACAGCCTCGTTGGATTTTTATTTGATCGCGCTTTCAGAATACAACATGCTCGATGCAAATAAACTGATTGATTGGTTGATTGATGGATTGATTGATTGATTAACTGATATCCACACAGGGCATGATCTCAAGGGTGTTCAATCTCCGACCAACCGGCCGAGAAGATTCCGCGTAAAGCTAGCGCCATAAAAAAAAAAAAGACGCCCACACTTTGCATCGTCTCAAAGTGCGAGAGAGAGGAAGGCTTAACGTCAGGAACGGTAGAGAGAGGAAGAGATGAGAAAGTGGCGTCGCTGTGTCCTTGGTTTCACTTGACCCACGTGACCACAGAATACACACTCGGGAAAATGCTCACCCTCCTGTTTATATATTGTTACGAGTAGATGCCATAACGTCGGGCGGGGTGGAGTAAGAGGGCTGGGGAGCCCGGTACACTTCAAAATCCACTTCGTTGAGAGATAGGGACTGTGGACCATCCAGAGGGGTCGCATATGAGTGCTCACAGCGGCAACAAGTGCTACCCTGGCCATGCATTCATTCTTCGCGGATAATCTTAAGAATAGTGGCGGCAAGACCACTGGAAGAAGCAGTGTCAGTAATGGCTGCCACCGTATTAACGATAGCCAGGTTACCAAACTTCGGCTTATTCGCTGCACCTTTAAACTGTGAAATGTGCAGCAGCGCTCGACGACATTTGAGATAGAGGCCAGGTTCTCTTTGCTGATCAGGAATGTGTAGATGTCCGCCGCGAAACCTGTGAGCCGAAATCTGTGAGCAAGCGGCCCACTTCGTCCTCGGCGGACATGCGAGGACAGAGAACCTTCCAAAGCTTAAGGACCTCCGGTGTCTAGCATTCTTCACAAAAGCTTTTAATATTGGTGAACTAGTAAGGTACTGGAATAGAAATATTGAAAGTAACGGTTCATTCTTCCGATATCTAGCAAAATATATTTCTTTTATAGTGTTTCCATCGCACGCATTGAGCAGTTAAACTGCGTTATAAAACCAAAGAAGAATGCTTTTGACGATAGCAAAATCGTTAATAGCAAGTGAATTAACTCGACGGAACAGTATTCGCTTGAAATAACCCGACATGACAGGTGCGCTGCACTCCGCATTTACCAAGTGCTGTTTTGAGGCTGTTTTTAGCAGTGCTGAAATACGCAACAGGACCGCTATCCTCCGCGGAGTCTCAGACAGCCGTTCTGTAGACATGACGTGTTTCGTAAGCGCACTGCGGCAAGAGACAGAATTGGGCTTAACGCAATACCTCAGAAACTGCGTCCGTGTGCGCGCAATGCCCTAGCCTTCTATTTATGACGGTAGTCACGATTCACATGGGAGCAAAAGCAACGAAACTACTTTCGTCACTCTGTAACTTACTGTACATTTCGAGCCGATCGCTCACGATCTTTTTGCAAGACCGCAGAAATTGAGGAAAGTAACGGTTGACGCACGCGAAGCACTCACTGCGCTTTTCGCTATGCAGAAAGGGAGCAGCGGTGAAATGCGACTAAGAGCACAATTATGATGATGATGATGACTGTGCGACTTAATGCACAGTTTGATAGCAACGCCGAGACGCAACTTTCATAGTCAGTAATTGGTCGCACATTTAGTTGCTTACGTCATTAGTCAGGCCACTGGAAAAGTCGCTATTGCTGCTGCGATTGGTTAGTCCGGTAAGAACGATGGGCTGTTGTTGCTGACTGCTGCATATTTTCTAACTCGTATGCTACTACATAAGTTGCAGTGTAGTCCTCTAAGAATTTTGCGCAGTTTTAAGCGCTCTATACAATTCTATACAACATATAGGGTTACAAAAGTTGCAGTATAGCTGTGTGTTCAGGAAACTAGTTTTCAAAAAGCATGACGGCGTCTAGGCGAGATCAAGCGTGGCGATAGACATCGCGAAATTTTCTCAAGCCACAGGAAAAATTGCCGAGCGCTTTGTTTAGATCCTGACGAGGAGGATGTTTTACGATAGTCCAGTCCACAGTATATCCCCTCAGTGGTAAGTACATGAGCCTCTGACCGCTGCATTTTGTTCATTTGCTTAATTTTTGTGAAGAGTAATGCCCTGGAGGCATCATGGCTACCAAACCAGCACTCTACACCTCTCCTCCTCCCCCCTCCCCCCCTGACATCGCTATACTAGTGTATTGGAGCCGTACCTGTTGAAGCCTTTCCTTAAGACAAAAGAACTTCAAACAATGACCAGTGTGTTGCCACGAATGGGAAAGATCCCAGGGGCTTCCGGTGTCTTAACCGGGTTTAACGAACGTTTAACAAATGTTTCCAGGGGTTTGACGAACCTTAAACCGCAGTGCCCAGGGCCTTAATAATCTTAACTTTTGCGGATTGCTCTTTTCGTACTCGGCGTCAACACGGGACGCACAGGAAGATATAATGGGACTTCCGCGATGGCAGATAAGCGTTCAGCGCTCAGTAAATGATACTGCTAATCCATATCTCTACTTGATTAAGCAGTGTCGAAAAAAAGAAACAGCTATGCTATGTGCGCGTCGATATTCCAGGCAGCCAAGCGCTTGCTCTCAGAAAAATGGTAGCTGCTGGTTGCAATAAGGTCGCCCGCCCTTCAAGCGCCCTATTTTCTACGCCGCTCCAGCAGCTGCGTTCTGTCCTTCTGGGCAGCCGTGATCGTATAGTGGTTAGTACCTTGCGTTGTGGCCGCAATAACCCAGGTTCGAATCCTGGTCACGACAAATTTTTTTACTTTTTTTAAGGAAAGGATATTTTCGGCCGTTGCCTGATAGGAATTTACCCAGAGCAGAATTTCCCAATTTCTTACGTAGAAGCTCGAAAGTGAAGCAGCGCCATGCATTATTCAAAAATTTTTTTTTTGTTCGTCAGGCGCAGAAAGGCTCATTAAGCGAACGGAAGAAAAATTAAGAAAAGACCACGCATGGCACTTGCAGCAGTGTTAAGCCATGTCATTCGTTTTCGCAGCGTACATAGTTGCCTTAACGTGCTTATTAACGCAGAGGACCACATAGCGCTCGATGAGGCAGCATATACAGGTCCTTCGCAATGAAGTTATCTTGTGGGTACCCATCCAATATTAAATATCGGATGGGATATTTACTATAAGCCATTCATAGAGAACACTAATTAAGAAGGAGTGCTAGGATCCGATGCGGATGTCACGAATAACCCAGCTTACGAAAGGGCAACGTGGACGCGCCATCTGTCGCAGGCTTTGCCAAGTAGGAAAAGAAAATTGGTTTCGCGGGAACTCCGAAACACTCTTCTAGTAGCAAATTCGTACCATGCTACTCTCGACCACTTAACGCGACCTCTTGCCAATCTCTTTCCGGCGAATAAAATGTTTTACAATCAATCGTACCGTTGCAACTAATGCTAAATAACACATTTTCAACTGTTTCTGGCACCTGCCTGGCAGCAAGTCTTTGAAAATATTACGATGTCCATGTAACATGCAGCTTGGAACAGGCTTACCACCGTGCAGTCACATTTCTGGCCACACTGGTGGAAGATATATCGTCATTAAGCAGATGAGGGAACATACTGCTCGGAGGCGGATAATGTATTAAACGGTGCAGGAAGGCCTTGGCCCAGCTCTGAAGAGATGTCAACTTTCCAAGCAGCGCTGCAGACGCGCCTCGTAGTATGTGTGCGGAAAAATGCTGGCTTAAGCAGGTACAGAGTGCAAAACACATGTCTAGAAAGACCGAACTATGCGTTCCACAGCTACCAAAGCCGCTGCGACCAGGAAGGCAAAAAATGACGGTGAAATGCTATGAGTTTACGATTACATCCAGATCCTGTTTAACGAAATGTTACCGCTAGATATCGCGTCTTCAGCCCGAAACACGCCCGGAATGCGTTCCAGACAAGCGTTTTGCTCTCTGTATAAGCTTCGGCAACGGGCTACTCGGCACGAGAAAGATGAGCCCTATTGGCGCATCCTGTGGCTGTGCCGCTGCTTCACGGCGCCTCCCCGCAAGATGTGAAATTTATTTTCGCGTCTATATGCTGGAAGGAAGTTGGCGCGTGTGCAATTCAAGCCCATAAAAAAGAAGCCGCGGGGAAAAATATTTACTGGCGAGGAGTTAAAATAAAAAGAATTGTACTTACTTGGGCCGAGAGATACTATCGCGAGCTAAAGTAAGAGTCCTCAGCGAGCGAGGGCCGAACCGGGTCAAACTACATGCAGGCGCTATCTGACGAAGTACTCGTGCAGTTGAGACCGACGCTGCGTCGCTCTGCTCGAGATAGGCGCACGCCAGTGCTCCGATCTCGATAGAAGTGCTTCATAAAGCGGCGCTCGCACTCAGTTTGGCCCGGTTTGGCGCTCGCTTGTAGGGGCTCTTAATTTTGCTCACAACAGTATATCATACTTCTTCCGCCGAACAAGTGTATTAGGAGTACACGGCCCATTGTATACACTGCAGGATACAATGTACGCTGTACACCGTCGGAAAAAAAAGTTTATGCAAGTCAATATCAGCGAAAACATTTAATTTCATAGCCGTCTCTGCGTGCATCTTGCAATAGATACGTGCCGCCTCAGTGTTATTTCGCTAATTACACAGTGAACCATTAAATCTCAAGCAATGTACAGCCTTTGTCAAAAAGTTTAGAGCCCAGGGAGTTTGCTTCTAAGCACTATTGTGGCGCTCCTGTAGCACTAATGGAAGTCCTACGCTCAGTAAAACACTCTCCGGGGCATGTTGGTTCATAGCTGGCAAGAATATAAGCGCAACAAGACGACACAAAGAAGGAGGAAAAACGACAGGACAGGCGCTAACTTGCAACACTTTACTGTCTTCATAAACCGCCGCACATATATCAACCACAAGGGGGGGGGGGGGGGGGGTAAAGTGTTCCCCCCTATCTGTCTTTACCCCCCCCCCCCCCCCCCCTTGTGGTTGATATATGTGCGGCGGTTTATGAAGACAGTAAAGTGTTGCAAGTTAGCGCCTGTCCTGTCGTTTTTCCTCCTTCTTTGTGTCGTCTTGTTGCGCTTATATTCTTGCCAGAAGTCCTACGCATTGGAGGGAGAAGGACCAAAAATCTTCTTACCTTCAGGAGATTTGGGACGCTGAGGACGCATTACGAGCAAAGCAATGTGGCCCACAAGCAAACCTCCTGTGCTCTAAACTTTTGACAAAGGCTGTACCTTCAATGCAAAGAAATTGAAATTTTTCTGAAGTCGAGTCGCCTTCCATTAGCTTTCGACGGCGGGTGTAGTACATTCAAGCAGAGAGGCGCGTAGTGGAGGCATTGGCCTCGTCATGGCATTGGCCATGAGTCGAATACATTATAGTCTCCTATACCATAATGTTGGTCGCGCCGCCAGAGTAGGATAGATACATGTGTACATCCACCACTAGACTCCTTGCTCTAGGTGTTCACAACACATTTTCGGAAATCCAGGATGCTGTTCTGAACTCCAAACGGACTCGTCTCCTCACCACGTCGGCGGGTATGACCATCCTTTCAAAAATAGGCGCCCGGCAAGCCACCAAGACACTGGTCTTGACGGAAAATCTCCCCACCACTATCCGCTCCCGCCTTCATATCGACCCTGTCCCTAATCGGATGAACCACGAATTAAGGACCCCCGCCGTCAGGCCCGTCTTCGCAGCTTCCGTAGGCGATACCGCGAAGGCTCCATGGCCATGCATGTGGCTGCGGCTTCATAAGCACAGCCCCATATGCCTGCGCTGCTGTCAACCACGCCAACACCCCCTGTCCTGGAGCGTTCTTAGCGGCACCGGACCCGGAGGCGGCAGAAGGAATCGCTATAGCTATCCAAGAGGCATCCATACATTCTTTCCCCGATCAACACCACCTATACCACATTCACCCGACATCGAATGCAGTGGCAAGTCTCTGGCGTGGTGTATCCCTGCGTCCACACATATTACAGGGGCATGCACAACTAAACCCCAACACTTAAAGCCGTCCAACGTGGCGATAAAACAGTGGCAGGTGATGCTGGCGAGCGTCACCCTGGAAGACCCGGAGGTACTAGTCGCCATCGCAATAGCGTCGCCGGAAGCTACTGGAGTTCTGGACAGAGGACACAACCACAATCCCATTGGTCTAATTTTAAATAATAAATACTTATTGTCTCTCTCATTATTTTTTTAATCAACAAAATGATTGGATCAGTCATTAAAGTCAGCGATGTAGAAACTGAGTGCGTAGATCTTATGAGCGACTGCAGTGTGCGAAATGAAAACAGGCACATGCTGTCCCTCACGACTTTCGTTCGCGACGGTACCTCAAGTTGCTATGGGGGGGAAATAGGTAGGCGTTCAAGAATAGGGAAATTAGGGATTGAGCGAGTTTATCCACTCTACTCATAAGGCGTTTAGAGTCCCTTCAAAGCCCCGTAAATGTCATGCCTTTAGCCCATATCAAACCAGATACGTACAGTCTACGAGTTTGCTAGTATCTGTGCACCTACTGCCACAACATTTAGGATACCAGGCAATTCGGTGCACTGAGCAGCTAAATGGTGACATGGATATGGAGTTGCCTGTTCAATCACGGGAGGCAGAATTACGCACAATGTGTGCGCACGTTCAGAACAACATAACAGGCAGGCATGCACGTATGCCAAAGAAGAAGACCAATAACTTGAAGTGTAACACAAGCGATGAAAAGTTATGCCTATAGATATAGCTTGCAGAACTTACGGGTCAGGAACGCTTGCAGCTAGTAGTGTTACATGCTAGAATTTCGGATGCGTATGCCTCACCCACGTGCCAGTGCATCGATGTCGAACGGAATAGAAAATGCCTTTTTAACAAGGAAAGTTGCGCTTCTGCGCAAAAATTTGTTCAGGTCGCTACGATCAAAGGCACTCAGCTAGGGCAGCGCTTGAGGCCCTATGTACCATGTCATGCAACCATCGCCAAAGCAATGCGCCCATGTTTGGAGTGCAACTTCAAACACTCGGTTAATCTTTTGACCTCAGTATAGGGGGTGCGCTAACAATATTACAGAAGGGAGGACACAGGACGGCGATTCTCTAGCATTGCTAGTGCACTCTATATGCTAAGATCTACGAACAAATCTGTTCTTGCACGCTCGCCAGCTATAGCAGAATGCCTCCCTCCGCCTTTTCAACAGCACAGCTTACGCGTGTCAGTGCGCTCATAGTGTTGTCTTCACGAGTGCCTTGGCATGGGAACTTTCGCAGCTGTTGGTACATTGGGGAACACAACAACACTGGCTACATGTGCAGCCATATGGAGTAAAAACAACTCAGGAAGAGATTCTAGCGGACAGTGGTACCAGCTTAATATATAAAGATGTCGGATTTGTCCGGAACGTGGATGAATGTGTTTCTAGTTCATATCCGCCGAAAGACTCCGAGTATGCGCCGGCAGTTGGGACAGAAGTGTTCCACGTCCTGGCACTCGTACACGCAGAACGGCACGAAGCAGCACCCGAAGACACACCTGGAAACACAGAACAAAACGGGAGGAAAGCAGTCATTTACCCCACTGCGACATCGCCGTTACTATCTTGTCAGCAGAATTTGTTGATCCAGCGAAGTCGTAAGATTTTTTTCTTGGAAAACGCCCACTATTCGGTCTCCCATGTAGCAGTTTGACTGTGCCACGCAACCTCAGCTAGTACCTTGGCTCATTTCGATAACATTTCGATGTAAGGATGGACTGTTCCTATTTACTAAAGAGGTATGTACATTGGCACAAGATGCATTGCCCGAAGCCTTAAAGCACACTTTGTAAGCAGCTGAGTATATCGAACGCAAGGACCACGTGAAGTCAGCGTGCAACCCGCAAGATGCCAGCGTGCTTTGTTAGTACCCTCTTCTTACGTGTCTGGTGCGATTCTGGCGCCAGTTATTTTTGTGACAGCATAGTGCATAACTAGGTTCATGAATTTAACCCGAATTTCTACTAGGATGTGGAATTCAATACCAGCGCTACACCACGCTAGCAACGTGTATTTACAGCTAAGTGCTTATGACGATCATCGTCACTAGCCTGGCTACGCCGACTGCGCCGACCTGACAGAACCTGTAAAATTGGCTCCACCCCATCCCTATTCTTGTCATTTCGCTCTCGCGACCCGGATCTGTGGTCACTACGTGCCCAAAGTAGACGTATTCCCTTACCACTTCCAGCACCACGCTACCAATTATGAACTGCTGTTCACTTCCGAGTCTGTTGAACATTACATTGGTTTTCTGCATATTAATTTATAGACCCACCGTTCTGCTCTGCCTGCCTAAGTCATCGATCATGCCTTGCAGTTCATGTCCTGAGTCACTTAGCAAGGCAATGTCATCAGCGAATCGCAAAATATCAAGTCATTCTCAAATAACTCTTATCCTCAACTGTTCCCAATCTAGGCCCTTGAATACTTCCTGTAGACAGGCGTTAAATAGTACTGGCGAGACCGTGTCCCCCTGCCTGACACCAGCCTGTCTGCTATTCGAGACTCAAGAAACAACCCGGAATGTGCAAGGCGCGCGTTATAGGAAAACCTGAAAAGAGCTTGGAAACGCAAATAGCTGGCTTTGGTTTCTCGGTAAACCCGTTAAAACAGCCGCAAGAGTTGCACATTTCGATAGCAACGCGTTGTGTGTCAGGGAAAACCATCAAAGCAGTCGCGACATAAACATTAGGGCGACTGGTATCTAATAATATAAATAGACTAAAGAAAGCGAGACAGCCGCCTGCATCTAATGTTATGAAAATCGTTGAAATTAAACTCGAAAAGAAAGAAAACCCCAGTAGTAAACCATTCGGCGTCTAATAACATTGCATACGAGTAGATGCATTGCAGAGGGCCGAAATGCTCAGTCGAGGAGCCTTTGGACCGCAGTTTTTTTTTGTGCGTTTGTGTAAGGCGTAGAAACTTAATAATAACAATAAACTTTATTCATACAATATTTACAACCTCGTACAGGCACACCAAAGCCACAAGAGGGCTTGTAGGGTGTCGCCCGGCAGCAGCGACAATCCACGTACACAATATATACAACAGAGAACGAAACACACAAACAAAAAGAATATATACACATGCACACGTGCACTAAAATAAAGAATAAAATAAGAAATGAAATAATAAACTTAATAAAATAAGAAACTTAAAGCACTCGACCCCCCAACCCCCGTAGCGCTGAAACTGTTATCTATTCCGGGATGTATCATAAATTCAGCCTCGTAACAGCCAAAACGGGTTGCTGCACTGCCTTTTTTCCTAAGCTCTTTATGGGTTTCTGGCAATGGTTTATGGTTCTGGCTATGTTTATGGCTTCGCTGACTGTGCCCCGCCGACCTGCTGCCCACGAAACTTTCGCAAGGGCTCATTAACTGAGGAAAAAAACATTGAGGAAAGCAGCAGACGACGCGCAGGAATGCGCCACTGCGCATTTATAGTGATATAGGCAGAGCCGCAGCGGTCGCAGGGAGGTCGATGATAATAGCTCAGTTTACAGAACACTATATAGCCCGACGGCAGATTTCAGACGAAAGCATCAAGTTGCGAGATCCACAACCAGCATTCAGTAAAGATTAGAGGTGTATGTGCGTGAAAAAAATGGAAATATTGGAAAAGAAATGCACCAGTTTTTATAGTTTTTTTTTGTTCGGGAGGAGGCAAAAACCGCGAACAGTAAAGAAAACAAAACTTTCTGCACACTATGAAACCTTGAAAGGTAAACAGCGCAAAGACGAAGACCGCAGTAGAAGAAACACAGGACGAGCGCTGACTCACAACTGAAAGTTTATTCGAAGACAGAAACACAATATATAGAAAAAGCGGCCAACCTATCAACAAGCGCACACACACAAACCCGTGTTGGTACGTGGCATCAAGGCATTCAACCTCATTATCATGTAATAAAATATATGGCTTACTAACGCATAACCTTGTTTTCTTCCTCATGTGGTAGGCTTCTATAATCTCATGGGTCAAGTGGGACGGGTACTTCTACAGGATATCACAACAGTGCAAGAAAGGAAAACAAGATTTGCAGTTACGGACATGGTGAACGAGATTAGTAGAGTTATTAGCTACCAAGTTATTTGCATGCTCTTTCAAACGTGTAATAACGCATCGCCCAGTCTGCCCGATATACACTTGACAGCATGACATTGGGATTTTATAAACTACCTCTTCAGCGCATCGCACATACTTTGTTACGTGCTTGACTTCACAGGTTATTTGAATTATTTTAGTTGCTCAGTCTTTCTTTCAAAATCGCACAAACCCGTTTAAGTTTCTTTGTTGCAGAGAAAACAACCCTTACGTTACATCTTTTTGCTACATTTTTAAGATTATGTGACAGACGGTTTACATAGGGAGAATAGTCAACTTCTTTCTTTCCTTCTTTTTTTCTGGATAGGTACCCGAGCTGAATTGTCAAGTTTTTAGCTGTCTTATTACAGCCCAATAATAGAACATCCTCCGGGTATCCAGAGAAAGAGAAGGAAAGAAAGAAGTTTGCTATTCTCTCTTATGTAAACCGTCTGTCACATAATCTTAAAAAACGTAGCAAAAAGATATAACGCAGGGGTTGTTTTTTCTGTGCCAAAGAAACTTAAAAGGGTTAGTGCGATTTTGGAAAAAAAGGCTGAGCAACTAAGAGAATCTGAAATAACCTATGGGGTCGAGCACGTAACAAAGTGTGTGCCATGCGCTGAAGATGTAGTTTATGAAATCCCAATGTCATGCGATCAAGTGTATATCGGGCAGAGTGGGCGACACATTACTACACGTTTGAAAGAGTATGCAAATAACTTGGAAGCTAATAACTCTACTAGTCTCGTTGACCATGTCCGTAACTGCAATTCTTGTTTTCCTTTCTTGCACTGTTTTGATATCCTGTAGAAGTACCAGTCTCGCTTGATATGCGAGATTATGGAAGCCTACCACATGAGGAAGAAAACAAGGTTGTGCGTTAGTAAGCCATCTGCTTTATTACATGATAGTGAGGTTGCATGCCTTGATGCCCCGTAGCAACGCGGGTTTTTGTGTGTGTGTGTGTGCTTATTGATAGGTGTGCCACCTTTTCTATATATTGTGTTTCTGTCTTCGAATAAACTTTCAGTTGTGAGTCAGCGCTCGTCCTGTGTTTCTTCTACTGCGGTCTTCTTCTTTGCGCTGTTTACCTTTCAACATGTACCACCAACTCGCCCGTTTAGCTGTTTTGCTGGCCATCACACCAATACGCATAAATTTTTTAGTTTTTTTTAATTGTCCAGGAGGAGGCCAAGACCGCGAAAAGTAAAAAAAAATGGAGCTTTTGGCGCAGTTTCACACCACTAGGCATTGTAAAATTTGGTCGAAATGAGCAGTTTGAGAGTCTGCAAAGCATCTGGGAGCAGTCTACATAGTGAAAGGGATTCCTATCAACGAACCGCTAACGACATTCGTATATCGGCTACTCCGAATTCCCCCATCATCCTCATCATGTGAAAGAAACTGCTCACAGTTCGGTAATGTGCGTACGAAACTGCGAAACAGTTTTTGTGGAACAGCGAGTGCAAAAGCCTGTGTACGTGAGCTCGAACCTCAACGTGAGAAAAGGTGTTCAAGCGAGCCTTTCCCTAGAGACGAGTCAGACTGATGCAATGCTTTGCGATTGTATTGTACATAATATGGCACCAACTTTTTCCTGCGAAAGCTTCCAAGCATCTTTATTTTCTAAAAAAAAAAAATATCATTCTTTACTTATTTAGGAGTTACAAACTAAATGTTGCTAATAAAACTTGCGTTATCAGTTTTTCTAATGTTTCGTATTTTCTAAAAAAAAAAGAAGGGGAAGAAATGTTCCTTTTCAGCTTTCAAAATTTCCATTTACTGGTCCAAATGCCTACGGCCAGCGCGATTAAACTATGCGTCTTTGAGGCCGCCAGTAGGACTTCTGAGGTTGAGTGTATAGAGCCCATTTATATAGTGTCGTCTAAGTGCCAATTCTCCTGCTTTCCTGGAAAAACACTCTTTTATCCATAACCCATGACTACATTAAAACTTCTATTTGGGCAAGTTGGTACATAATGATTTAGTAAAAAGTTATAGCGGGAACACAGACAACCACAGGGAGACGGCAAATGTACACAGTCGCATGTGTATGTGTGCCGCCCCCCTGTGGTTGTCTGTATTTAAGCTATAACTTTTTACTAAAACCCTGACTGACTTGACTTATCGCACACTGTAGTTGTGAACTGCTTTCAATAAAGCAATTCATTTTGAGGCCGACGCTCTGTATCAGAGACACTAGCGATTTGATCATAGCACGCCGGTAGAAAACGCCCCAAGCATTTCTCCTCTTCCTTTTATTCCTCATTCCCTCTTCCCAGTGCTTAGTGCCCAGAATTGAGCTTACCGCAATACTTCAGAAACTGCGTCCGTGTGCACGCATTGCACTAGCCTGCCATTTAGGACGGCATCGCGATTCACATGGAAGCAAAAGCAACAAAATTACTTTCGTCACTGTGCAACTTACTGTACATTTCGAGCCGATCGCTCACGACCTTTTAGCAAGGCCGCATAAGTTGAGGAAAGTAATGGTTGACGCGCGAGAAGCACTCACTGCGCTTTTCGCGATGCAGAAAGAGAGCAGACGGTGAAAGGCGACTAAGAACATAATGATGATGATGATGACTGTGGGACCTAATGCGCAGTTTGATAGCAGCTCCGAGATGCAACTTTCATAGTCAGTAGTTGGCCGCGCATTTAGTCGCTTACGTCATTAGTCAGACCACAGGAAAATTCGCTATTACTGCTGCGATTGGTTAGCCCGGTAACAACGATAGGCTGTTGTTGCCGACTGCTGCATATTTTCTAACTTGTATGCTACTATACCTAAGTTACAGTGTAGTTATATACTTGTTTTGTGCAGTTTTATGCAAGTTATATACAGTTCTCTAAAACACATAGGGTTACACAAGTTGCACTATAGGCGTGTGTTCAGGAAACAGGTTTTCAAAAAGCATGATAGCGTCTAGGGAGATCAAGCGTGGCGGTAGCCATCGCGAAATTTTCTCAAGCCACAGGAAAAATTGCCGAGCACTTTGTTCAGATCCTGACAAGGAGGATGTTTCATGATAGTGCAGTCCGCAGTATATCCCCTCGTGGTAAGTATATGAGTGTCTCCTTGCTGCATTTTATTCATTCATTTTATTATTGTGAAGAGTAAAGCCACAGAGGCACCACGCCTACCAAACAAACATTTTACGCCCCCCCTTTCTGCATCTCCCAGACATCCCATTACTACTATCTTGGTGCCGTACCTGTTGAAGCATTTCCCGAGAGACATAAGAACTTGAAGAAACAACCAGTGTGTGGCCACGAATGGGAAAGCTTACAGGGGCTTCTGGGGTCTTAACCGGGGCCTTAACAAACGTTAGCAAATGTTTCTGGAGGCTTGACGAACCTTAAAGAGCAGTACCCAGGGCCTTATATCAGTCTTAATGTTTGCAGTTTTCTCTTTCCATGCTCGACGTCAATACGGGACGCACAGGAAGGTAGAATGAGACCACTGCGATGGCAGTTAAGCGTTCAGCGCACAATAAGGGGTGCTGCCAATCCATATCTCTATACTTGATTAAGCAGTGCCGAAAATAAAGAAGGAGCTACGTTATGTGCAAGTCGATATTACAAGCAGCCAAGCGTTTACTCTAAGAAGAATGGTGCCTGCAGGGCGCAATAAGGCCGCCCGCCCTTCAAGTGGCCTATTTTCTACTCCGCGCCAGCAGCTCTATTCTGTCCTTCTGGGCAGCCGTGATCGTATAGTGGTTAGTACCTTGCGTTGTGGCCGCAATAACCCAGGTTCGAATCCTGGTCACGGCATATTTTTTCTTTTTTTTTAAAGGAAAGAATATTTTCTACCGTTGCCTGGTCAGGAATTTACCCAGACCACAATTTCCCAATTTCTTACGTAGAAACTCAAAACCGAAGCAGCGCCATGCATTATTCATTTTTGTTTGTTTGTCAATAGCAACAAAACTGATTAGGTGAAAGAGGCACGAATGAAGAATAGTACACGCATGGCACTTGCAGCAGTTTTAAGCGATGCCATACGTTTTCGCAGAGTACATAGTTGCCTTAACGTGCTTATTAACCCAGAGGACCACATAGCGCTCCGATGAGGCAGCATACACAGGTCTTTCGCAATGAAGTTATCTTGTGGGTACCCATCCAATATTAAATATGGGATGGAATATTTACTATAAGCCATTCATTGAGAACACTAATTAATAAGGAGTGCTAGGATTCGAAGCGGATGTCACGAATAACCAGCTCACGAAAGGGCAACGCGGACGCGCCATCTGTCGCACGCTTTGCAAAGTGACAAAAGAAAATTGTTTTGGCGGTAACTCCGAAACGCTCTTCGAGTAGCAAATTATTCCGAATTGATCCACTCAATTCGGAATAATCTAATTCGGAATGATCTAGTTACAGCTCCTTCTCTCGAGCGGTGGGAGACCGTGCTGGCTAGCTCTGACCACAGAACGCAAGTTTTGGCGGTGGAGTGGGCTGACAAAGTCGTCGAGGGCTATGTACTCTCGACCACTTAACGCGACCTCTTGCCAAGCTCTTCCCGGCGAATAAAATGTTTTACAATCAATTCCGAATTGATATGGGTCCCAGCCCATTCGGGGAATCCGGGGAACGAGGCAGCCCACAATAAAGCCCGAGGTTTCGTCGACCGGGCAGTGGATGAGTCTGGCTCCCTGAATTTCACGAAGGACTCCATGATCACATATCATGATCTCACCAATCATTTTAAACTAGAGAGGAGAATTTTCCCCCCTCCAGACAAAAGACTTACTAAAGAACAAGAGGTTACGTGGCGTCGTCTACAGACGAGATCGATACGCACCCCATCACTCCTCGCGCACATTTATCCAGATCTTTACAACCCAAACTGCAAACACTGTGGCCAACGTGCTACCTACGATTACATCCTGTGGGACTGCAAAATAGAGCCACCTCCGGGTGATCTAGTTACAGCTCCTTCTCTCAAGCGGTGGGAGACCGTGCTGGCTAGCTCTGACCCCAGAACGCAAGTTTTGGCGGTGGAGTGGGCTGACAAAGTCGTCGAGGGCTATGTACTCTCGACCACTTAACGCGACCTCTTGCCAAGCTCTTCCCGGCGAATAAAATGTTTTACAATCAACAATCAATCGAACCATTGTAGCTAAAGCTAAATAACACATTTTCAACTGTTTCTGACACCTGCCTGGCAGCTAGATGACCATGTAAACTGCAGCTCGGAACAGGCTTACTTACCGTGCAGCCACATTTCTGGCCACACTGGTGGAAGAGAGCAACGTTAAGCCGATGAGAGAACATACTGCTCGGAGGACCGGCCGAGGTGGCTCAGAGGTTAAGGCGCTCAGCTGCTGACCCGAAAGACACTGGTTCAACCCCCGCCGCGGCGGCTGAATTTCGATAGAGGCGAAATTCTAGAGGTCCGTGTACTGTGCGATGTCAGTGCACGTTAAAGAACCCCAGGTGGTCGAAATTTCGGAGCCCTCCACAACGGCGTTTCTCATAGCCTGAGTCGCTTTTGGGACGTTAAACCCCAATTAATCATAGAATACTTTTCGGAGGCGGATAATGTATTAAACGGTGCAGAAAGGCTTTGACCCCGCTCTGAAGAGATGCTAACTTTTCAAGCCGTGCTGCAGACGCGTGTCGTAGTATGTGTTCGGCAAAATGCTGTCTTAAGCAGGTACAAAGGGCAAAACATAAAGACAGAACTACGTGTTCTACAGTTCCCAAAGCCGCTGTTACCAGGAAGGCAGAAAAATGACGAAGAAATCTTTTGAGTTTAACTTCACGCGCTTACATCCAGACCCTGTTTAACCAAATGTTATCTCTAGATATCTCGTCTTCAGCCCTGAAAAACGCCCAGAACGCGTTCCAGATAAGCGTTTTGGCCTCTGTATAAGCTTTGGAAACCGGCTACAGGGCACGGGAAAGATGAGCCTTGTAGGCGCATCCTGTGGCTGTGCCGCTGCTTCACGTCGCTTCCCGGAAGATGTGGAATTTGTTTGCCTGTCTATGCTAGAAGCAATTGTCGTGTGTGCATTTGAAGCCCATACAAAAAAAAAAAAAAGCCGCGGGAAAAATATTTACTGGCGAGGTGTTAAAATAAAAAGAATTGTACTTGGGCCGAGAGATATTATCGCGAGCTAAAGTGAGAGTCCTCAGCGAGCGAGTGCCGAACCGTGCCAAACTGCATGCAATCGATATCTGACGAAGTGCTTGTGTAGTTTAGACCGGCGCTCCGTCGCTCTGCTCGAATTAGGCGCACGCCAGTGCTCCGGTCTCGACAGAAGTGCTTCATAAGGCGGCACTCGCACTGAGTTTGGCCTGGTTTGGCGCTCGCTTGCAACGGTCTCTTAATTTTGCTCATAACAGTACATCATACTTCTTCCGTCGAACAAGTGTACTAGGAGTACACGGCCCATTGTACACACTGTAGGGTACAATGTGCGCCATGCACTCTCGAAAAAAAAAAAATGTTTATGCAAGACAATATCAGCGAAGCTTGAGTAGATGAAGCGCACAAAAGACAGCACACAGACAAAGAATAACACGACAGAGGCGGTTCTCGTGTTATTCTTTTTCTATGTGCTGTCTTTTGTGCGCTTCATCTACTCAAACTATGCACAAACTTGCCCTACAACGTGTTCTACTGCAATGTATGCGAAAACATTTAACTTCATGGCCGTCTCTGTGTGCATCTTGGAATAGATACATGCAGCCTATTTGTGATTTTGCTAATTACTGAGTGAACCATTAAATCTCAAGCAGCGTACTTTCAATGCAAAGAGAGGAAAATTTTTCTACAGTCGAGCCGCCTTCCATAAACTTTCGACGGCGGGTGCAGTAGATTCATAGCGCCCTGAAGTGAAGCAGTGAGGCGCCTAGTGGAGGCGCCATAAGATTTACTCTCTCTGACATCGGATATGCCATCTATGCGGACGGCATTACCATCTGGTCATCCTGAGGATCCCTCACCGCCAAAGTGCAGGCTGCATACATACAGCCATCGCAATGGTCGAGCATTTTGTTCAGGCCAGCGGTATGCAATGTGCACCGGGCAAATCAGAAATCATCCGTATTCACGGTTCCCGCTATCGTTGCCCCGGCCAAATCATGCTTCAAATTCACGACCACCTTATAGAGAAAAAATCTGAGTGCTTGGCCTCTGGGTCCTGCATGATGGCAAGCCCACTCACACCATTGCTACTCTACCCACGTCCGTGATCGATATGGCCCGTTTGGTACGATGTGCCGCTGGACATCGCAAGCGCATGAGGGAGGACGACACTATCCGCCTCGTAATGGCATTGGCCAGGAGTCGAATCCAATATGGTCTCCTATGCCACAATGTTGGTCGCGCCGCCAGAGTAGAATAGATACATGTGTACATCCACCACTAGACTCCTCGCTCTAGTGGTTCACAACACATTTTCGGAAATCCAGGATGCTGTTCTGAACTCCAAACGGACTCTTCTTCACACCACGTCGGCGCGCATAGGGCCATCCTTTCAAGAATAGGCGCCCGGCAAGCCACCAAGACCCTGGTCTTGACAGAAAATCTCCCCACCACTATTCGCTCCCGCCTTCACATCGACCCTGTCCCTAATCGAATAAACCACGAATTAAGGACCCCCGCCGTCAGGCCCGTCTTCGCAGCCTCCGTAGGCAATACCGCGAAGACTCCATGGCCATGTATGTGGCTGCGGCTTCTTATGCACAGCCTAATATGCCTGCGCTGCTGTCAACCACGCCAACAACCCCTGTACTATAGCGTTCTTAGCGGCACCGAACCCAGAGGCGGCAGAAGGAATCGCTATAGCTATTCAAGACGCATCCGTACACTTACTTTCCCCAATCTCCGCCACCTACACCCCTTTACCCAAAATTACACGCAGATCCATTTCCTTGATGTGGCGATATTCCCACATTCACACATATTACAGGGACATGCTCAGATAAACCCAATCATTTAAAGCCTCACAACGCGACGCTTGAGCGGTGGGAGGTGACGCAGGCCAGCGGCATCCTGGAAGACCAGGAGGCTAAGTCGCCGTCCCCGAAGCGTCGGCGGAAGGCACTGGAGTCTTGGACTGAGGACAACACGCACAATCCGATTGGTTTCCTTTTACATATTTATTATCTCTCTCCTTATTATTCTTTTTAATCAATAACATATTGAATGAATCAATGTCATTAACATCAGCGATGTAGCAACTGCGTGCGGAGATCCTGTGAGTGATTGGAGTGTGCGAAATGCAATAACAGGCGCGTGCTGTCCCTCACGACTTTCGTTCGCGACGGTAGCTCAAGCTGCTGTGGGGGTGCACTGAACAGCTAAATGATGACGTGGATATGGAGTTGACTGTTCAATCACGGGAGGCAGAATTACGCACAATTTGTGCGTGCGTTCAGAACAACTTAACAGGCAGGCATGCACGTATGCCAAAGAAGAAGACTAATAACTTGAAGTGTAACACAAGCGATGAAAAGTTATGCCTATAGATATACATTGCAGAACTTACGGGTGAGGAACGCTTGCAGCTAGTAGTGTTACATGCTAGTATTTCGGAAGCGTATGCCTCACCCACGTGCCAGTGCATCGATGTCGAACAGAATAGAAAATGCCTTTTTAACAACAAGGAAAGTTGCGCTTCTGAGCATAAATTTGTTTAGGTCACTGTGAACCAAGGTACTCAGCTGGAGAAGCGTTTGAGGCCGTATGTACCATGTCGTGCAACCATCGCCAAACCAACGCGCCTATGTTTAAAATGTAACTACAAACACTCGGTTAATTTGTTGACCTCTGCATAGAGAGGGCGCTAACAATATTACAAAAGGGAATACACAGGACGACGACGACACAGGGACGACACAGGACGACGATTATGTAATATTGCTAGCGCACCCCTATGCTAAGATGTGCAATCAACTAGTCCCCTCTGGAGCTTTGCTAAATTTGTTTATGCACGCTGCTCAGAATCTCTCCTCGTCCTTTTTAACAGCACAACTTATGCGTGTCAGTGCGCTCATAGTGTTGTCGTCACGGGTGTCTTGACATGGGAACTTTTATAGACGTTGGTACATTAGGGAACACAACAACACTCCCTACGTATGCAGCCTTATGGAGTAAAAACAAATCAGGAAGAGATTCTAGTGGACAGTGGTCCCAGCTTAATCTGGAAAGTTGCCGGATTTGTCCGGAACGTGGATAAATCTCTCTAGTTCAGATGCGCCGAAAGACTCCGAGTATGCGCCGGCAGTTGGGGCAGAAGTGCTCCACGTCCTGGCACTCGTACACGCAGAACGGCACGAAGCAGCACCCGAAGACACACCTGGAAACACAGAGCAAAAAGGGTAGGAAAGTAGTCATTTACCCCACTGCGACACCGCCGTTACTATCTTGTCAACAGAATTTGTTGATCCAGCGAAGACGTAAGATTTTTTTCTTGGAAAACGCCCACTATTCGGTCTCCCATGTAGCAGTTTGACTGTGCCACACAACCTGAGCTAGTACCTTAGCTCATTTCTATAACACGTACTACATGTAAGGATGGAGTGTTCCTATTGACGAAAGAGGTACGTTGGCACAATATGTATTGTCCGAAGCCTTAAAAGACCACACTGCACGCAGCTGCGTGTATTGAACGCACGGGTCACGTGAAGTCAGTGTTCAACCCGTCAGGCGTCAGCGTGCTTTGTGAGTACCCACTTCTTACTTGTCTGGCCGAAGCTGGCACCAGTTACTTTTGCGACAGCATAGCCGCATAACTAAGTGGAGGAATTTAACATGAATTTATTCTAGGATGTGGAATTCAATACGAGCGGTACAGCACGCTGAGAACGTGTATTTACAGCAAAGTTCAGTATGATAATCATCATCACAAGCCTGGCTGTTCCATATGCTTTTCTCTTGAGGGACTCGGTAAACTGCCATTAATGATCTGAGAGAATAAGTAAAATGGGCTTCCACCCCATCTTTACTCTTGTTATTTCGCTCTCGTGACCCGGATTTGCGGTCACTATACAGTGGCCAAAGTAGACGTATTCCCTTACCACTTCTAGCACCTCGCTACCAATTGTTAACTGCTGTTCACTTCGGAGACTATTGAACATTACTTTGGTTTACTGCATATTAATTTTTAGCCCCACCGTTCTGCTCTGCCTGTCTAAATCATCGATCATATCTTGGAGTTCATGTCCTGAGTGACTTAGCAAGGCAATGTCATCAGCGAATCGCAAAATATTAAGTCATTCTCAATTAAATTTTATTCCCAACTGTTCCTTACCTAGGCCATTGAATACCTCCTGTAGACAGCCGTTGAATAGTATTGGCGAGACCGTGTCTCCCTGCCTGACACCCGCCTGTCTGCTATTCGGGACTCAAAAAACAACCCGGAATTTGCAAGGCGCGCGTTATACGAAAACCTGAAATGTGCTCGGAAACGCAAATAGCTGCCTTTGGTTTCTCGGGAAACCCGTTAAAACAGCCGCGAGAGTTGCACATTTCGATAGCAGTGCCTTGTGGTTTAGGGAAAACCATCAAAGCTGTCGCAACATACAAATTAGGGCGACTGGTATTTAATATTATAAATAGATTGAAGAAAGCCAGACAGCCGCCTACCTCTAATATGATGAAAATCGTTGAAATTAAACTCGAAAAGAAAGAAAACACGAGTAGTAAACCTTTCTGTATCTAATAACTTTGCATACGAGTAGATACATAACGCAGGGTGATTCAGTTTTGCAGAAGGCCGAAATGCTCAGTCGAGGAGCCTTTGGACCGAAGTTTTTTTTGTGTGTTTGTGTAGGGCCTAGGAACTTAATAGTAATAATAAACTTTATTCGTACAATATTTACAATCTCGTACAGGCATACCAAAGCCACAAGAGGGCTTGTAGGGTGTCGCCCGGCAGCAGCGACAATCTAAGTACACAATATATACTATAGAGAACGAAACACACACAAAAAATGAATATATACCTATGCACACGTGCACTGAAACTTAGGCACTAAAATAAAGAATAAAATATAAAAGGAAATAATAAACTTAATAAATAAGAAACTAAAGCACTCCACCCCCCACCCCCTTCCCCGTAACGTTGAAATTATCTATTCCGGGATGTATCGTAAATCCAGACTCGTGACAGCCAAAACGAGCGGCTGCACTGCCTCTTTTCCGAAGCTGTTTATGGGTTTCTGTCAATGGTTTATGGTTCTTGCTGTGTTTATGGTTTCGCTGACTCTGCCCCTCCGACCTGCTGCCCGCGAAGCTTTCGCAAGAGCTCATTAACTGAGGAAAAAAAACATTGAGGAAAGCAGCAGACGATGCCGAGGAATGCGCCACTGCGCATTTATAGTGATATAGGCAGAGCCGCAGCGGTCGCAGGGAGCTCGATGATAATAGCTCAGTTTACAGAACACGATACAGCCCGACGGCATATTTCAGACGAAAGCATGAAGTTGCGAGATCCATAAACAGCATTCGGTAAAAATTGGAGGTGTATGTGCGTGAAAAAAACTCGAAACATTGGAAAAGAAACACACCAGTTTTTATCGTTTTTTTTCTCCAGGAGGAGGCAAAAACCGCGAAAAAGAAAAAGAAAAAACTTTCTGCACACTATTAAACCTTGAAGGGTAAACAGCGCAAAGACAAAGACCAAAGTAGAAGAAACACAGGACGAGAGCTG
The DNA here is from genome assembly GCF_055824585.1 of Amblyomma mixtum. Taxonomy (NCBI): domain Eukaryota; kingdom Metazoa; phylum Arthropoda; class Arachnida; order Ixodida; family Ixodidae; genus Amblyomma; species Amblyomma mixtum. Next base: position 90,965,239 of record NC_143016.1, read on the forward strand.
ACTCACAACTGAAAGTTAATTCGCCCCGCCGCAGTGGCTCAGTGGTTACGGCGCTCGGGTGCTGACCCGAAGGACGCGGGTTCGATCCCGGCCGCAGCGGTCGAATTTCGATGGAGGCGAAATGCTGGAGGCCCGTGTACTGTGCGATGTCAGTGCACGTTGAAGAACCCCAGGTGGTCGAAATTTCCGGAGTCCTTCACTACGGCGTCTCTCATAGCCTGAACAAGCACACAGACAAACCCGTGTTGCTACGTGGCATCAAGGCATCCAACCTCACTATCATGTAATAAAATATATGGCTTACTAACGCACAACCTTGTTTTATTCCTCATGTGGTAGGCTTCCATAATCTCACGTGTCAAGCGGGACGGGTACTTGTACAGGATATCATAACAGTGCAAGAAAGGAAAACAAGATTTGCAGTCACGGACATGGTCAACGAGATCAGTAGAGTTATTAGCTTACAAGTTATTTGCATACTCTTTAAAACGTGTATTAATGTGTCGCCCAGTCTGCCCGATATACACTTGACTGCATGACATTGGGATTTCATAAACTACCTTTTCAGCGCATCGCACATACTTTGTTACGTGCTTGACTTCACAGGTTATTTGAATTATTTTAGTTGCTCAGCCTTTTTTTTCCAAAATCGCACAAATCCTTTTAAGTTTCTTTGGTGCAGAAAAAAACAACCCCTACGTTAAATCTTTTTGCTGCATTTTTAAGATTATGTGACAGACGGTTTACATAAGGGAGAATAGCAAACTTCTTTCTTTCCTTCTCTTTTCCTGGATAGGTACCCGAGCTGAATTGTCAAGTTTTTAGCTGTATTATTACAGCCCAGTATTACAACATCATCCGGGTATCCAGAGAAAGAGAAGGAAAGAAAGAAATTTGACATTCTCTTTTATGTAAACCGTCTGCCACATAATCTTAAAAATGTAGCAAAAAGATATAACGTAGGGGTTGTTTTTTCTGCACCAGAGAAACTTAAAGGGGTTTGTGCGATTTTGAAAAAAAAAAAGGCTGAGCAACTAAAAGAATCTGAAATAACCTGTGGGGTCAAGCACGTAACAAAGTGTTCCATGCGCTGAAGAGGTAGTTTATAAAATCCCAATGTCATGCAGTCAAGTCTATATCGGGCAGACTGGGCGACACATTAATACACGTTTGAAAGAGCATGCAAATAACTTGGAAGATAATAACTCTACTAATCTCGTTGACCATGTTCGTGACTGCAGATCTTGTTTTCCTTTCTTGCACTATTGTGATATCCTGTAAAAGTACCCACTTGACACGCGGGATTATGGAAGCCTACCACATGATGAAGAAAACAAGGTTGTGCGTTAGTAAGCCATCTGTTTTATTTCATGATAGTGAGGTTGCATGCCATGATGCCGCGTAGCAACACAGGTTTGTGTGTGTGTGCTTGTTGATAGGTGCACCGCTTTTTCTGTATAACGTGTTTCTGTCTTCGAATAAACTTTCAGTTGTGAGTCAGCGCTCGTCCTGTGTTTCTTCTACTGCGGTTTTCGTCTTTGCGCTGTTTACCTTTCAATATGTACCACCAACTGGCCCGTTTAGCTGTTTTGCTGAGTATCACACCAAACGCACAATTTTTTCGTTTTGTTTTCATTGTCCAGGAGAAGGCCAAAACCGCGAAAAGTAAAAAAATAGAGCTTTTGGCACAGTTTCGCACCACTACCCATTGTAAAATCTGGTCTAAATGAGCAGTTTAGGAGTCTGCAAAGCATCTGGGAGCAGTCCACATGGTGGAAGGGATTCCTAGCAACGGACCGCCAACGACATTCGTATCTCGGCTACTCTGAATTCCCCCATCGTCCTCATCATGTGAAAGAAACTGGTCGCAGTTCGGTAATGTGCGTACGAAGCTGCGAAACAGGTTTTGCGGAACAGCGAGTGCAAAAGCCTGTGTACGTGAGCTCGATCCTCAAAGGGAGAAAAGGCGTACAAGCGAGCCTTTCCCTAGAGACGAGTCAGATTGATGCAATGATTTGCGTCGATTGTATTGTACATAATACAGCACCGACTTTTTGCTGCGAAAGCTTTGAAGCATCTTTATTTTCTGTCAAAAATATAATTCTTTACTTATTTCTGAGTTACAAACTAAATGTTGTTAATAAAACTTGCGTTATCATTTTTCTAATGTTTCGTATTTTCCGAAAAAAAGAAGAGGAAAAAATGTTCCTTTTAATGTTTCAATATTTCTTGAAACTTTACGTCCCTAGTCCAAATGCCTACGGCCAGCGCTATTAAACTTCGCGTCTTTGAGGCCGCCAGTAGGACTTCTGAGGTTGTGTATATAGGGTCCATTTATATAGCGTCGCCTAAGTGCCAATTCTCCTGCTTGTCTGGAAAAACACTCTTTTATCCATAACGCATGACTACATTAAAACTACATTTTGGGCAAGTCGGTACATAATGATATAGTAAAAAAGTTATAGCGCAAACACAGACAACCACAGGGAGACGGCAAACGTACACAGTCGCGTGTGTATGTGTGCCGTCTCCTTGTGGTTGATTCTGTTTGCGCTATTACTTTTTACTAAAACTCCTGACTAGCATGACTTATTGCACACTATAGTTGCGAACTGCTTTCAATACAGCAATGCATTTTAAGGCCGGCGCTCTGTATCGAAACACTGGCGATTTGATAATAGCTCGCCGATAGAAATCGCCCCAGGCATTTCTCCTCTTTCTTTTATTCCTCATTCCCTCTTCCCAGTGCTTAATTCCCCTTCAATAAGCCCCCCATTTCATCTTTATCTGCTTCGTTCTGCCTGCTTTGTTCAGCATAGCCGTGTTTGCTTTCTACTTATCTAGAGTTAGTGCATGAGGGTATGTGTAGTTGGCGTATGAGGTACTTGTATAGTAACCATAGAGTCATCGACTTCGCAACGCCATGTGACGTACGCTTGCTGCTTGATCTTTGACAGCGGTGCGTGAGAAGCGAGGCGTATGTTGGAGAGGACGATGTGGCGCTGTAATAGGGACGACCGGAATGACGACGACCAGAACGTGCTGAGCAACGAGTCATGTCTGACACGAAGAGTAAAGGGGGTCTTACCGCACCTTCGGCTGAAAGGAAATTAAATGCGTTAAATCTACCAAAAGGAGGAATACTATGCGGACATCTTCAGTGGATTCAAAGCCGCAACAAATTCTGCAATTATGTGTATAAAGATATAACATCAGTGTTTTTCTTCCTGTAATAGCTCTTGTCGACACGGGGCACAAAGCAAGGCAGAACGAAGACCTTTGAATACGGCGAGAATGGAATGTGCAGTCTGCTTCGCGATGGTTAGTGCGCCAAGGAAAATTCCTACATAAGCACGAAATTAGCAAGTGAACATGAGGTTGTAGGCACAATACAAGTGTTTGGAAGATGTAATTTATCGACAGCCTCATTTTCTGCGCAACCCGAAGCGTAACTCCACGCCCTTCTGGGTAGCCGTGATCGTATAGTGGTTAGTACCTTGCGTTGTGGCCGCAATAACCCAGGTTCGAATCCTGGTCACGGCAATATTTTTTTAAATTTTTTTTGCTTCGCCTCTCTCTATCAACTTTTTTTTATTTGTTGTTAACGAAATACAATGATGACATACTGTGGAGCAAAAAAGGAAGAAAAGGTAGCGCTGCGTGGAAGACCCGTGGCAATACAATTCCTAGATGCTTTCAGAGTTTTCGAACATGTGTTACGAAGACATTTGAAATCAAGAAATGAAACAAAAGGATGCGATACAGTCCTAAGGTCCACAAAGGCGAAAACACTACGAGGTCTAAAGGAAATCTTTGTCGCACGAACAAATACGAGAGGCGGGAGCAGGCCCGCTGATGGACTTGATTGAATGATGCCGCTTGCTGTAGCTTTGGGTTTAGTAGGCTGCTATGTCCGTCCCAAAAAGTCGGCGTTAGATAAACGCTGATTATCACGAAGTTGACGCCTAACAGCGGCAACCATGTGTTTGCTTTCTTTCCCCTCAGTCATTACACATGCTGACTAGCAATGTTTTCAGACTAAAATTATTGTCAGTGCGGACTATTTTCCCCTTTGATTCTGAATAAGAAATAACTCGCTATAGCATCAACTTGTCCGGTGAATAAAGAAACAATTTTAAAAATAGTTTAGTTTTCTTCTGTAAGTGCACACTAGAAGTGTGTATTAAAATTGACGATGGAATATATGGAAAAGCTCTATGACGTAATCCTACTCACAGAAGTGTTCGGCATGATGTTCGGATATGTCATTGTATGCACGGAAGAAAAAAAAACACCGTTTTCTTATTGTAACACAGTACTAAAAACTGTTTAGCTGGCTGAAAGTTTTGATAAAATCAGAAACAAAAACTAGCAACAGAATTGCGCCCTTGTCAGTGGAGTCGCCACCTGTATAGGAAAGAAAATGAAATGCTCATAAATCTGATAGTAGGCTTTGTTTCTTGGGCAAGGAATGCGGTGAGGTATATTACAGTATCTGAACATACTTAATAACACATCACCAGTTCATGGAATTAGTTGTTTTGAGTTTCTATCGCAGCGTGCCAAAAAACGACCAGGAAAGGCCACAGTGTTTGATTTATTTGCCTGAGTGGAACTGGGCTCACAGCCCCAGCGAAACAAAAGCTAGACGGACAGCTAACATTCAATGACTTGCGTTGATCTTGTTCTTGCGACAGCACTACCAGACCGTTTCAACGAAGTCCTCGGATTATAAGTGTTCGCAAGACTTCAAGCCTATAGTACGCAGCTCTCAGAGCCCAAATTTAGGACCACTGTCAATCATCGCACATTCCCTCACTAAGTACAATTTCGGAAACCCCCATTCACAATACCTCAAGGCAAAAAGAAAAAGAAACACCATCCATGATTGATGGCTCTTTCAGTCTGTAAAGAACACAGCACTGGAAAACTTAGAAAACGTACAGAAATTACGGAAACTTCTTTTCTTACACTCGAAGCGGGTTTCAGAATGTGCCTCTACGATTGATATTTATTTATTTATTACATACTGCGGACCTTGTACAGGTTCAGGGAAAAGTACTTGAGGTAACACCGTTAACTCAGTACAATTTAAAAATACTTTAGACAATCACGTGGCAAACTTAACAAAGTAACGACATATTACAAGTTGTGCCAAGCCTCGGTATCCATACACAAAAATAACATGGCGGAGTATGCTGTTCAGAGAGACCTGCCTGATTGGGAAGCGTGGAATGGCATTTAATCATTAAAAATGTAATTGTACTCTTTTTTTTTCTCCAACGCTACATAATTCTTGCTTTCACTTACATTGATGAGATTGCGATGGCGAAGCGCTCTACTAAGGCTGAGCACGTGGAATCAGTAAAGTGAGTTCAGAGAACGCACTGAGTTCGGAGAAAACTCTCGCTGATGAACGGTTGCACTACGCAGTGTCATAAAAAGTTCCCGCGTGACAGCTCATGAGTGGCTATCATCAATCGCCTCAGCTCAAAGTGACACTAAATATCCCCGCATGACACTGGTATTAGAGTCGCTGCCCGTGGACTTTTATTACCCCTGTTATACTGACCTCCAATTATGGAGGCCACGTGGAAACATATCAGCTCCGGTATTTCCTTTTTTTTTTTAAACACACTCTAGCACAACTATAGGACAAAAGACGCATTGAAAGAAAAGAACAGCACGAGTTTTTATTTCGAACAAAACTTATCTTTGAAATGCCAATGACCCAGAAAGCCACATGGTATGCATTAACAAGATCAATGCTTCCAAAAGGCATGACCTTTACACAATGTCTGCTACCACGTGTACAATCCACAGCAAAAGTTTGCGGGGTGTGCTCGCTGTGGAACAAATTTATCGCAGTACTGGCTTACAGCCCCAATAGCATGATATTAATACCAGCGGATACAGCATGCACGTCCCCTTATACTTGCAGGCATTTGACGGAATAGTCTTGCGTCACTGCGCAGAGAATTCTTTTTTCTGCGCACTCACTTTCCTTACACATTTGCTACTGACTGCACTTCCTAATTTGTCTGTTAGGCCTCAGTTATTTCGCTTTTGCATATTCTTAATTTCGTATATCAGAACACAGATCACGTGTTTATATTAAGAGAGCATTCGAAGTGTGGTAACTCACCCAAGCATGGCCATGCCGCTGCACATGAGCCAGGTGAGCAGTCCGGGCTGCGGGCACACCTGGGTGGTGACGAAGGTCCTGCAGTAGGGACACGACACGGACACCGGGTGCGGACCCCAGCTGCTGAACACTGTCACAATGGACACTGCGACACCGGAAGCACAGAACACACCAGACATTGCTTGTACAAACCAATCCTCTTCAGGTCGGGAACTGCATGTGCTCACGCATGAGCTGCAGGCAACTGGCCAGCGAATTTGATTTTTGTCCTGAGAAAGAGAGGATAACAGCGATAGTGCATGCCGCTTTCAGGCAGCACGTTGCGCCGATATTGATCACAATATCACCATATAATAGATTCAGCTATGGCGTCATCATCATCGATGAGTTGACCCACTTTTCATTATTCACACAGAGTCAGAATTCCTTTTATTGGAGTGCAGCCGACTTGAGAAAGCTTGCGCTAACACTCGATTCATGTTTGCAGCAACGTACTCACGACAGAGTAGCGTTCACATCCCTACGAGAACATGCCGCACACGCAATGTCAGAACGGCGCCTAGACTACATGGAGCACGACTCGCGGTGTGACCTCTCAACGATCGTGGCTTGGTCGGAACACAATTTTCGTGTATGTTGACCTTGGGAATGCCGAAAAGCAGGTAGGGGCAAGCTTAGGAGAAGGCCGGTACACCAGAGGTTTCAGGAATGTAATGATGCATCTTAATAATAATAATAATCATCTTTATTCATGCTTAAAGGTATGAAAGGGAGTCGAGGGAAAAAGCCACAAAGCTTGACAAGCCCTCGACCCCTGGTACACAGATATCGGCAAGCAGGGTTTTTCTTTTCACAGTTTTCTTTCCGGGCACGGCTCAAGTGTAGTTCACAAAGACAACGATACATGTTTATACAAAAATAACACTATGAGAAAAGAAAACGGGAATAGATACATAGTTAATAAAACCAAGAAAAAAAAGGAGTCAAAGAAAAAAAAGTTACAAACGTGATTTGACATAATGTACAAAAAGGGCCTTAAAAGATATGACGCTTAAATCAACGTTGTTGTTTTGGTAGTTCATAGGATAGCATTTCTTGTCCATAATTTGTCCTCATCGTTTCTATATGCCATGGAAAAATATTGTGTGTGTTGTACGTCTTATTATTTCTAGTTAATGAGGCCAGAGTTTGCAGTTGTTGCATATATTATTTCGTACTTCCTTCTTAAAGCGCGATAATAACTGAAAGCTGTACAAGGAAAAGATTTTCAGTGCATTTAAAATTTTCAGTGCGACAAAGATCACTGGGGCAGTGTTGTTTTCGTTTCGTTCCTAATTATTTTCATGTTGTTGGATGGGTGAAAAAGAAGCAAGAACGGCTAAAGATAAAGTAGTTGAAGCTTGGCGGCAGGCACCACTCACATCGCGTGCATTATCATCCTGGCCTGTGGAAAAAGCACGCCGGACAGATCCGTAGATGTGTTAACGATCGAGCACGTGAGCATCGCCATTCCCTTTAAAATTTGGTTGACGGGGCTCATTTACACCCTGCCACTTGCGCCCCAATAAAGTACTCCAACTTCGCTATAACGGAACGATTTATAAGGAGATAACGGATATAATGAAGAAATGCATATTCCTTTTGAAGTTTCCAGTGAAGTCCAGGTAAAAGACATCTTGTTATTACGGAGTAAAACTTTTCTTCAAACGGAATTAAGGAACTCTGCGCGAACCTCATTAGCCATTGCAGAACTCTAGCGGGGCCTGCACAACGTGTTTTGTCGGACGATTCATCGGCTTCGGCGCGACGAAATTTTAACGCCTGCACTTAGACCCTCGCCGAGACACGAGAAGGCGGCCCGGGGTGGTATTCTGCCGGTGTCGCCTTTTGCGACATGTCGCATATGGGCGGGGCCTAAAAATGTGCTTACGGATGCTCGAAGAAACGGAAAAAGCCGCCGGCACTTTCGTCTGCGGTGCATTCATTCACTCCGAGAAGCGACAATTTACCATTGCTGATTCACTAGCAGCAGTAGTTTCGCATCTTTTATAGCAAGAATATTTGCCATCACATGACGTCTAATGTTCAAAAAACATTTGAAAATTTAATATAAACTCGCTTTACTTCATTTAAGTCTATGAAACACCGCGAAAAAAGCTCCAAATCTATTTTTCTTTCGTTCCGGACGGTTGTGCTAGGTTTCGGCTGCGTTTCGGGCAGTTGCAGACGGTAGCAGTGTAGCTGGAGGTCCCATTAGGCTTGCGCGCTCCAGAATCGAGAGCGTATCTAAAAAACTAGGCTGAATTGCAGCTTAAACTTTATCGTCGAAGCAAGGTAAGTCATAGCGAAAAGTAACAACACCAGTAGTTGCCGGTAAACATGCCGACCGGAATCGCAAGGACTGCTGAATTGGCTGATGCGGGCGGCTCTCGCTTGAAAGGACGTCGCCATGTTTTCACGCCAAGGGAGCAAAAGCAGCAACTGCCGATTGCGTTCGTACGCTAACGGTAGCCCGTCGCCCGCGCGAATCGCTTCAGTGCATTCCGTTGTTCGACTAAGCGTAGTAAATCGGGGCGACGTCACGATGACGTAGCAGGAAGGCGGGTCCGTGTCGTCACGCCGCCGTCACCGCGGCTCGAGCCAATCAGCGAAGAGCGAATGCGACATGTCGCAAAAGGCGACACCGGGAGAATACCACCCCCGCTGAACGATGCCACACAGTGCGGTACGCATGGCCTGCTGCACTGCGACAGAGTTGCCGAAGTCAGCGGAGTTACTCCGGTCAACAGGCATGCTGCACACGGCCCACTGCAAGCGCGGGGCGTGTCGTTCCGTGTGGTTTCCATTGTCCTGTCGTGATAGCATGGTAGGAGCATCTGACAATGCATTTTGTTGCGCTTGACGCTATAGACGTTCCACTGAATTCACAATGCAAGTACCAGCGACAGTGGTGGCAAACGAAAGCGTAGGACAATTTTAGAGGGGGGGAGGCAGAATGTGGTCTTAATCATATAATTTGCAAGAATTCAAATAAATACGTGACTTTGAATACGTGGTCAACAATCATCCGTGCTAAAGAAAAAGTTTTAACGCCGTTCACCACGGTATAGGACTTTTCACTGACAGCTTGACTGAGCGCGTGTGCATGCGCAGCAGATGCCTGTGTGAAATGCGCCAATCAGAACGCTGCTCGAGCCACAGCACATTGGAAATATGGCTGCGCCAAAAAAAAAAGCAAATGTGAAAAGGTCAATGAAAAGAACCACAAATACACTGAAATCCACTCTCTTGAGGCATTTGAGAGCCCTTTTGAAATGGTTTTTCCTTAGCCTTCATTCTGGCGCACAAATTCTTCACAAGACATTTCTGTAATGCGGTAAGGTGTTAATAGCAGTCTGTCATGCAGGAAAGGTAACCAAAATGGCACTTGAGCCGAAATCATAGCCAGCCACCCTCTTTCACAGCAGCCCGTATCGGCTTCTGCGCCTGGAAGAAGCGGCTAGATATTCTGAATACGCATTTTCCTGTCGTCTAGGGCTTGATCCCACGAAGCCCTCCTAAGGGCTGAAGCCAAAGCAGGCCGCTGAAAAAACGGACGCTCAATGGCGATGCTGACATATTCGATTTGTGGACATAATCATCCATATCGGGGGTTCCCAGTACGCGTGTCGAAGGTTCCTTTAGAACACAATGTCGGTATACTAAACGCTAACCTGGTTTTCGTTGGTTAAGCCTGTTCGAATGAGGTAGTTGCGGCCAAGGTGCCAAGGTAAACTTCACCTACAATGAAGCAGCGGCTATACGGAGGAGGTTGCGGGGCATCTTCGACTTCGTTATAAAGAGGTTCAACTGAATTGCCTGCCTTTGGCAACATTTCTTTCAATGGAATGGGCAGTAACACTTCTTCAAGTGTGCATTCGCTCACACTAAAAGAAATAATTCCTCCTTCCTGCATCTCGCACCCATGCATCATATCAAAAAAAATGTAAGGAAAGAAAAGGCGTTGTAACTGCCTCACTTCATGGAGGACACCCGAACCGCGCTTTAGGCAAGGGTTGGAGGAGGGAGTAAGAGAAGCAGGAGAGAATGATGCGCAAAGTGTGCGGCTCCGGATAAATGTTGTCCACCTGGAGTTTCATGTACTAGCTGTTAGTAGAGCTTTTGTTTCGTGTCCTCCCTATCTAATGCTCTCGTTGTTGGGCCGTTTCTGTGATACCGACTGCACAACAAATAGCACACACTGCCGCGCAGTCGGTCGTTCTCGGCTTCACTTACCTGGTCCTGGTTGTCCAAAGACCATCATGGGACTGCTCGAGCACGTGTTCAAGGGAACAGGTGCGGTGTAAGTGTAGCCTTGATCTGCCAGAAAAGCGCAATGGAAAAACAATCCCCAATTACAATGGTGTGAACGTGACAGACCAAAAGTTTGGGGGACACTTGAGATCCGTCTTTGACGAAGAAGCGTTCATAGCTGTTCGCTACTTCGTTTCTTGTTAGTACCTCTATCTAGCGATCCCGTTCATGTGATGACGTAGAAAAACTGTGGGCAAATCACCGAAGATTTCCGGACGAGTTCTGTTACAATCGAGCATTCGGCGTAGGGCTATTCTTCGAAAGAATGCTGGTTTTATGCATCAGTTGCTGTAAATTTAAACAGCACTGAGCAAACGCGTTGTTTCTGATAGGTCGCAACCAGAGGGCTAAGAAAAAGTAAGCGAACTATCGAGCACCGCCAGCGATGCCCTGATCATGGCTTTTCCCGCATGAGGAACAGCGTTTCCCGCAGAACTTTATTCGAAGCTTATTGGGAACCTTCGCGCCACTCGACTCCCTGCGGGTGAATGCACATGGACATTTGTACCAAGCAGAGTATGCTTTTATCTAAGGACTAGCGAGCAGACACACTGAGAACAACTCCGCCCAATATTTATTCCTAGTAAAAATTGATTCGATGGTTCTTTCTTTTTCTATGAAACACACTAATTGTTGAAGGAAAAAATGTTTTCAATCTGGAACATTTACTTCTCACCACTCAATTCAAATGCGTGAAGTCAGCACCGAAAAGGACTTCGTGATGATCATTTGGAAGTAAAGGGGGGAGTAGAGTAGCTTCAGCGCCTGCGGCTGGTTAAATAATGCCAAATAATTATTACAGTAAGGGGAACGAAACAAGTACTAGCCGGTGCTCTACCTAACTTCTTAAAGCATTCACTTGTTTTCCATTCGGAAGAAAGCTTTGGTTTTTTAAATTTTGACCCATTTGAGCTGGGACAAAATTTATACGTATGAAGTAATAACTAGCAGCAGACATATGAAAAGGGTATAAGGGAAATAATTTGTTGCTTCACCTGGAGCAATCAGGCGCTCTCGCTTTTCCCGTTTTGCCTCTTCAGAATCTTCTCGTTGGACGACTGAAAAAAAAAAAAAGACACCCATATTTCTAGCTATAAAGAAGTGAACCCTTTCATCCCCCTGAAGCGCTTGTCGTAATCCGAATAAAGTAATTGAAAAGCGCGCGACCAGTTTGAGGTTAGGCAGGAGGTATTCCAATGCGCTGGCAACAAGGCTTGGTAAACTTTTACTCTGTTGCCGATGCAAGCGCATAAAAGGATTCACTGCTATTTTCTGAACTGTATTGATGAGTGAAAGCTTTCTCCCAGACCGCAGCTGTTACTAGTGATTTCTTATCATCCCTGCGAATAAGGCTTGCTAAGCCCCTCGCTCGAAGACACCTGCAGTGACAGCAAAAGTTGTGGGAAACAAATAATCTCAACAAAGTGCCCCGCGTTTCAAGAAAATTTTGAAAGGTATGGTTATTTACTCTTTCATACTTGTTCTCGAATGCATGCTCAAAGGTTAGTTCATTCAGTTAGTTTGAGCAACCCTAGATTTGTGTTTGTCAAGAGAACAGGGAAATTAAAATGGTGCGTTTTTCGGCGTTTCAAAGAATAAACTTTAAAAGAAAGATTTAATGACGGCGATGTTGTAGGATTTCAGTGCGATGTATTTTTCAAGAACTTGAATAATGGGGAAATATTTGAAGAACTAGCTCTGCAATTTTGAAAAAAAAAATGTTAAGCGTGTTTGAGCAAACCAAAGTTATTTCGACTATGAGCTACTGGAATTGGCTGCAGCCTGAAGCCTCCTGTATGAACTGGTGAAGTAAGTTTATTAGCAGTGAATTGGAGGGATGAAAGCAGGTCAAAACGCATGCCTTGAAAACAGCAAACGAAAACGAAGTGCTCTATGAATCCGGAGGTCACAGCTCATGTTTAGTTGTTGACGGTTTCTCAGCTGAGGAATTGAGCTTATAGTTCTAGAGCATGCATCGGTACTTTCGGGGCACAAGTCACTTCAAGTAAAATGAACCATTGAACTAGCATTTTCTGGCACGAGTGATGGAGAACAACACACAGCGGACATGCGCAGCTACTTTCGCATGAAATTTCTGGCGAAAACTTTGAGTTGCAAGAGATGACAGAATTTAGAGCGAGTGGGGTGAATCCTTCTGAAGGAAGCTTTTACCGCTCATCGATTGTAAGGCATGGGAAGTTTGCGGTCTGCTAGGCCGTAGGCAGTAAGTCACCAACGGACTAGCGGGCCACACGTTTTAGGCTCCTGACTTATTTGATATGCATATGTGGACTCAAGCGACGGAGGATGAAGACTGATATTTGATCCTTCGCGTAAATGCAGCCTTAACAACGGTCACTTGCCTTGTGCCGTGCTATAGGCCAATGGTCGAGGGGGCGAGCCCGAGGATGTCGCTCTTTCACTGGATTGGTAGCTGGCCTTGCGGCCGGAATTTGGATTCGACTCTTTTCGAGCGCGCTCAGTCGAAGAGCCCGGTGATTCGGCCATGTTGAATTCGCAGACGATGATTTTCAGATCTTCGGCGACTGGCGGCTATATCATGCGGAAGTTGCCTAAGGTCCGGTTGCAGCGCGGGCAGACGTGTACGATGTCCTGGCAGCTGTTGATGCAGAAGGGCGCCAGGCAGCAGCCCAGGATGCAGCTGGGAAAGGAATGAGTGAAGGCACGAAAGGAGTCGCGGCTGGCAATGAAAGAGTACAGGGTTTCACTTCTAGGTGTTCGCATGCATGTAGAAATTAAGGAGGCCTCTACGATAGCGAAATAAACGTTTTTTTTTTCTATAGACCATCTCAAAGAGAGGTCGATGGGCGCCGCCATATTGGGCACAGGGCTATGCTCGTAGCACAGCAAGGAGCTGAGGGTAAAGTTCCTCCACGCTCTCCCCACAGCCCAGAAAGCTTTCTTTGTGACACAGCCAGAAAGCGGAGTCATTTGGCGATAAGCATTCTGTTTCATTGCGCCTAATTATTGATTGTTAATTTTCAACATACTGCTAGCCTTACGCAGGAGGCTGTCGCAGGAAAGGAACTAAAAATGCGCTCTGGTTTCTCTGAAGGAGTTTAGACACCAACAACAACAACACAAAAAGTCTTACAATCGCACAAATATTAACAGGGTCAAAAAGCAAAGAAGTCGAATTTACAGTACTCAGGGAAAGAATTTTCTGAGAAAACTGTTTCCACAAAGACAGATCTTGCCATGCTTTCTCTTTTTTGTTTATTTGCCAGGCAGAAAGCCTACATACAAAAAGAAAAATGCGTTTTTGACTGCGCGCTTGACACTGCAGCAACAGCGCCGCCCTGTGCCATCTGGGGTTTCAAAAATTTGAAAAAAAAGGTTACAGAGTTATAATCAAGAAATTGTCATTACACTTCTAGCTGAGAGTGCAGGTTAATCATATAAGTGATCCATAGCAGTCACGCGGTGAAAGTCCCGGGCAAAGGTTGTAAAGAGTTCGGAACCCATTTCTTGCTGAAGCATGTTTCGGCAAAAAGATGGGTCCGAAAAGTTTTGTCATCATCATCATCATCAGCCTGACTACGCCCACAACAGGGGAAATGCCTTTCCTGTGTCTCTCCAATTAACCCTGTACTTTGACAGTTGCGGCCACAGTATCCCCGCAAACTTCTTAATCTCGTCCGCCCAGCTAACTTATTGTCGCCCGCTGCTACGTTTGCCTTCGCTTGGAACCCACTTCGTTACCCTTAAGAACCAGTGGTTATCTTGCCTTCGCATTACTTGCCCTGCCCAAGCCCACTTCTTCCTCTTGATTTCGACTAGGCCTGAAGTCATTAACCCGCGTTTGTTCCCTCACCCACTCCGCCCGCTTCCGATCTCTTAACGATTGAAGGCCAACAGCGCAACGACGCAGACAAAGTAGATGAAAACACAGGACAAGCGATACATCTATCATTTTTCTTTCCACAGCTCGCTGCGTTGTCCTTAACTTAAGCTGAACCCTCTTTGTTACCCTCCACGTTTCTGCCCCATAGGTGAGTACCGGTAAGATACAGCTGTTGCATACATTTGTAAAATTTGTTGTAAAATTTTTGTAACCCGTTTCAAACCTTTCCAAACTGTTCCCAATGTGTACAATGCGGCCTCAGAGCGAAAAAAAAAAAAGAAAAACTGGAGGACAGACCCGAGCGCCGCGAGGGAGCCGCACAGCATCCAGGTGAGGAATCCCGGACGGTGGACGATCTTGGTGACAATCTGTTCCCTGCAGTAGGGGCAGATCACCGGCACCGGCAGAGGACCCCACTGGCTGTATACGGTGATCACGCCTGCGCGGTTAAATGAAGATAAAACGAGGGCGTGCCATGCAGCATAGTACGTCGATAGCGTGCTTAGTCCTCTACCTGCCTGAGCTAATAGCGAAAGGGCGAATGAGCGTCGAGCTTTGAAAAACAGATTACACAGACATACAGGGATGGTGAACGCAACCGAAGAGAAGGGAACTGAAAAGCTGATGCTTCTGTTGCAAGTAAAACTGACGCAAGAAAAGAGAGACAAGTGAGCGGACGAAGAAGGCCGGAACCGAGCTGTGTTATCTTGAATTCGCGTAATCCAACCGCGAAGATTTCCGAACGACGCCGTTCCCCTTAATGCCCCGTGTTTTATTGGGTTAGTTAAAGACTCAGTCATCATACTTTAACTGAGAATAGGGAGAAAGTATCGTACGAAGTTTCTGCTGTTAATACACATCATAATAAACGTGAGCATGAGCGGAAAAGTCCAATGCAAGGGATAAATACCTCCCAGCTGACCTCCTAAAAAACCGAATGAATGAGTATGAATATGCATACTTAAGTAGGTAATTATTCAGGAAATTTGTAGGAGTAGTAATCCACGTACACTGGCCTGGCTGCGAATTTTCTCCAGGCTTTCCCCTCACCACTGTATTGTCGTACACGAACGGGTACTGCCCGTGAAAAAGATCTGGAAAAGAAAAGAAGGGATACGCTGAGCATCTGCCCCGCATGCGGTAAGTACGTGGTCCGATCCGCAGTGCCACCAGGTTCCTACCGGTGATAATATGGGGGCAATCTTTCCCCTGACCCCGTGCTCGGCTTACCCGAGATTAAATGCTCAGTAAATGAGTCTGTGGCCCCACTTTGCGTAGACGCAAATACCTTGGGCCTTGGCGCTCACTGGCCAAAGCTGCCCTTGCGCCAATAACATTCATATCATCATCATCAAAAAGGAGAGGGTGTTCTAAGTATTATCAAAAGATAAAACAGACACAACCTTACAGTAACCTAGACAAAACAGGCTGGCTGCGAAATTCAGTCATTTTATACTGAAAGCACACATGAATGCCGCTTCTTAGCATAGTTTTTGTTTTCATTTTGCTTAGGTGACAAGTATTACCCGGACCGCTAGCCATTGCCCTTAAAATTGCGACAAGACTGTTGTACACAACGTGAACACGTCAGGATGACAGCGATAATGCATAGTTTCAACTACCATGGGATAGTTTAAAGCTGGCAGTTAAAGTGAGGGTTCACACTGATGACGTAGAGGATGCTGTACTAGAGGGATAATTTACTCAAGCTGCACCGCGAAGGAGTAAGGAGGTACCGCATGTACAATATAGACTTCCCGAAGATTGTTCATTGAAAAAAAAAAAAAAAATGGAAGTTAACTTGGTTTTCCTGTAGAAAATCAAGCTTTTCTACAGCAGAGAGAAAGGGGAGGGGGGGGGGGGGTCGTCCTCCCCTAATTGAGATCTTCTCATGCCTTGTCGAAGAGCATTCCACCAGCTCTGGAAGTTCATGTTGGCTCACTTCACCTGGGGATTCGAAGGATTTGCTTAATACATCCTTTCCGGACAAAAAACGTTCAGCTCATTCCTTAAAACAGAACCTTACGCGGGAAAAATACAGTCTCGCAGAAAGGGACGAATGTTGTAAGGAGGCGTGGGGGCATATGTTATAATGTTATAAGGGGGTAAGCCAATGGGTGGTGCTTCGAGAAACAGGGACACACTGCAGACCGACGTGACATCCCTAGCCTGGTTGTCACTGTCGTCTCGTTTCATTTACAGCTGATGACTGCACTATTTGAGCGCGCCTCGTGCACCTGCATGATTTAGAATGACCCAAAGTACGATGACTCTAAGCATGACGATTTTTTTCTCGATGTAGAAGTAATAGAGTTCTCAGCGCTGCGGTGCAGTGTTTAAGACGGTGGAGAGCAGAAAGGGCCGTAACTTACAGACTCTGCTCTCAAGACAGCAGGGGCAGGATATTCGGGCTGCGTCTGTCCCACCTGCTGCAGAGGAGGCAGCTCCGCCAGGGCCTCGGCTGCCAGCCCCCGGGGCGCCCTTCTCCATCGGGCTGGCTCCCCGACTTGATGATGATGTCCTCAGGCTTAATGGCACATACCCACGGCGTCTCTACTGTTTCGTCGTCGTTCTCCTCTCTTCTACCTGAAGCGGCGCTACACGCGTTCCGAGAATTCACGGCTAAAGGGACCTTGATTACACCTGTATGTGGATGAAAAAAACAAAAAACATTTTAATGCGGTAGCATTACGTCGGCCATGTAGGTGAAAAACTACGGTGTCGGCGGCGGCGTGTGTGTGGAGCCTCCACTTGCAAACCGGGGCAAGTGTGCTTACGCAGATTTTCCGCTCTCCAGTTACAGATGATACGAGGAATAGCTTAGCAGGACAACTACTTGGGCTAGATGGTTCATTGTACTCGAGAAAGGAAAAACAGTAGCGCCGAAAAAACACGCACACAGCTGAAGAACGACGTAGGACAAGCGCTTGTCCTACGTCGTTCTTCAGCTGTGTGCGTGTTTTTTCGGCGCTGCTGTTTTTCCTTTCTCGAGACGAGGGAGAGACGTAACCAAAAATGACACAGCGAAATTGGAAATGACTAAGAATGACTTAGAAAAAATGAATGAAAGAAGCTATTACGAAAATTAATGCAAGACGCAAAGAATAATTCAACGGAGTTGGAATAAATCAAAACAGAGCCGAATTGGAATCGAATCTGAACTCGAACAGATTGGTTTGGTTTATCAGGGTTTAACATCCCAAAGTGACTTAGGCTATGAGGGACGCTGTAGTGAAGGGCTCCGGAAATTTCGACCACCTGGGTTCCTTTAACGTGCACTGACGTCGCACAGTACACGGTCATCTAGAATTTCGCCTCCATCGAAATTCGGCTGTCGCGGCCGGGTTCGAACCCGCATCTTTCGGGTCAGCAGCTGTGCGCCGCAACCACTGAGCCACGGCGGCGGGTTAGAACTAGAACAGAATCGGAAGTGTAAGATAATAAAATTTGGAATAGATTGGCGACTAAAACAACAGTGCTATCGCATTTTCTCCGCATCAGTCCTATTCGATCGCCTCCAGATTTTTTATTTTCTTGACTATGTACTCACGCAAGCAACAACAGCGCAGTGATGTCGGCCGCTGCGGTGGCTTGACAGGCACTCCACTTTCCTGCGTGCTTCATTCCGCTGCAGATAGTTTTTTTTTTCGTGAGCCGACTTTATAATGAGGCATCTCATCTGAAACAACAGGAGCAATAGCTTAAAGTTCTGGATAAAAAGTAAATTACTCGTCTGTTTCATGTGTCCTTGCAAGTTCTCTGTTCTGTGTGTTTTTTTACTTTATTCTTGTGATGATGATGAAATTTTTACTTTATTCTTGTGATGATGATGCATTTTTATGGCGCAAGGGCAGCTTAGACCAAAGCTGCACAACAGCAGAAAATTAGCAACAAGGCTGCAAGTTTCATCCACTCAATATAAATGTTTCTGTGCACTGTGTACTCACAGTCTTGGAGCCCACATGCAGTTGAAAGCAGATACTAGCGGGACGAGCATTTTCAATGAAAACAAGAGAACGAGCTGCTAGATTGCCTTTTGAGAGACATTTCCAGCGTTTAAGCTGAGCGAAAAGGTGACTGCGTTGCTAAATAAGATCAGTCATCAGGTTCCCGGCTTTACATCGGATTTACTCGCGTACACTACGAGGGAGATGTTACGTGGCTGCTACGGTGTGCAACGCTCTGCACCCTCAGCGAATAAGAGAGAACAAAACAGCACAAGGGATGGATCCCACGGCCCTTTTTTGTTATATTTATCAACAGATGCCACCACCATAATATCTACGTCTCATTCCTTTTTCTATTTATCTTTGCTGCTCTTTACATCTGATTTTCAGCCGCATTTTGGCCAGACACCATTGAAACAAGTATGGGAACAAAATTATCAACATCATCATTATACCTACTCTCAGTATCACGAGCCCTGGATGCTTCACTGCTCGCATAGGAGTGTGAATGACCCTGACTGCTTGCGCTTGGCTCCAAACGACTGTGAGAATTGCGCGGCCGCGCTATGCCGAGGGAGCGGCAAGTTATTGTGACCGGACGAGAGCACCGCCGTTTGAAGCAGCACGTGTTCAGTGGGGCTATACTCTCCATTGTGCTCATCGCCGATTCTGCTGACGCTCGTACGGAGCGCCTGCACCCACGTTGAATATGTCCAACCTCGGTCAGTCGTTCAAAGTTTCAGCCTTGAGAAATGCCTTTTTTCGCTATCAGACACTAATTATGAGCAGCTGGAAGTTCCCAGATCGCTTACAATCCAAATACCCCAATTTCCAATGCATAGATACGCGTCGTCATAACTCGACCAGACGTCGCACCGTGCTCGCCGCCTTGGAGCGCGGGCCGTCGGCAGGTCCTGTGTTTTGTTGACTTGTCTGGCTTATTAAACTGCCGTTACATGACATCACGCCGCCGGGAACAATCCATGATAGTCTTGTCCGCACCTGAGCTAAGAGGTGAATGATCAATCAAGTGTGGCACCTTTCCACGCGTTCTCCGCTACATGCTCACTTAGACTGAGCGTGCAGAAACGTGGTTTGACATGCTTTGACGTGCAGAAACGTGGTTTGACGACAATCGTACCCCTCAGGGCCAGTGGCATTACAGGGTAAGAGGGAGTGGCAAAAACGCAAGAATGAGATTAGAAAAATACAGCAGATAGACAAGTTTAAATAGCACCTAAGTATACAATGCTAGCTATAGCTTCGCGGAAGATCTCGTAATTATTCATGTCGGCAATATCTGTGGTAAGGTGATTCCAGTCACGCGAGGTACGCGGGAAGAATGACCGAGAAAAGTATTTGGTGTTACAAGAAAATAAACCGACTTTATGATTATGGTCAGTACGATGGGATACATAAAATGGCTGTGGGAGAAGGTGACTCCGCAGTACAGGATGATGGTGCAACTTGTGAAATAATGCGACACGAGACACTTTTCGACGAAGTAACAGCAATATGAGAGAAAGGCTAGACTTCATAGTAGTTATGCTAGAAGTGCGGTTGTAATTAGTCAGGATGAAACGCGCAGAGTTACTCTGAACCATCTCAAGACCAGTAATATGACTGTCATAAGGAGGATCCCAGAATGATGATGCATACTCCAGTTTGGAACGAATTAGTGTTTTATGTAGCACAAGTTTCTCAGAAGAAGGAACGTTGAAAAAATGGCGACGTAAGTAACCTAGCATGCGATTTGAGTTGTTAATATGTGCTCGATATGAACGCCAAGGTATGTTGGTACCGACTCTAAAGACATGTTATCAATAAAATACGTAAGCGAGGCAGTAGATTTTCTTGAAACACGCATGGCTTTGCATTTGTTAATGTTTGGTTGCATTGACCATTTCATTGACCAAATATTATTCGCAGTTAGCCATTGCAAAAAGCGCATATTTATGCGTTAATATGGGCAACAAGTGGCGATGGTTTATTTATCCAACGCTCCAAAGGACGAGCCTTATCTGGAAGCTTATTGTATTCGTCAGTCCACTGTATGTGTCCCTAAAGCTGGTCGACCCCGGGATTTGAAATAGTGATGAAAGACGATCTTGGTATAAACAGCTGGCTGTAGAGCCGTCAATTGGTGGCCCTACTTTCGCAGTTGCTCTGAGGCTTCAAGTATGCAATTGCGAGTGATAGCGCGAAGCCGAGCAGGTTCGGACCCTTACAAAAATGGTCTATAGACTTGTTATAGACTCTGTTGTATTCCTATATATATTTAAGTTTGTCATTTCATAGTCTATAGACTGCATATAGAAAAAAGTCTGCTAAATGTATGCGGCCATTAATCTATAGATTGTCTTTAGACTGCCTATAGGATTTCTATTGGCCATAGACTAGTCTATAGGATTTGTCTATAGAAAGTCTATAGACTTTATAGACAGTTGTGTATAGACTGTCTATAGATTATCTAAAAGAATTTTTGCAAGGGCAGCGCCTTTTGTTAGAGCCGACTGCGTCTGGTCGCTAATAGCTGAATCGACCCAAACTTGTCGCCCTGTATTCATGAGCCAGCCGAAGGCGCCGAACACGTAAGGTGGTGGTTGTGACTTGAGGTTCGCTTCGAACTTCCCCGCATTTGGTCAACTCCGAAGATAAACGTTGATTACGATAAAAAATAAAAGAAAAACTAGCTTCAATTTGTTCTTTACTAATGATGCCGTGCATGCCAAAATGGTAAAGGTGCTGATTATGAGTTTATGAGAACACGGGCCGCGCGAGCTTGTACCACTGTACCACCAGTCGGTACCCGGCGGCACTGGCAATCGAACCTCGCACCTCCGCATGCGAGGCGGATGCTGAAACGACTAGGCATCCGCTGCAGTCCATAGGCTCTGTAACTGTGCCAGAGTACTGATTGCCTGTTTTTTTTTTTTCTAATGTGAGCCGCGCTGCACTTTTAGCGCTTCTATTGAAGAAAACCTTACAGAAAGCCTGCGCAAGGGCCGTACAGGACAAAATAAGAATGACGAAGTCTACCAAATACAACAGCAATCTGTCAGCAAACAAAAATAAGAACTAAACAGGAAACTCCTGGCAATTAAAGCGAGCATGGGAACTGACTGTGCGCATCTAGTGCATGCTCTCCGCTCTAATTGCCGTCACTCCCACGGCAGAATAAGGGCATTTTTCTCTACTTGCGACATGTGTCGGCTAAGTGGGATTCCCTGTTTCCTGCCTCTAACGGTCTTAACGCGGGCTCCAGCTGGACTGACGGCTAAAATAATTGTTCGATTGCTGCAGGTGTACAGAAAACTAGTGCTTTCAAACTTGGATTCCTGTTGGTTCTTCTGGATCGCCTTGGCTTCATTTGTAACGGAGATTTCCTTTCTGACAGCGTTTATAGAGTCTCCGAAGAACACTTGGTGCCAAAGAGATGCAAATTACGATTTAGGAAATTTTGCTTTACTCAGCCTCTGCTAGCACAAAGTCATTCAGACTGAAAGGAGCCTGCTTTTAAAGCGTTTCACTGAAGAGGGCGTTGCATGCTCTTACAGCGATGGAAACTTGCAATAGATTTAAATTTTACAGCGGTTTATATTTCGGTATTGTATGCTAAGTATATAGTGCGGCAGGGTATGTAATGGCATGGTATGTGCGGTTCAACGTCTAAAAGTGCTGCATGTGCTATGAGAGACGCCGTAGTAGAGAGTGTGTCGGATTAATTTTGACCACCGGGGGTTCTTTACGTGCGCTGACATAGCACAGTCCACGTTCGCAATAAGGGAGCCAATTATTCACGGGCATCCACCCTAGCGCAGTCATACGGCTACAAAGGAAAGCTAGGAGCTTCCACAGAAACTTCGTAGTTAAAGAAAAATTCGTCCTGCTACGGGGTTCGAACCCTGGACCACTACTTCACAGCAGTCGCTCTACCAGCTGAGCTAACCGAGATGGCTAGCGTATGGTAGGGCGAGAGCGAATTGATCAATAACTCGAAGTGGGGACAGTGTTGGCCAAATGGTTAGGGGAATCCCCCAAGGTGGACTAAATTTGTAATAAGGGAGCAAGTTACTCATTGGCATCCCCCCAAGCGCAGTCATACGGCTTCAAAGGAAAGGTAACAGCTTCCACAGAAACTTCGTTTTCTGTGGAAAACGTGTGTGGAAACGCTCGTTTTCGCATTTTGCCTCAATCGAAATGCGGCCGCCGCGGTTAAGATTCGATCCCCGCATTCTTAAGCTCACGAACCGAACGCCGCACTAATCCACCGCGAAGGATCGAATCATATTTTAAGCAGCCGCGTTGGTCTTGAAAAGAGGCGCTTGTGAGGGTGGCGAAAAACCACTCCAGGGCCGTTTAGGACATCGCGTGGAGGGCAGGGGTTTAACTTTAAAAGAAGCTTGCAGTAAACCCTTAAGGCAGGGCGTGGCTTTAACCTTTGGCCATGATTAGGAAACTAGAGCAGTCTGCCTTTTTGCGATTTTTTGTCGGCGGGTCGTAAAACTTAATTATCCTCCAGTTTTTTTCAGCAATGTAGCGCGGTAAAAGCTTTGATAGTTTTTGTGACGGTTATTTATATGTGTAG
The DNA here is from genome assembly GCF_055824585.1 of Amblyomma mixtum. Classification (NCBI taxonomy): domain Eukaryota; kingdom Metazoa; phylum Arthropoda; class Arachnida; order Ixodida; family Ixodidae; genus Amblyomma; species Amblyomma mixtum. The sequence continues at coordinate 90,988,137 of NC_143016.1, forward strand.
CTTTGTTTCTTGTTACCGTGACATTTGTCTTTAGTGTGCCTTTGAGAGCTCTGAATAAAAACTAGTTAATAAGTCCATGACATTTTATAATAAATGATAGTGTTACTAATGAATCATATTAATGCTCAATTAACAAGTTAAAGCAGAAACTTTTTTATCCTGCTTGCAAAAATAGTACATGCCTCTTAATTCTAATCGTTGCTGTTGTCTATTGCTCAATATGTTGCTGATATATACAATTTACTCGCTATTTTTATTGCATTTTGGTAATGTTTTTGATATGTTACCGGATAATTTACTATCCATTTCACCACCACCATCATCATCATCAGCCTTAGTATGCCTCCCCGATATCTCTACTGTGAACCCTTTCCAGTGCCAGCAGCGGCCACCCTATACACGTACACTTTTTAATCTCATCCGCCAGGATAAATTTCTGCGCCCCTGCTATGCTTGCCTTCCCTTGGTACCCAGTCCGTTACCCTAAACAACCATCAGTCATCTTGCCTTCGCATGGCATTTCTTGCCCAGGCTCAGTTCCGTTTCTGCGTTTCTTTGCTATATTGTACATCACTAGCTGCCATCTTCATGTTTTGTCGATGTGAGAGGGGTCGGGACACTGCCAAGTTGCTTTACAGCGGTTAGTGGTGTGACCTCCTATGCCCAACTTTCTCGAACAAAAATTTTTAAAATTGGAAAATTGTAAGGTACTGTTATAGAAATATTGAAGATAATGGTACTTGCTTCTGATATGTAGCAAAATCTTTCTTTTAAAGTGTTTCCACCGGCCGCATCGAACCGAAAACGTGAGTAAAAAACGAATGTGATTCTCTCATCGGGTGATTTGCAGATATACTTATTGTTATAGTGAAATCTTACGTTATATTGCGTTATAAACGGTTTCCTGCTCAAAAATGCTTTTGTCGACAATTGTTGGCCATGTAAGAAAAAGAAATATTTGACCAATTGATTGTTTGATTTATTGATGGGCGAACATGGCTCATTCTATAATTGAAAACAAGCATGTCTCTGCAAATTCATTTGCCCAACCGTGTACTGTCTTATGAGCTTAGGGACATCTCAGCGCGTAGAACATCTAACGCTGTGACAAACTGTCCGCCTCAAGTATTTAAGCAGACAGTAATGATGCTATGGATGAAAAATAAAAGCACCGAAATTAACGAAATGCTCAGTATAGAAAAGTGATTGATCTGCTATTGCCTACACCCAACACGCAATGCTTTAACACGAAACTATGCAAATTAATTTTTTTTTTGTTTTCAGTGTAGTTAGCGGGAAATTTTCGTGCAATTTTTGGTTCTCGAAGACGGAACTCGGCTGGATATCCCTATTGCACTCTTCGCGCAAAATGTAGTTGAAATTTGTTTTTCTCCATTGTTGCACTTCTTAAACTTTTAACTGCAGACGTTCATCTCACTAGGCTTGTTCATTTTTTCTTATATTCATTGCAATTTCTTGCCATTTAGTAACACTTTTTGACCATAGATTTTCCTGTGTTGGTAATTATATACGCCTAATGAACTCTTAGTTACAAGGATATTAGGGTTTGTCAGGCAGTGTGCCTTTTGCCTATCTCCTATGGTATCTTATCCAGGCAGACACAAGAAATGAACTGCTAACTTCAAAGAGTCCGGCTTGCTAAGCTGGACAAGCATTTCTTACTTTTTTTTTGCTACGGATTCAAATAATGTCCAGCATTCCTCAGAATGAACGACAGTAAAGACGTCTATCAAAGCTGTTGTGAGACAGGTTGTTGTGAAACGCTAAATTGTGTACACTCTGCAGATCAGTCGAGTTAGAAAGAATGCTATCTCGGCTTGTAAGGGCACCAGCCTGTCATAAAAATATAAAGTCTTTAATTTCATTTTTATGTCAGTCGTTAATCTAAGTTGATCGCTTCATTAGTCCAACAAAGTAAATGCGCATCATTGCCGCCAGGAATTTCGTCACGGGATGAGCCAGATAAAAAAAAAAGCCATTGTGGTATCGAATTTCACCGCTGTCACGGAAAGAAAAATTGTTTTTGTCAGCCTTTAATAAATGTTCCTCTCGGTAGCTGAAATAATGTTTTTGGAAATATCGCGCGTCTGAGAGGCATCCCTACGAACAAACAAGAAAAAAAGTTTTGACCACCGGCAGAAATCAAATTCTTTTAATTAAAACAGCGGCCAGCCTTAGAGCAAATATTTTATTTTTGATACATAGCCAGCACTGCGAGAAAGTCTTATCGAACTGCTTCACACATGCAAGATGAAATGCATTCTTAGTCATGTAGCGGGCATGGCTGCGTCTTCTAATCGGGATCGCTGCTTTCATTGTAGAAATTCTAGCTCTGCGTCACAAAATTTTAAAAAAATACTCCATTCCCTGTACATGAGTGCGTTTGTATCCGCTATGCACCCTGGCCAATCCCCCGCCGTGAGTATGTGCCATTAAGCCTGAGGACATCATCATCATTATCATCATAGTGCTTACTTTGTAGGACTTGCACCGACCGAAAGCACCCCCCCTCATAAAATGCATGTGTAAATGCAAAATGAAAATGAAAAAAAAAACACGGTAACTGAGAGAAAATGTTTGAAAATTCTAGCAAAAGAAATTGAGGATGGCAAGTGAAACTCTACGGTACCGATAGTGACACGTGCATGCAGGTCAGCCGGAAGTCATCGGCTCTCCCACGCACACTCTTACAAAAGTTGCTTTCACGACAGAAAACCGAGCATGGCACATTTACCCTCCCCTAAAATTTCATCTGCCCCGTGCAACTTCGCGAGCATTCGCTATCAGCTAGAAATGAAGAGGGAAAAAGACACCGAAAGACCCCTCCAGCCCGCAACAGAAAATGATAAAACTGTGCAGCTAGCGGCATCAGTGGAAGCGAGCGGTAGAAAAAAAAAGTAAAACGGAAAAGCTTAGTAGAAATGCGTAGTGTAGTGGAAGTTCTCTATAAGCTTTCCGCCGTTTGATTTATGCGATTTGTTCATAAACTTTTCCACTTGCTTCGCTTAATGAGCTCATACCACGCAGAACAAGCCACAGGGGAGCATGACGTAAAGGGCGAGAATAAAGAAACAAATAAAACGTTGGATTTCTTTATTAAGGGTACACGAAACAATTCGCAGACGACGAACCAAAAGCTTGGGCCAAAAACTGAAGGATGACAGGATTATAACCGAGGCATCTAAACGTTTGACGTGCAATCTGCAAATCGATTGTGAGGATTGGGCCAATCCACCTGCGCTGACAAGCTCAACAGTTGCACGCCGGCTGAAATCGAGTATAAAAATCGTCGGGACAGGGGATGCTGAGGTGCGTAAGCTGTTGTGGAGCACTAAAGATGCAGCCTCTTAAATCGCTGACACTGCTCGGCTTCTGCCTTCTGGCATTCAGTATCTCCTTTTCTCACGGAGAACCAAAGCGCCAGTTACAGCATGACGTCACAGACGCTTTCAAGGTGCGTATTTCAGAGAACCCTATGCTTCCTCGCTCGCCTGATAAAGTAAAAGCTGTAAATTCGAACTGAACAAAAGAGAGCATGGTATAGTGCATTGCACATTGCAAGACGCCTCATCTCGGCCGTACAACAGCGTCAGCTCTCTCTACTGGCAACGCAGTCCCGGGACTCCCAGAATAGGACGCATTAGTTTTTATCCCATCCTGTGTTTCAGGCTTGTGACATTGGAAGTTTACTCGTTGTGGCATTAGTATACCTCCCTGTAGTTATACTTTCTTTGCGCTTTACTTTGGCACCAGACAAGGGGCGATAGAAAACGTTTCTGCGGCTCTATTTGTGGGTGTGACAGCACGCAGTTTATTCTTGCAGTGCCTTTGGAGAAACCAATCTGCATCGACACCCCTATAAGTAAAATCGCCACATGGCTACAAAGGACCTTTTAAGTTTCGCCTAACCAATCTGCATCGACACCCCTATAAGTAAAATTGCCACATGGCTACAAAGGACCTTTTAAGTTTCTCCTAACCAATCTGCATCGACACCCCTCTAGGTAAAATTGCCACCTGGCTACAAGGGACCTTTTAATTTTATCCTAATCGGGTACGAAGAAGTTGCTAGACTTTTCGTGATTACTTTGAATAAATTACTTCTTTCTCGAGAGACAGAAAAATCCCTAACCCGCGGGCATCGACAAAATATGCATTCCCTGACGTATCTTCAATGAATGGTTTTCGCGGTAATGCCATTCGGTAGGTCCATAGGTGGTGTCTTTCAGCCACCGCTATCGTCTGCACATTCCTTCCGGAACTTCTTTACAGCGGCGCCACTGGTGAAAAACTAAGGTTAGGATCCATTCTTCGAGACGAGATAACCGCTGAGGGCCGGGACGATGTACTCCGCGGACCTGGATGCCTCACTCTTGGTGTCAGAAATCAGCGTACACATTATTATCTTGTTTAGTAAGCAAGTGATAGAGAAGGAAAGAGGAAAGAAATTTTATTCGACGACTTAGGCATGAGTAGGAGATAAAATCAACGGTTGATGAGGCTGGAGCCAGCGGTGACTTGAGGTTTGTCAATAGCATGGACGACGTGGGAAAACAAATGAGGCCGCCATGTAGAGCGCAGGGTAGAAGATGAAGCCGCAGGAATTTGTCCCGTAGTAAAAAGGACGGGTTTACCGTAGCGTAGTTGAAGTAGAGGTTGTAACGGAACCCCATCTGGCTTGAGAGGATACATTAAAAGAAAAATATGGACTATGATGAGTTTCTTTAAAGCACGGCGTTCAGGCTCCCAGCACGGGGACATCATGCTGGATATGTTCAACTTGTCGACAGCTACAAGCGACATACCAGCTAGTTGACTCAGCGCACGTGTTACACCAATCCATAACACGGGTGACTGGCTTTCTGCAAATAATTATCGTCCTGTCTCAATTACAAGCACTTGCTGCAAACACTTTGAGCACGCTGCTTCATTTTACATTAAAGATATTTTAGCTAATCGCAAAGAGTTGTCACTCTATGAACATGGCTTCAGAAAAGATATATGACTACGGTCAGTGAGCTGGTTTCAAATGTGCATAATTTCTTGAGCGCACTTGCCGCGTCTGGTCAGGCAGAAATTCTGATTTTTGAATTTTTCTAAGGTCTTCGACAAAGGGCGTCAAGATAAACTACTCTATAAATTAGATCGCTTTGTTATACCATGTTTTATTGTTCGATGGGCCAGTGCGTATCTTTGCTATAGAAGCCAGTTTGTGGAAATCAAAAACTGTTCCTCTCGTGTGCTCCTTTTTCCCTATGGTGTACCAGAGGACAGTGTTTTAGGCTCGTTATTATATCTTATCTACGTTTATGACTCAGTTGAGGTGTTCTCCGGAGACGTATCTATTCGGTTGTTGGGAGATGTATCCATTCGGCTTATGCTAGGAGCCGAAACGCCACCCTTTAGACAACGGTTCGACATCTGTATTTTCTTCCAAGGTACAGCAGGTCAAAGGCAGGTCATAGCTGTGGTAGGTGAGCAAATCCTGAAAACTTAACTGATCGGAGGGTGGCTTTTCATTGGGCACTTTTCAAAATAGGTATATGAAAAAAAAAGAGAAGAAACGAAATCTTGTAAGGCTGAGCTGATTTGCTTGAAAGTATCGCCCTACAGCGCATCGAAAGCAGCGTTAGGGCTGTTCGTTTAGAGATACATTTTCTTTCAACAACTGCCGGGAAATTGTGTTCATCCTTTTCGCGGCGCGTGAAAGATACAGCGGACAAGCACATCATCTTCTGGGACGATGCTTAAAGTTTTAGCAATTTAGCGTTCTAGCCAAATAGTAATGCTGCTGGAATTGAACAATAATGGCTCAGTCGAGTTTTTTGGCGAGAAGCTGTTGTCATTATCAATACTGGCTTTTGCAGATGTTCGAAACCTTTCCTGTCGCGATTGCCCTATTCGACGAAGACCAGGACGGAGACCTCGACTGTTTAAAGACCGTGCGTTCTGAGTTTGACGAGGATGCCCATACAGCTACCTACGTCTGGATTCTCAAAAACGAGAATGGTCACGACAGGTAAGCTTGATGTGAATCTAATGATACGCAGTTCTAAATGCGGTAGTATTTACGGCTAACTGTGGTAAGGGCGACGTCATACAGCAATGTAAGGGCACTGACTCCACCCAAGGCACGTGGAGCCTTGTACTTTTCGCCGCAGAGTTCTCAACAATCATCGTCAGCATCACACTAAGTGTCCACTGCAGGTCAAAGCCCTGTTCCAAATCTCTCCCATTCAACCTGCCTTGTGCCAGCTGCGGCTACCTTATCCCTGCAATCTTCCTAATTTGATCGGGCCGCCTGACTAACTGCGGTCCACTGCCACCGAAAATTTTGCAAAACTCAGAATCGAAATCCAGGAGTGATTTCTAGAGAAGCTCTGTAATAATGGTGCAAGAAAGCTGGCTGGTTGATTATGTATGCTTCTTTAGTCGGATACAACTTGAGTCTGGAGTGAAACTCTGCCACATTCGGGACCGCCGCATAGAATTCCTCCATGACAAAAATGCGGTCATTTGTTGAAACTTTTCTTGCTACCTATACAAGAAGCCAATCACAATTAAAGAATTATCAGGTCTAAAATTTTTATAAATGGCTCGTTTAATACATTCTAACATTAAAAAGCTGATTTCGTTTACTGTTGTGATTGGCTGGCGGAGTAATACAAGACATCGCGGTCCGTGGCCCAGCGTTATCCACTGCTGCTTTTTAAGGTGTATCCTACTTTAGGTATGTGATGGGTATCATAGGGAGGAATAAAAACTGGTATGGCGCAAGAAACGAGGACACAGAAGGCACACAAAACACAGGACTGACGCCAGGGAGGAAACACATTACAGATCAAGAGCACACGCTTCGCACGCCAGATTAAAGTTTAGAACATCCAGTTGTTTGTTGCGCTCTGTCCAGCTGCTGTTAGTTCCGCTGTGTCCTAAGAAGCGTGTTCGCTAAATTGCGAAGTGTGTTTTGTTTCTTAAATACGTAGCGCACGTATGCCTAGAAACAGGTTCTGGAGGCGAGCATGTCGAGGTGCCAGCAAGTTATGTGATATTGATCTTGAAATTTCCATGCTACACCATAACATGCATATCTGAGCAGCACTGAGGAGTTCACTGAGAGGCCGCTAGTGGCGTGACGGTGAAGTCTTCTCCCAGTTTTAACCGATCGGTGTAAGATGCGTCCCGTGTATCTCGCCTAGGCTAAAACCTCACAGGGGAAGAATGAAGACCGCAGATTTAGCAACGATAGCCTCTGAATAAAATGGTTTTCGTTCTTTCTTAATGTCTGCGCCGCGTAAGAACTAATACACATCATAAGCCAAAGCAGTTGTTGAATGCGGACGTCGCGGTACGTAAGCGCAAGCCTACCGATGACTCACCACTACAACTTTGCGACGACGTCTGCTGCACTCATGTGATCATCTGACAGCAAAGTACCGTAGCATAAGCGGCATATACCCCGTGATGAGCCAATAAATGCTGCAGAATTTCAGCCATAAATGACCAGCGATAGTGGCAGCAACATTTCGCTAGAACATCATTTGTGCGAGTGTGCCCCAGTCACTGGAAGTGCGGCAGGATGATAGTGATAGAATTCCACCAAAGCCGGAGAAGGGAATGTAGCAGCGTGCAGTTATCAGAAGTAAGGCAGTCTTATCAGCCCGCACGAGCTGATGCTTCAATGCTTTCGCGTTCATAGGAGCACTGCCTTTAACATTCCTCGTAGCATTTGTGTTCTTTGAGTTATCGCGTTGACGGTTCTGCATGACTAATCACACATGCAAGACCATTTGTCAGATATGCATGCCCGTAATGTAGCGGCACCTTTGCTCTGTCCTAAACCGAGCCGTTCTAAACCGAGACACGCCACGTTCGGTTTCACTTGTACCTTGCTTGACGCCTCTTCTGGTTCGGTGACGTCATTTCTGCATTATGTGCCACGCGATTGGCCGTTTGCTAATGAGTGTCAGGCGTTCTGCATGCCCGTGAAAGCTTCCATGGCGCCACAGAGACTCGTGGTGCATCATCATGTGCATCATGAAAAGCGGAAAGTTCCGTCTCGCTCGCAGTGATCATGCGGTGGCGCTGGCATGCGGCAGCCGCCGGAAGACACCGACGATCTGATGTACGCTGCTGTTCCAACAGATGGCGCGTGAGCAGTATAAAGTGCGTCGTCTGCTTTCGATTTCTCAGTGAACATGTCTGTGTGTGGAGTCCACTGAAGGAAATCGTTAACGCTTTCGCGTCATACCCTTAAGGCGGAGCTTAAGTGTCCCCCATATTTTATGAAAACGAATGGGCGAGGCATCATATCTTCCAATGCTCACTACACCTCATTAGACCTCAGGCAAATGGCGCATTCAGCCAGCTCTAGACATGACGTACTGCGGTATCTTGAGAGTTATGGTTTACGTGGCGTCAAGCGGTGGCATGCCAAAGAAAGGCAAAAAGGGGTATACGTGCCGTCCAGGTGGACAGTTTCTCTCAGTATTCATCGCCCTTACCAGCTTAACGCAAAGAACTCAGGAATGGGAAGAAGCGATATTTCCATCGCTTGCTCTTCCTTCCGCCAAGCTTTCTGACAGCGCCTAAGATATACGAAACAACAAATTTGCAAACGTTCTTGGTGTCAAACCCTAGAAGGCTACTTATTCTGAACTGATGGCATTTTTGTCTTCGTATTTAGGAGGACGAATTAAAGTTCTGCTATTGATTCCTTCCCCCTTTTACGTGCAATGCGTTAAAAGAGTTGCCTGGGCCAACGGTGCAAATTAAAGTCCTGCTGTTATTTTGAACTGTTTAATGAAAGACAAAAATACAGCCAATTTACCTTACCTGGCTGAATGCGAAGTACGTATGTGCGCTAGCACGTCGCGTTTCATTACGCTTTCGGTTCGAGGCTAGAATTTGAAGGCCAGGCTTTAGGCAAAAATCCGTGAAATCGATTATTGGGGACCTCAGCGGTAGTACACTGGAGCGCTTAACGCTCCTCAAGAGGGCACTGCGAAGCGGTGTGTTCTGGATCCATTGCGAACGGATGGAAGTTGATGAAGACGACGACATGCAATTTACAGCGCAAAAGAGTGGCGGTTAAACATGAGGGGTGATCTGTTACGGCGATAGCATAGTTTTTTTGCTGATTTCCTGTTTTGGGCCAAAAAAGATTACATCAGTAGCAGAGCAAAATATCGATATCATTAGAATAATATTCAAAGTGGAAGCTGCAATTGAGGTTGCGCTGCGATTCAAATTGGTTTAGGTTTTCCAGATTATCCAACGCTCGTGCTCTCGTACAGTAGCCAGCGAAGACGATCTGTTTGCGCCGTCGCGGGTTCGAAACCCAGGCGCGGCCCACTCGCGGCCATATTTATTTATTTTTGCAGGCCTAGCTGCATTGAGACGCTTAAACAGATAAAAGGATTTTAGAAATTGGAAGCCTTACTGCTAGCGCACTATAGCTCTTAAATAGCACGAACAAAAACATGGAATTGCGCATAAAACCAGTTCTACCACCTGTACGATCGCATGCCCCCATATTCGGCGTTCAAACAAGCGATCACTCATCTAGCGTTTCTTGCTTTTGCTCTTAAACTCTCTGCAATAGTTACAACTTTAGTTCCACACGCTAGATTTTGTGGACAGATCCGCATCAAATGTTTTAATAATATGTATAAATTTTGCTAATCAAAACTAGTGAAACATTTCTACTTCAGGTTAGTTTTGTCTCCATCGAACCGCTGCCGCCACGACCGGGCTCGAACCCGGGTGCTCCGTCTCAGAAGCTGAACGCTGTAACCACTGTGCCACCGCGGCGGGTACCCCTGCCGCGGCAGCCACGTTTCAATGGAGGCGAAACGCAAAAGGCGTCCGTGTGCTGTGCGATGTAGGAGCACATTAGAGATCCACACGTGGTCGAAATTATTCCGCAACACGGAACCTCTTTCTTTTTCTTCCATTTCCACCTTGTTCCCTTCCCTCATCGTACGGTTGAGGTGTCCACCGAGAAGTGAGACAGTTACTGCGTCATTTTACTTACTCAAAAATCACTGATGTTTAATATATAGTGCAGGGATCAGGGTTATCCCACAGAAATGAGGCTTAACTTTTCTGCCTGTGGTTATGAGGAAAATCGAGGTGCTTGAAATCCGTTATTGAGGGTGGACACATAAACCAGGATACGTGGGAAGGGATTAAATATACGGCAAAAGGACAGGTCTTACTCGTGGCACCGAAACAACATTCGACGTAAGGTCCTTACGTGCTAAAGGCATTTCACCTAAAGGCCTTTACCATCAAGGCCTTTGGTTTAAAGGCTTGTCACCTGCAGGAAGTTACCCGGTAGACATTTACCATGAAGGACTCTACACTGAAAGGTCTTTACCATAAATGGCTTTTACCTAAGCGTCTTTACCACAAATGCCTTTACCCTGAAGGCCTTCACCCAGGTTCACCCTTAGCCCAAACCTATACCAGGGTGAAGGCCTGCTAAGTGCACACATCTATGACGTTGCCAACAACGCGGTGGGCAGGTGGGTCGCCTGCTACAAAGCAGGCTTCAGACATGTACGTACAGCCTTGGTCAAAAGTCTTAAGGCCAAAATGCTTTTAGCTTCAGCCGCATAACAGAGCAACTAGGGCACTATTAAAGACCAAATGACCTCGCAATGCAAGCAGAAGGATACCTCTTGGGGTAGAGAAGCTTCCTGCTTGTGTTTTGAATGACCTGCTACATGGAGCATTATCGGAACATTCATTTCGCTGCAGCTGAACACTGTGGCCTTAAAACTTTTGACCAAGGCTCATCGTATGCCCGAAATCGGAAAATGTGCCTAGTAGAGCTGCCACTCTAAAAACAAAAACTGCAGGTGACATAACGTGGTTATGACAAATTTTGAAATGCAAATTAGGTACTCCTGCACTTCGGTTACAACTTCGGTTTCGGTTTGAGGATCGGTTTAAGAGGGCAGCGCGATAACATTCTGCTCTGTATCCATTGCCCACGTATGGAAGAGCTTGAAGACGGCGACATTTAAAGCACAGCGTGAGAGGCTGGTAATTAAACACATGGGTTGTTCTGCGGTGATAACGTATTGGTCTAACGCAGTAGCCAGCGAAGCTGACGTATTCGGGCCGCAGCGCGTTCGAAGCCCATTTGCGGCCATAGAATGTTTTGCCATAACGTTCTGCGCATAGTTGGCCATAAAACCTGCTGCGTGCTAAAAGAAATGATATTTGTTTTCAGCAAAAACATCTCTTATCACTTGAAGGCAGGAGCGAGTCCCGACAAGCCTGTCTACACACTGGATGACAGTAAGAAAGCTACTACATGCATGGAATATCTTCTCATGAAGCTAAACATTTCTTTACGTTTTTGCGGGAACAGGGTGGAAATTTGTAGTTCTGTTTGATGAATGTATTTTTTGCAATGGGAGTTATAATTTCAATCTTATTTGTACATGTTTTCCCTCGCTATAATGGCCCTCATCAGAGGGTTAGCAGTATAATACATAAATAATGTTAAGAAAACCATCATCATCTGAAATCAAGAGGTCGATCGTACATGGTACAACAAGACCTATTACATAGTGTTTCAATTATTAAACTAAGAAAATCAGATGACTGGCAGGCTACCTTATGTAGAGACTACGTGCGAATGGGAAGCAAAAGTAGGATTTAAAAAATTTAATTTTCAAGCATAGAATTGCAACGCTGAGCCATTACAAACGTTTTAGATGTTTCGGCTAAAATTCTTACATGATGATGTTAAGTGCTTATGTAACCACATGAGAGCATGAAGTTGAGTCGCGACCTTTTGGGCTTGAGCGTATTTTGGGAATCTTCACGTGAAAACTAATAAATTTCAGCCGATGGCCCTGAATACATCGCCAATTTTATCTACACGGACTACAAGACCTGCGTCATTTTGGAGATTCCTTACAAGGATAACCAGGGTAAGAGAGATCAATCAAATAATCAATGCGAATTAAAGTAAGCTACAATCACGTGGAAGCAAAAAGCTTCGGAACAGCCACTGAACTTTCACCGCAAACTGCTTGATTTTTAGTTTCTGGGTCGTTTTGTTTCAGCTGAATTTAGTATATTTTCATGTTTGTTGGCAATATGAACCGTACGCGAACAAGAACACTGTGCTTCAGATTTAGACGTGATTGTTAATGAAAATATCATTGCGCGAAAAAAAAAAAAACGTACCAGTGTGCCCTGTACTGAGTAAATGTGGAAGAGAGGAGCCATGTTGCTGACACAACAAAAAGCTTATCATTTCATGAAATATATTTATTTCTTAAGCTAAATGTCTTTTTTCGACTCCACAGAGTGCATTTTGTGGACAACCGAGGGAGCGAAGAACGGCGTACCCAAGCACTGCATGCAGTACTACATAGACCTCTGCGACGTAAAAACTATGGCGTACGACCAGAGCTGCGACGCAGTATGAGGCCGTCGTATCATCCCGTATCTTTACTTACGTACCAGCTATTTTTCTTGCAATAATTGCAGAAATAGGTACTTTCGTTCCGGCCAATAAAAATATTATTTTCAGAAACAACTCGAGTTTTGTGACTGTTCATTTCCAAAAGGAAATCAGTACGCTTTGCCAAATGCGAGCCCATACTGATCGCATCTCTAAGATGCTGACTCTACAAGAAAGCAGACATTAGTTGCCACGAGAAAAATAAGACAACCCTGAAATGTACAAAAAAAGCGCGCTCAGGAACATTTACTTGCGCAAAGGATTTAGCATCAAAAACTAAATTTTATTTTCCTTTTTGTCTATAAAGCTACTGGTTGTAAACCGACCATACGTACAAATTTTCTATCATCGTCATCTCATGCCCCCTTCTCTTAACCTGCTTCGTAAAATGAAGGGTGTCGTTTGCTTTGCCATGGGGTCAGAGTGCTGCAGAATTCGTAATAAGAATTTGTTGGGCGCACCTGCGTCCTCACTAGAAGCGGAGAATTTGGGCAGTGGTTATAGCGACAAGCGTACTCGATTGTAATCGTTGTCAGAGGGAATGCGGGTCTTTGCAGTGCAACCTAGGTACAATGCCTGAACAGCGGTGTGAAAACGTAAGGAAAGTGTTCGGGAAAATCGAGCTGCACCTGGGAACGACGCAGATTTTAAGTATTAGGCTATGAAGTGGGCTTTGTCGATTCGTGAATGTACTACCGCCTGCAATCTTATCACCTTGAGAAATCCCGTGCTTACTTGTTCTGAAGCCGCACAGGAACGAAATATGACTGTAAATAGAGAAACAGCTTCCCACAAATCCTCGTTATTCACTTTTCCTTCTATCCTTCAACGTGCTGTATTCTAAAATTCCAAAATAATTCTCATATATAGCTTACAATATTTTGTTTATAAGATATGACCTACAGTTCTGTCTTTTGTATTATACATGGTCTGTTCTGAAAGTAGTAGGACTCATTTTTTTAAACAAAATTTATTCAAGAGAATAGTACAAATGATTACAATTTTTCAAGGGAGCACCCTTCCGCACCTACACGCTGCTGCTAATGAGTTTTACAGTTTTCGTACGCCTCCAGGAACGCCTGGACCGGAATGCTGTTTAGCTCCCTCGTCACGGCCTGTTGAACCACCTCTACCGATCCGTGATGTTTCCCCTCGAGGGTCGATTTTATTCCCGGGAATAGAAAAAAGTCTGGCAGGGCCAAGTCGAGGCTGTAGGGGGGCTGAGACAGCGTTGCCGCCTTGTGCTGGAGAAAAAATCGGGGTCCTCATTCAGATGACGAAGAAGATCCTACCGGTTGGCCTTTTCCTCCTCTGACAACACTCCCGGCACCAACTTCGCGCACGCTTTAATCATGGATAAGTTTTCTGTCACGATCCCAAAAACTTGGGTTTGAGGAATGCTAAAGTCATCAGCAATCATTCTGACACTCATTATACGATCACTGTTAAGTAAATGTTTCCCTCGCTACACATTTTCGTTGGTCTTGCTGGTCGAAGGGCGTCTGAAGCGGTCGTCTTCCTCCACTCTTTCCTTACCTTCTCGGAAAAGCTTGTGCCTATCGAAAACACCTGATCTACCCATGGAAGCGTCACCGTAGGCCTCCTTAATCATATTGTAAGTCTCTTTGCCCGTTTTACCAAGATTTACTCAAAATTTGATCGCGTATCGCTGATCCAGTAAACGCTCGACGATTCTGCGTGACGAGACGTTTCGACAGGGGTTCACAGTACAAGCGACCTCCTCTCTTTAACGGCCGAGAGCCGACTGCCGATTTTCCCCAGCATTCCCAATATCCCCCTTCAACGATCCTGCACGCGCAGTCCACCTCTCGTCCGCCCGTTCGCCCAGGAAAAAACCAGTCCTACTACTTTCAGCACAGACCATGTAGGATTGAAAGTACGCCCACAGCTATCGTGCATATCACTTTAGACACCCGTGTAGCTTTTGCCGGCATCCACTGGATGCGACAGATATCCAGTTTCTTTTTTCTATTGCTCGTCCATTGCCAGAGATACCGATACACTCGATCATCTGCGGCAAGTCTCCAGTGTGCGCCTTGTTACAATTTGGCTTACCATTAGAAGGAGACAGCCTCCAGAACTTGGCATTTCTTAGATATATGAAGGGAATAGATGGTAATCGTGAATGTTGTTAATTCCAACAGTTGTGCTCCATTTCACTAAGTTGTTGTGTTTGAAAGAGGAGACGTGCATGCACTGATTTGTAACTGTTATTGATACGTGAGTTTTCATTAAGGATGCTCTTATGGCTGGAGTTCACGAGCACAGGTGGTTGGACGGGTTGGTGCGACACAAAATTGAACAGCACGAAAGCCGTAGATAATGAAGCATGTGTTTGCATTCAGGCGCAGGGCAGCTTTTTAATCAGGTCAATTGTTTAATATTACTGCCAACAGGCATGTAAGGGTTATAAAGCCTTTCACTTAAACTCTCGTTGTGGTTCTGTCCAAAAAGTGGAAGCTGCTTATTTTATTCGAAACTAGACGCAAAGCTCAGGCACTTTTTCCCATAGCATTTGCGTTAGAGCTGCATATATATCTATTTCAGACTTCCGCTTACGTTTGTATTGTTGGTGACGTTGCGCGTTTGTCAATGCGTACGTGTATTTTGTGATCGGTTTCTCGTGGTTTGCGTTCACTTATTTTTTTATTTCCTGTTTGGAAGGTGATCACGTGTGCTCATACTAGTGCTGAGCCGAATAAACTGTCATTTGTGAGCCAGCGACGGTTGCATGATTTTTGATTTTTCTTTGTTCACCTAACGTTCAAGTGTTTCACCATCACGAAGGTCAAAGTAATTCGCCACATTGAAAGGAACACAGTAACAGCTTGAAATCCTGCGTTGTCCTTCAGCCGCTCTGCCTTGTTCAGCGTGTCGGGAAGAAATGTGTGTCAGATAATTTATTATCGTAGGAGAAAGTCAAGGACGTCTCAGGTAATCAACGACTTCGTTCTTGTTCCTCATCTAGAGGGAAAGCAAACATGGCCGCATTTTATTTTCTTGTGAGCAATGGGCAGCATCTATGGGAGCAAAGGCCTGCTTTATTTCGTACGCAAAGATGAAACGATTCGTTGCTGCTAATTTTAGCTTTTGCGACTCAATATCCACCGACGCAAGTAGTCGTTTGAAAGGAGTTGGGTTCGCGCATGAGCCTCAACGGAGACGCCGACCACGCTGCATCGTCCGTCGTGTGGAGGGAGGAATGTGTCCAAACCCTATCTTCTTGCGGCATTTCTCTTTGCCGCTTTTTATTTAAGACGACTCGAAATTTTTCTTACGACGCACTTGCATGAGTGCGAAATCGTTAAAAACGGTCGCGCTTGATGACGATCCCACCGGAAGATTGAAATCGCGCTTTGAAAACTTTCGCTAGATACCTCGCCTCTTTAACCAACAGATGATCACAACGCCGATTGCGGTGGGCGACAAGTAATAAACACCGTTTAAAACGTGAGCATGACAAATTTGCATTACGTCAGCAGCTATTATCCTTTGAACTGAGTTGGTGTACGATACTTAGCTGAAATTAAAAGATCAGCATGAAGCAATTTATTGTCCTAGATGTTGCAAAACAAATTATCCCTTCTCTTAAAGTGTATTTGAAGCGACGAATGTGAGCAAACTGCTACGTCCTCCTTGAACACGTCATTTTTACGAGCTGAGAACGAACCCTACCCGATCGTTCTCTGTTCGGTAAAACAATGTGTAAGGGGAAAAACTTACCCTGCTTTTAAGACTGTGCGATAAGTAGCTCCCATGAGGTAAACTGTCATTTTGTTATCCTTAGGTTCTTGTTTACACTGGGATGTGTGTGACCGAAAGTTTCGCCTTGTTCTCAAGGTTGTGCAAAACGTAGCTTTCACGAAGTAAGCTGTCGCTTTGTTAAGTTTATATTTTTGTTTATCTCTAATCATGTGCCGGAGGCTAAGAAGATTTTGCACGCACAGTACTCTCATTATTGGAATGTATAAACGGATGGCTCGGTTTCATGAAATAGCCATCGGTGTCGTGCATGGTTTAGAGAGGGCAGGTAGATGGGTCTTTCGACAACACAAAGTCAACAAGGAAGGGGGAAGGCACAGGGTGCTAGCCAGCGTTTCGACACGAGGACTTGTCTTCCTGTTGTCGAAACGTTGTCTAGCGCCCTGAGGCTTCCCTCTCCCTCTTTCACTTTGTGTCATCGGCGTCATGGTCATTCTTGAAAGACATGGAACTGTTACCTTTCACGCTGTCCACGCGAGAACCTGCACTGGGCCGGGATTCACCACCCTTCAGGCCTTAGTTTATTATGTCCGTCAAGAATCACTGCCTTCATAGGCTCTATTTCGTGACACTGAGCTTGCCCTGCTATGCTTGCGAACAGGCAAGCGACCTTAAATATCATAAGGGTGAACTGAAGACAGGCGACGTATTGTCCTTTGTTCATGCCAAAGGTGCTTGCGTCATTTTTAGTGCCTACGAGGCTAATCCGAAAAGCACAATCACGAATTACAACTCGAATAGGCAAGTTATGGATCTACAGTTATATATCTAAAGAAAAAATGCATTACACAGTATGTCTCTTGGCAGCGCCCCGATGTGGGCACTTCATAGTTGGGGAAAGGAGCTATGTGCAGTGACTCAATAATAACCGCAGCTCATCCTAGGGAAACAGCAGGTGCTCCCCAGGTAGGTCGCACCGCACGCCGATAGGTGCGTGTGATGCAGATCCTTCACTGAAAGCGTTAACACCTAAAAGTAAGCAGTAGACGGGTACGGTGATGTGAGCGATAGAGCAGTGAACTTTATCCGACAGGGACATACAAATGTCATGTGGAAACGCTGCTATGCCGAAGAAAGAACCTCGTTTAGCTCTCGAAAAGCCACACTTTACCGCTCATGAAATTTGGCCCATATTTCGCGGCGTTCGAAAACCACGCGCCTTTGGAGAGCTCAAAGCGATGTCCGTCAAACTGCGTGCCGACGTATCACGTGACAGTGTCTGCCCCGCCCGCACTGATGCGCTCCCCGCCATTTGGCGGCTCCTGCCCGGGTGGGGTTCGTATGTCGCCACAAGGTGTCGCGATGTGACGGGCGTCGCTATCCGCTCCCTGCAGGCGCGCGGTTTTCGAATGGCGCAAATTTGTGGAGCCCCAGCGGCGAGGGTAATCGCGTTTTCTAAATTCGAAAAACTAATATGGCTATTTCTAACAGCCAGATACAAATACTCAGTTGCAATCAGGTGCCTATCGGTAGTAGTTAAAAAGGTATTATAATTTACACAATCGGTTTAATAGTCAACATGATTCGCCCGTTCTGTGACGACCGTCAGCACTACTATTACTGTGCCCCAAAAAGCTTCTATTTACCTCAGAAACCCTATTGTTAAAAATTAATAGCGAGCTTCCCTGAAACACCTGACACTTTCCCTGATACTTTCTTCTCAGAGGTAGAGGTAAATTGCTATTCATGACTTAACAATACCTGCCTATACATTCCAATCTGTTCTTAATATCCTAGTTATTTCACACTCGCGGTAGGGATCTGCGGTGACTACCTGCCCTGAGTATGAGTATTTGTTACCCGTTCTAATGCTTCACCCCCTATAATAAACTGCGTGTCCGAGTCCTCAATTATCCATTGTGTTTTAATGCGTTAGGAGTATATTCCTCTTTTGCCCCAATATAAGTGGTTGGTGAGTGTGTAAGTGTGAAACCTCCAAGCTCCGGGAGGACCCTGCGGTGGGGGCACATCCGGGCACTCACCGGTATTGATAGAGGGTTTTAACATCACGGGCTTTGCGAGATTGCGTGCTTAGCGGATAAACCGGTCCAGATTGCGCATGCGCATAACAATAAAGGGGAAATAGCATTAACTTTGGCCCACAAGTTTCAGAAGTTAGTGTTGCGCCTTTTGCGCACTTACCGTGAAAACATGACGGCGTCCTTCGAAGCTTATTCAGCCGAATAAGCAGTCGTTGCGGTTATACTTGGCATGTTTAGCGGTAACTAATTCCGTTGTTGCCTTTCGCCATGACTGACCTAGCCTCGAAGACAAAGTGGGAGTCGCAATTGAGCCCCGTTTTTGAGACAAACTGTCGATTTTGGACGCCAAAGCCTATAATGGAGCCTTCAGCTGCGTCTCAACCGTCTGCAATTGCTCGATAAGCAAGATATAAGTTTTGGGGCTTTCTCATGGTGTTTTATGAGTTCAAATAGTTTAGCCTGGCAAAGATATTAAAGTTACTAAATTATTACGAGCTTTCAATATCAGTTGGAAAACTGGCGTCGGGAGGCGGACTCGTTCTGTCACCGCTTTAATCGAGAAGAGATGCGAGCGCCCCCATTTTGGGCGGCGAATGTACTGCGCTAGTTTTAATGTTTTCCACTTCGCCACCGCGATGCCCATTGGCTGATTTTGGTCACGTGGTCACTTTTAAACTGTCCCCGTTGGCGCGCGCGTGGAATCGGCTGCGCTGGGGGAAGCTGCTTCCAGCCGCGCTTGGAAATTGATGTTGACTTCTTGGATTTCGACGGCGTGCTGCGAAGTTTGCGTGCGCTAGTGCAGGGTGCTCGAGGTTGAGCTTTTTGGCTGTAGATATCGGCCGAAACTGAAAGTTCTTTCCGTTTTTCCACACTGAAAAATCTCAGAAACACGAGGGTACGCTTGCTCCCTCGTAGTTCGGACTGATAAAACTGGTTTGGTTTTAATTTGGTTTTACGAGGTTGAGCGTCCCAAACGCCTGAAAGTTAGCAAAAAAATTTTAAAAGTGAAGACTCATTTCTCTTGTCACCTTTCTTATTTCGCGGCCAGAGCTCTCTTTAGTTTTGTAACCCACACGTCTTTCACATGCCAGAATAGAAATATGATGCAAATGTCAGTTGTGACAGCTCGTTCATGTAAAGCGATAGCGTTTGAAAGCAGACTGTAGACTGTTGCAACGCTAAACACGTACCGTAGAATGCTTCTCTCGGTTAAACCGCTCGCTTATTCGCGCTAGGATTTGACACAGAGATTGCATACGACAGCCTTGCTTTTTTAATGCCAAGTTTGGATGATTTACTTGCCTGATTTGATCCGAAATAATTATAAATTCCGTCGTCTGCAGCATGGGTTTAGCGTTGCCGTTGTAGTTGTAGGTGTAACTAGAGGATGGTTACCGCTGGGAAAGAGGAAGGGGGGTGTAGTGGCGTCAGTCATGACGTCACTGGAGCACGGCATGGCAACGCACCACGCTGAATGGTACAGAGCTAGTTACGTTACGAGTGACAGCATGGAGATCTTGCTCGTTTTCTTCCAGGGAAGACAAATTATAGCAAATAAAAGATTTTATGCTTCCTTTCCTTTTTTTTGAGCGTCGGTGTCAGTGTCGGCGCAACTGGCAGCGCTGGCGACGGTGAGGAAGCAGTGTGCCCCCTCTGGCCTCTCGTGCAGTGAGTTCATCTCAAGCAGTTGTTTCCGAACAATGAGCGATGAAGCTTGCTCAAGTGGTTACTCTTCCGCGGTTGCTAAACGCGCCACCTGAGCAGAGGCTGAGTGCCAGCGGCGCCAAGGTCCGCTGTCTTCAGACCTGTACAGCCGCGCTCCTTCAGCATGGCAGATGGCCTTCTGGCTCTTTCGTTGCTCATCTATTCTTCCGCTTTGCATCCGCAGCCATGTCGGTTCGTTTGTCTGGATCCCTCTCGATAGCATCCTCGCTGCCCGTGTCTATTGCGAATCCAGAAGCAGGGGCTGAGCACCCCTCCTCTCCACATACATCCTCGCAGTAAAACTGTGTCTGAGATCCTGGGAACATGGCGCTCACTGAAAACACTGAAAAAATTCAATGCCGTGCACCCAGATTTGTTTCTGAAGGATACCGAGGGAAGGCAAGTGCCATGAAAAACGAGCTCAACTCCAAACTACTTGCTTCCTGGTGAATAAATTTAATAAATATCTGCGAACGTACGAATTTTTCGAATACCGAATCAATGTTATCCTATTCGGCTCGGTGAACGAATCAAATAATGCAGGCAGTGAAATCTTATTTTGTGCCCATGTTATTAAAAAGAATAAAAAAATATAGTCGTAATTCGAAATTATTCGAAACTAATCGAATATGATCAGAGGTCCTTGAGTAGTTTCCAAATAACATAATAAAATGTTCGAATCGGCCACGCCGCAGATATTTTTCGCCGGCTTTTTCAAAAACATTGCCCCCTCCTACGTCGCAGAGCATGCTGCCGCGATTTGTATGCGCGTTCAGCTCCCCGACGCGGGCCAGTCGTGTGGCCGCGTTCGTGATACTAAAATATACAGCCTCCAAAACTGGGCACGCGGTATGTTTCAGCCAGGCTGAACAAACTATTACTTCAAGCTTGATTTTCTAAGTTTATAACTACAGCCCTTCTCATAAACTGAGCTGTGGCTTTAGTTCGCCGCCGCCGTCAGTAGCAAAAAGTAATTTTATAAGGTGCGTGAAGTGAAGATCAGAGTTAATTTAATGACTTGTACTGCGTGCCTTGTAATGAAAATCATTGCTGCGTCTTTCGATAACCACAACCTTAACTCCACGAATGATACCATGACTGCCAGATCTTCGTTGTTTTGCAAGGATTTTCGTTTTATACAAACATTCGCCCAAGTAACGAATAATTATGCAAATATTCTATTCGTACTCGATTCGGTTTTTTTGATTATTAGATTCGTACTCGATTGGGTTTTTAGCTACAGTATTCGTTTTCTATTTTGTACCAAAGCTAAACTATTCGTATTCGATTCAGTTTCAGAAGAGTACTATTCGGACACCCCTAATAAATAATGGCTTTTAATTTTTATAGGCTATATTGCATAGTGAAACCGAGACACCCATTTAAAACATATCCACACATTTTTGCCGGGTCAGCAGAAAACACGCTTTAAATCCGACGATATCATGCCAGGACAGCTAAAACGTTTGAGCATTGTGTTAAACAAAGGATTTTTTTGTGGCTTATCTTCTGCGATGCCTTCGGGTGCTGCGGAGCAACAAAAAAATAACTATTAATTGAGCCGTCAGTTAGCTGTCAGTTGCAAATACAGGGGTGCGACCTACAGACATGGCAGGGCCTGAAAACTGAATGACGGCCAGCGGAGAAGAATAATTCCCTTGGCCTCTCGCAGCTGCATGGTGTAGGGGAGTTGTCTGCCGGCCGTTTTGTGCCGCTGTCGTGTGGCAGAGGAGCCAGTAACACTACAGCGAGTCCAGAATTCGGCATAAAAGGGGCGCCAGTGTGTAGCTCATGTGACTGAGCTCCCACCCCGTGTAAATCATGTGCAAGTTCTCATCGTTGGCGCGGGCCAGCACTTGTTTTCTTACACTGGCTATCGTGCTGACCCTTGGAGAAGCTGGGCACAAGTCACGACGTGAAACGACGGACCTTTCTAAGGTGCGAATTCTGTAAAAGTTACCTCAAAGCTAAGCTCCTAATCGTTGTAGCTGTCACACGCGCACGGACCTTTGGAAGGAACGTACAGCAGTGGACGTATATTTACGTCTTGCTTATCGTGAGGTTCGTACTTGACGCCGCAGTGTCGCAACATCCGCAACAGTTGTTCAGCGTATACAGTACGCACTAGGCGCGTCAGTATCGAATGGTGGGCTATTGGTTGAGTTTGTTGTTGTTTAGGGTTTTCGCTTGATTAATTCGCGAGGGCACTCACCCAGCGAATATTAGCTAACGCTTGTGTAAAACGGACCAGTATCTGATAGGCGGAACAGCTTCATCTACTCCTATTTGCTGCTTGCCCGTACAATTGGGGCTTTTTAGTGCAGCGATGAAGTGCTTTTTTGTGCACGGAACTACAGTTATTTTTCTTCTAGTAGTAAAGGAACTGAGAACTTTTCATTCGCAATTGAGCGAGCGGCATAAAGGCATAAGAATAAAAAAGTTGATAAAATTTTCGTATTTAGCCGCAATGCTACGGAGCGTTGGAATTTTCAGTAACGTTGAAACAGTTCCTTAAAGGAAGAAGGCTTACAAAAAGCTATTTTCTTCCAGAGTTGAAGAAAAGGCGCGTTAAAGTTTGTTAGGTGGAGCACTATAAAGCTGATTTTGGGCGGACCAGGAGGTATTAACCACTTTATGCGTGAAAGTTGAGAAGTTTGCTTCTGCGTGCAAAATGGTGCGCTGTTTGGAACATTCCAGAAGAGGTTGCTATCCCCCTTCAGAATCCAGCTGTCATTTCGTGCGAAATGAATATGTAACTAACCGTTTTCGTTACTTGTCGAGATCATCTTCGTTGGAATGCGACACCTGTGTACGTACGCACGGCTTTCAAATGACAGAAGTTATTTTTCTCTAAGGGAAGATTTATGGCTTTTTGTTAGACCTGGTTAAACTGAATTAAACCGTTGTAGAGGGAGCCTGTACGCTGCTCGCTTACGTAGGCAGAACTTTCTTCCTACTAGCGGAGAGAGCTACAGGCCAAAACACGGTCCGATTCTTATTTTCCTTTTGTACGGATGAGCGAGTAAACATTTTGCACAAAGTATGAGACCTGGTGTCTTTGCGCGGTAATCCACTAGCAGTTTGTTTCTAGCAATTTGCAGTTTGTTTCTTTCACCAAACCAAAGGATGAAGACGCACAGAGTGGAAGCCATTTTTTGTTTTCTAATTGTCATCATCACCATCATCATCAGCAGCAGCACCAGCGCCAGCAGTAGCAGCCATACTACGTCCACTGCAGCGCAAAGACCTGTCCCATGTCTCACCATTAACCCTGTCCTTTGCCAGTTGCGGCCACCGTATGCCCTCAAACCTCTGAATCTCATCCGCCCGCCTAGCTTTCTGCGGCCCCTGCTACGCTTGCCTTCTCTTGGAATCCACTCCGTTACCCTTAATGACCAGCGGTTATCTTGCGTTCGCATCACGTGCTCTGCCGAAGCCCATTTATTCCTTTTGATTTCAACCAGGATGTCCATAGCCCCCGTTTTATCCCTGATTCACTCTGCCCGCTTCCGGTCTCTTAATGTTACACCTATCAGGTTTTAATGGGTTCTGGAACTCCTAGGGTTATGGAACTCCTGGTTGGATGATGGAAAGACGCGGGTTCATCCGGGCCGCGGGGGCGAAACGATAGGGGGCCGTGCAGTCTGCAACATTACGGCACGCTAAAAAACCCCAATTAGTCAAAATTATCCTCTACTGCGTCTCTCACAACCTTGCTCGCTTTGAGACGTTAATCCTACGAAACCAAACCAAACGTTCGAAATCCAGTTTCCTGAACTCAATAAAACCTATACACATTTCTCAATAGGGAATTGCGGAGCGGAAATTGGAGGGACAATTAAGCTCCTGTTTAAGAATATAAGGATATTACGCGTTAGCGTTAGTGAGTTCACGCCCATATATGTGAATTGGTCATCCTCAACTTCCGTTCACAGGTCCCTGACATTCCTCACTCCGCTCCTTGCGCAATGGTGCAGTGATTAAGGAATGCACCACTGCCTTGCGATGGCAGGCGTTGCCACCGGTGGAGCTTGAGCGACCCATAAATAAGCTCGCGCCATATGCTAAATGTTTAAATTCAGTTTAAAAGACGACAATAGAATGCGGTAAAACTGCAGCTAAATAGCTCTCTGTAACTTCTACTAAAAAATATGAAAGACTTGAAAAAAATTACCAGGTCTTTTCCCTTTCTGGCAATGCGAATTTCAGCAACAGATGAGGTGGCGCGAAATACTGACGACATAAGAAGTCTAAATAACGGTGGTGGTTGTCTTGCATTTATTCCGAAATAGACGCCGTCCGATGTCTTCCTTGTATTCGTCCTTCTTCGGTTCCGAACGATGCATCGCCGACCAGTCCACTCTTCTGCTTGAGTTCACGAAGAGACGGCGTCAAACGAAACGTGGAGGAGGCAATGAAAGAGAAAGCAGCAAAACGAAGAGATTTTAGCTGAAGGAGAATGACCACTAGAGAACTTGATTCTCGCTTCGATGGCGGGAAGACCGTTGCGTGACGGCACAGGTAGTAGTTATAGGTGGCGACCGAAGATCCTGACCGGGAGAATAACATAACTGGGAAATCAACAGTGGTGTGAACCGCATTTGCAGAAAGCGCCAGGTTATCAAGAACCATTTACAACTTCTATTCAAAAGTACCGCGTAAAATAGGCGCACGTTGCCAGTAGTCTACGATGGAAATGAAATATACAAAGTATCAAAAAGGGCTGAAATTAAACACAGGACAACACAGCAAATTGTACAAAAAAAAATGAAGCCTAGTAGGTTAGAGAAAAAAAGAGGGGCAATGATGACCGTGCTGAAGTCAACAAGACATGGACATGGGCAGGGGATCTCTGAATGAGAACAGGTAATCGATTGTCCCCTATAAGGTAATGGAGCGTGTTCTGAGAGAAGTTCAGCGTAGAAGGGCCCAGTGAGGAGATGAGGTTTTGGAAGGGTGTGGGGATGAGATGACTGCAGCAGGCTGAGGACATATTCGCGAAAGAGGACTTTCTCCTGCCGTGAACATTGCTGAGCTGATGAGGATCATAATGAGGATGAGCACACGCAAGGTAGGTAGGCTTACCTGCGCTTTGGTTTCACTTCGCGTGAGTGCCATTGTAAAAGCAATGGTGCCGATGCAGCTGTGCCAGCATATGCTACCGATACTGGGTTCTCCCGCAAGATGCCTCTACAAACAAAGCCCCTGCGCTTATCTTTTACAGGCGTAAAGGCCTCGCCACAGATTTACGCAAAGAAAAACCACTTATGCGACTACTTCTTGCTTCTTTTGGCCATTATTTCTTGCAGTTATTTGATGCGTTTCCTTCCGACGTCGCGATATTCGATGAAGACCTAGATGGAGACTACGACTGCCTGTCCGCCGTGCGCACGCATTTCGACAAAGAGACCGGGGCGGCCAGTTATCTGTGGATGCTGAAAGGACAAAACGGATATCTTAAGTAAGCCTAATCTGAAACGAAAAAGACTTAATTTGTGTTGCTGCATAATCTGCAGTACATCAAGCTTGAGCTGTTCTTTAAGAAAAAGTTTCTGCGATGTTTGTTACAGGAAATCAAGCTTACAAAGCGCAATGCGTGATGGCCCCTTTACAGCATTAGAATCACCTGCACGAGAAAGTTGTTATAATGCAATAGGGATGATGATAGGGTTAAGCGCTAGGTTTCTTACTTTTCCAGTTTGCAGTGTGGCGTCGAAATCTCAAGAGAAAAGATTTTTTTAGACATTTGAGGCTGACACGATCGGAAGGTTCCTATTTCGGGCAGCGTGAAAAATTTAAACCCCTGTTAAAAAGAACGTGTCACTGGATAAGCGCAGCGGATGACGATTTAAGCTCTTATTCTAGGTGTATCACACCATACCTAGTCTACTTTCTCCTCCTACGTGGGATACACGGAGAAAAGTTAGCAAGGGATGGCAGGGGAGTTAAGGGGGAACACCTTAGCTCGATGAACAATTTTCTACAAGAGGAACTGTATTTTCTTATAAACATTAAACGATGAAAATAGCTATGCACCGTATCCACAAAATACGGGGCACCTTAGCGTCTCGTTTTCAACCTTCTTGATCAAAGGTAGCCTATGACATCACGATTTGCTCAAATATGCAGAATAACAAGCGCGTTTTTGGTTTTGTGTATGTATGGCTGCACTGTAATGTAACTATTTCTGTGCGATTATGTACATTCTGCTCTATGAACATGCTCAAGTTGTTAACGACAGAGAGAAAGCATACACGTGCATTTATAGCTTATGAGTGCTGCAGTTGGTGAAATAATGTCAGCACCAAAACATGTATCGCCACGTTTTTCTATAAAGCATATCTGTGGACTAAATGGTAAAATACATACAAAGATAGAATAAAGCTAGATTTATTTGACATTTCTTTCATTCCAGGTACCACAAAGGTATATCTGTGTTGGCAATGCCCAGAATTGGATGTTGCAATAATTAGTTTTGAATGCTAACCTAGGGCTAGCTTTGTTTACTCCTAGGTTTCGACGGTTCTTGCTTTTGTGTTGAAATTTTTCACGTAACAGGTCATCAATTAAACAGAAGTTGCACCGTAATCTGAGGCCAAGAAATATTCAGAAAGTTGCCCAACATCAACTGACTATTCGCATGCGCGAGGGAACATTGTTATAGCTTCCGCCGAAGTCCAATGTTTGTACTACTGTGTTTACTCATCACGCTTGCGCAAGACACAAACTGGGCGACATTGTTCCATCTTTTCAGCAAAAACTTCACTGTGCATTTGAAGCCTGGAGTCACGCCTGACGAGCCTGTTTTCAGAATCGACGACTGTAAGCTTGCACCTTTCGCTTACCTGTTAGAAAAGCGACTGTGAATATAAGTTTTTACACACACTCGACTCATATTGTTATGGGTACAGTGTAACTTGCAGACAATTTCTTGCAGCTGACGGCCCTTGGGAAACTGCTCAGTTTCTTTACACGGATAACAAGTCGTGCGTCGTGATGTACTTTCCCTACAAGGAATTCCAACGTAAGTGAGGATCTGACTCGTCCGGAGTCCACTTTCACGCAACCGACATATTTGGTTACGTTTTGACTGGGGCTATTGGGGGGCTAAAGCTGAATAAATGTATTCGGAAGTAGCTCCATAATCTTTAATCGTAAAGCATAGGTTGCTTAGGAATATTCTTGCTTATAGCGAATGAAGTAGCATTTTCTAACGTGTTCGTTAGAACCCGCCGCGGTGGCTCAGTGGTTACGGCGCTCGCCTGCTGACCCGAAAGACGTGGGTTCGATCTCGGCTGCAGCGGCTGAATTTCGATGCAGGTGAAATTCTAGAGGCCCGTGTACTGTGCGATGTCTGCACGTTGAAGAACCCCAGGTGGTCGAAACTTCCGGAGCCCTTGACTACGTCGTCCCTCATAGCCTGAGTCGCTTTGGGACGTTAAACTCGAATAAACCAAACCAAACCTAACGGGTTCGTCATGTCCTCGTTATTCAGCTTAATGACAGAGATAAATATACGACAGCAAGTTTTGATAATATATGAAAAAAAAACATAACAAAGACTTTCACGTTTTTTTTCACCGATGAGTTCGTTAGCCGGAAGGAATTTCAGAGGAGTCATTATTACCTGCGCATTTCATGTGATGTCATCCTCTGGAAATGACCCTTTTTCTCTGTTCTATGTGCAGACTGCTTGCTATGGATGTCGGATGAAGCCAAGGGCCACGTTCCCGAAATCTGCTTTGAGCGATTCAAAGAGAGCTGCAACATAGAAAAGATAGTTTACGATGAAGACTGCGATGGTGTTTTTTAAGTTGACAGCGGAAACCTTACAAAACCTTCCGGATGCAATTTAAGCTTGTGTTGCAGTGTGCTGCTTAAGAGCGTGATTAATAATAAAGTTGAATGGTCTCATTATTGTGGCGTCTGGCCAAATGGCATTTGTTTGAATAAAGCCGGCAGTTTTTCATCAGGGCTAAAAAACAGAGCAGAATCAACTGAATCTGGGCGGATTGCAGCAAGCGATTTTTTTTCCATACTCGGGTATTTGGAAAGTGGCACACATAGCGCTATACATGGAACGCTTGTCGAAGCGCAATTTAATATGTTGCCTTCTATTACGGAAGTAAAATTATGAGAAAATATAGTGTGCTACGAAGAAATCAGGGGGAGGGGTGGGGGAAGGGGAGGTGAACCAAGCGCGCACGCAAAGTAAATGAAGAGAGCGGACCCAAGTGCGATAATTGCAACGCCTATTGACCACAACAGACGGGCAGCGTCACGCGAAGAACGAGAATACGAAGAACAAGCAGGGTAGGTGCTTCCCGTGCCTTCAGAACCAAACACCCTTGCTTGAAAGAAGTCCGCCTTGATGTACCGCAGCTCATAAAATAGGATTTAATGCCGGTACATGATCCCCGTTTCTATGCTGGGAAGATGCGCCATAGTTTGGCAGAAGTGTAGTTTGAAAGGTCGAGCAATGGAAACTTGTGTTTCTATCTCTGGTTTTAGTTTACGTACCCGGGGAACGCATCAAAGGGGGAGTATGATGAGGAATTTGAAACTTTTTAAAGCCAGTATCTTATTTCGTTAATCTGTGTCACAACACCCAAACCAAAAAAAGAAAACTAAATAAAACTCGACACCTGCGATCGTCGTAGGTTTGTTATTCGCCGCGGTGGCTCAGTGGTTAGGGCGCTCGGCTACTGAGCCAGAGTTACCGGGTTCGAACCCGGCCACGACGGCCGCGTCTCGATGGAGGCCAAACCAGAAGGCGCCCCGTGTGCTGTGCGATGTCAGTGCAAGTTAAAGATCACCAGGTGGTCGAAATTATTCCGGAGCCCTCCCCCACGGCACCTCTTTCTCTCTCTCTTCTTTCACTTCAACCTTCCTCCCTTCCCGTACGGGCCGGTTCGGGTGTTAACCGAGATGTGAGACAATTACTGAGGCATTTCCTTTGTCAAGAACCTAGTTTTGAAACTAACCTTCAAACGCGGCCGCCGCACAACATCGCAGAGAGCCAGCGCGCATTGTCTGGAACAGCCTACCTATATACAACAGGAAGATTGCTTGATTATCATCGCTGTCACTGATGTGTCATGTCCGGGGCGTTAACCGAATGTTTTCCTGTGAGTGACGAGACAGAATTACCTTGACCCTGTCAGTGGTCTTGAAACAGAAACCCTCAAAGGGCAATGCTATGAAGCAACAATAATAACGGTCTCACGGCCCTAACTCCAAGCCCCCTCGCCTCATTGTGAGCTCACCCATATGCAGGCCATCTGGGTCATCTGACCATAGACTACCGCTTGTTCTATCAGTACGGACACTAACCTACTCAAATTCATTATTTTTTACATCTGAAGCCTCTTTCCTGCTCGGGTTTTCGCTGCTTTTATTTTCAGTTTTTGCTGTTTATAAAAAACTGATTATTGCCCCTTGTTCTATCAGTACAGAGGGCAACAGACTCAGTTTGGTTGAGTCAGTTTTGTTTAAGAGGGAAACTGAGACCTAAAACTTGCAGAGAAAAAGGCGTCAGCAGGAACAATAATGAAACTGTTCGTGTCCGGCCTGATAGAACAAGCGGTAACATTCATTTCAACCTTGTTGTTTCCTGCTCCATGAAATGCGCTTAAAAGAAAGCATGTATTACACAGAGTTTCATGCCGAAAATTGAACAAGCTTTACAGTTATATAGATTGACAGCTACATAATTGGGGGTGGCGATTCGAGAAGCACAAAAAGAGATAAGACGAGAGACAAATTAAAACGTCAAACCCGCTATGACCCTGCAAGCTACTTATAAGCGGCAGGCATACGTGGCGTTTTACCTTATTGGAAGTTGTAAACGTGTTGGTTGTACAGCACAAATTCTTGCGCAGTGGTAAGATGGCACAGTCGGGTCCACTCACACATCCTCTGTTTACGTTACTTAGCTTCTTACTAGCTTTCCCGCTTGCCTCCTGCAAAGCAAGACACCAATTGAAGCATGATATCCCGAATGCTTTCAAGGTAAGCGCACTGCAACCAGCATCCTGGCGTACTCGCTGTGAACTATACGGCAACTAAAACTGTAAACTAATGTTGCTTGAATCCCAAACTTTCTGGAGTATGTAAAAAAAGAGATGTTCGACGGTAACAAGGTTTATAAGTGGGCGAAATTGAGCAATCACGTAATGTCAGTCATACCCAACAATTCCTGACAAAAGCATTTTTGAACAGGAAAGAGTTCAGAAGTACAATTTTTTCATATATTGTAAGATTTCACTATAACTATCAATATATCCGCAGATCTCCCGTCGGCAGGCTTGAATTTTTTTGCTGTTAACGTTTTTGCTATTGTCAAAAGCATCCCCCATTGTTTTCCTGTGGGAATCTTAACTGCTCGATGCGAGCGGGGGAAACACTATAAACGAAAGATTTTGCTACATGTCGGAAGAATGGATCATTACCTTCAATATTTCATTACCAGTACATTGCAGACTTTCAATATTCAAAATTTTTGTCCCAGATAGTTGGACATGAGTAGCTTACATCATATGAATATTTCTGTATTTAAAATTTTGTTTGAATAGGACGCTCTACCTATGATGATTGCTATCACACGTGAAAACGGCGTTAAAGAGAAGATGAAATGATTTTTTTGAGAATTCGAGGTTACTCAAAAATTCGGATCTATGAAGCTTCTCGGTAAAGCATGCAAAATAGTTTTGCGCTGGCGTTTAAAATGGGGACGCAATCAGGGATCAAAACCACAACGATGTAGATGCTTCTCCTCATTGGTTTTGAGGTGTGCGGGGAAGCTCATACTGAGGTCATTGTTGCCGAAATTTCAGATGTCCGCTGCCTTCGCTTACATGCTGCCGTGCGTGATCCAATGCCGCCAAACAGTGCTTCGTGAGCTTCACCTTAGACGGCATCCGTTTTCTTCCTTGAAACAGCCGTTTCTTCATTGAAAACGTAGCTCCGCCGTACCTGACGTCACCGATGCGCCCTCTGCCCGTCGCTGCGCGCTGTGCGCAGGGGGGGGGGGGGGGGGGGGGGGGGGGGGGGGGTATTGTTTGGCACGTGTGGGCAGTGCCCTCCGCCTGCTTTTGACGAATGAAGTACGGAAACATGTGTTTCTAGGTTGATTGCTCTACTAAAATTTTTAGGCCTCCTTCTGTCATGCAGGAAGAAAAATTATTTTCGAGAGTGATATCCACTTTATGCGAAGTAGCGGCTGCCTTTCGCACAAATGGCATTATGCGGCCTATTATAGTTGACTAAAACTGTTTGAGTTGCTGCGCACTAATTTGTTTTGAATATTAACAACCAGAATAACGTTCGTTGCTTGATTAATTTTCTCAGTGATGACCCATTCTTAAAAAAAAAAAAACATTTCCGAAATAGCCCGATTGTTTTGGTATTTTTCTTATTGGCATGGAGACTAAAGGAGAGATTGGTGACCCAGTGAGGAGGTGACGACTCCTTTTCACATGAAGGAAGGAACACGCTTGGAAACTGGCGACATGATGCACCACAAAATCCGGCAACAAACAGACTAAGAAATAATTACAAAGCGATCCACACGCCAGAAATGCTCTCATGAAATCGGAAATAAACTATATGAGATGTATAATGGAATTCGAATTGAGTGGGCGAGTTGGTTTTCCATTTTGACTGTAAAAGCGCTCAAAACGACAAGGACGACCGAAAAGGAGAGACATACGAAGCGGTTACTTTCAATTGATTTTATTTCAGGCGAAAAACAATTTTATGCTCATGGTAATCACCTTCGCATGCTTACAAGACTATTACCAACGAGTGATTTTTGTCACCCTTGTCTTTTTGAGCGCTTTCATGGTCAAATATATATGAGATGATTAGGCACTAGGGCGGTAAATGGTAAATTATCAAAAATACATTAAATGAAGAACTCACAACAAGCAAGGGCATAAGGTCCCATCTGAGACACATGATAGTAGTAAATAAGATTGGTTGCCAGGCAATCAATGAACATGTGAAAATCTAGCAGTTAACCAAAAACTGCAGATCAGTGTAACCATTTTTTACCTGAAAAGTAACTGATTAGAAAGCAGAAAAAAAAACTGGAGGGAAACTTAAGGTCCGCATTAAGGGTATGACGTGCTAGCGTAATGGGTTAATTCGCGTATATGCAGAATTGGTCATTCTATGCACTCATAGATCCGTGGGAGCCCCCGTACTAATTCTGGCGCTGTAGTGCAGTGGTTAAGCGGTGCTCCACTGCCCTGGGATGGCAGGCGCTGCTACCGATGGGACCTGTGCGACCCAGGTTGCTCTTTCCGAGCGACCATCATTATTTGCCACCTTTCACGGTGGGCAGTGTGTTGAGTATCCGACGGGCAGGTTTTGATGACGCCGCAAAGTCACGTGACCTAGGAGGCCCACCTGCCTCCTAGGTTGCTTGTGTGGAGATTTTTCCCGTATTTTTTGTTCACGGTCAATGACACCGACGGTGACTCCGGATTTCCTGCGACACGAGATCCTTAAAGCTATTGCGTTAAAGAAAGAACCACATGTTGTCAGTGGGATCCGAATGCACGACCTGCGCATGTCACGTGCAGTAAAAAATGTTTACTTAATAATTTCCCATTGATCAAAACGACGTATAAACAACCACAGGATGGTTACGAGCGCGTAACACGAATTTTTGAGCATTAGCTGTGGTGTGACAGGAAATAATTTTCCATGAGCATGCGCTGCTTTACAGCGAGAGCTGTTAAAGGCTTGTTCCTGGGTTTCGCGTCGTCGTCGTAGAGGTAGTAATCGGCATGGTGGTTGCGTTGCCATGGGAACCACTCGGAAAGTGGTTACTGTGGAAGGAGGAGGGTATGAGGAGTGCAGGGGAATGTGTAAGTGATGGGTGGTTGCCAAAGAAACCGTCCGGAAGGTGGTTGCCGTGGAAGAAAACAGGAGTGTATGAGGAGAGCGTAAGAAGGTGCAACATGTTGCCACGGGAACTAGCCAGAAGGGTGGTGGCGCTATAACGAGTAGGGTATGGCGAGAGTGTGAGAACGGGTAACCGGGCGGTGGTTAAACAAGGGGTGCCCGTAAGGTGGTTACCATTGAAGGGGTAGGGTGCGGTGCGAGCGGAAGAATCATCAACCGGTAATGGGTTACTGTGAAAGGGGGAGGGTACGGTGAGAGTGCAAGAAGGAGGAACCGGTGGGTGATTGCCATGGGAACCATTCGAATGGTACTTTCGCTGGAAGGCGGAGGATGGTCATAATAGAAGGAGAAGGGTATGGCGAGACACCTGCCAAAGAAGGCAGGTGGCAGGTGAAAAGAGACATGTGGCTCGGCGGAAACCGGAGAAGCAGCTCTAAAAATGAACTATAAAAATCCTCCCTCTTTGTTTTCTTCGGATTCAATGACTTGGCTTTCTTCATATCTACATTTTCTCAAGCCCGCAAGTTCCTTGTCTTTGTCCGCTCAATGGTTTAACGAGGGACTCTGTTCTGGCACTCCTGATGCCATAAGTAGTATTAGATGTGCTCCCACAGCTTATCCCTCTCCGTTCGATCAAGTTGTACGCGACGCTTGTAGTATAAGAAGACGTTCCTACATCTGTCGCTGTGGATTCAGAGTGGCAGTGATCAACGCTCTCAAAGTTAGGTTACCTGAAACATATATAACCGGAAAAGAGATTTGACAGCTACCATCCAAACTCAGTTGGTAGAGCATGGGGAGGTCGTAGACTCGGATCCCACCGCAGGCATGGGGTAGTTTTTATTCACTTCCAATTAACTACCTTTCCGGTAAAAAATGGCTACATTATTAATTTCCCATTGATCATCACTACAAAACAAAAACTAAATAGAAGCATTCCCCTATGATTTCCACGGTTTCACTGACTATTGGTTCTTTTCACTGGAACTACAGTTATAAGGGAAAACATTTTAGAACAACTGTTTTTTGCATATGCTGTGGAGAACCATACGCCTAATGTGTAAGCAACTCGAAGGAATAGATCACATTTCTTTGCAACGCTGGAAAGGCATGTATTTGTGGAAAGTTCTGCATAGACACCAAAAGAGGGTTTCTGTTCGATCCACGCGGTATTCGATACTTAGCTATGGGCAATGACGACGGGCTTCCGAATGACGTTGTTGCACTGACTGGCGTCCTCTGTTTATGGCGGTCCCACATGGCCTGTTACCAATGCATATTCGAGAGTATCTCCAGATTTGTTGAAGACCAGAAAGCACTAGTAGGCGTTAAACCTTTAAAATACATTGAATAGTTTAAAAACTGCAATGTTGGTCGCATCAGAGCTGAGAGTTTTCTTTTAATGCGTGAGCATTACAGGAGGACATGTCGCAGAGGAAGTGAAGCCCTAGGTGAAGCTCCAGGAGTGTGATCCCTGGGCACCAGATTGTGACGAAACTGCCATCTGTGGAAGTTAAATTAGAGGATTGGTCGCGAGAGGTAATGCGTGAAGAACAACCAGGGTCGCACAAGCCACACAAATAGCAGCAGCTGCCATCACAGGGCAGTGCTGCATCTCCTAACGACCGCACCATTGTGCCAGGAATGGTATGAAGACTCTCAGCGATCTATGAATGTAAAGCAGGCGGTGAATTATTTCGGGGCGTTTAAAGAAGATGATGGTTTGGTTTGGTTTATGGGGTTTAACGTCCCAAAGCGACTAAGGCTATGAGAGACGCCGTAGTGGAGGGCTCTGGAAATTTCGACCACCTGGGGTTCTTTAACGTGCACTGACATCGCACAGTACACGGGCCTCTAGAATTTCTCCTCCAAAGAAATTCTAGCCGCCGCGGCCGGGATCGAACCCGCGTCTTTCGGGTCAGCCGTCGAGCGTTTTAACCACTGAGCCATCGCGGCTGGGCAGAAAGGATAAAGGAGTACCCTATTTAATTCGTAAGCAATAATGCGATGGGTGCTAACCCCGAGCAAAATCGTCCGTCTTTGTTCCGTTGTCCTTTCGCCTAGAGCTAGCGCTCCGTCCAGCGGCACTACCCGCTCTTCGTCGTTTTCTACGTAGCAAAAATCCGTCCTTTCGCACCGATTCGAATGTAGTAAATATTCTCTGTAGTTTTTTTTTACTGCATTCTTCGTTGCTGAGTTGCTGCCGTGTTTTTTCTCTTGCCTAAGCTATTTCTTCCTTCATGTTTTCAAATGAAAGTACGGTCACGGCTTAGTAGGTCGCACTTGCATAGTAGGCCCCAAGTAGGCCGCTGCGTTTGTAAGTCTGTTTAAGCCGCCGTGAATGCCGGTTGGAAGAGTTAGGCGAATTAAAATGTCTTTGGCAGACAGATACTCTACCGACACACTTTTGTATCGCAGGTATTCGAGCACTTTGGATACTTAGTAGCTGTCTTTGACGTCGACCACGATGGAGACCTCGACTGCCTGACTACGACACGGACGGATTTCAGCTTGGAGCCTCCGCGCGCAACTTACGTTTTTTTTCTGAAAGGCCTGAATGGGCATATACCGTAAGTTCAAATTCAACTTTTCAACTTGATTTGTAATGAAGCTTAGCGCTGATTTCATGCTTAAATACAGTGAATAACTGCTGGGGAATCCCGCTAGAGACACGTGGGTATGGTTTATTAGAACACACGTGCACTGATAAATACCATGCGTTGTTGTAGCGCTGCGTGATATCCGAACAAACTGCTGTTAGAAAAAATTGAGCTAAACAATAGAGGCTTATGAAAAGTATATCCTTACGTTGTTTCAAGTCGCTCGGTTTGCGCTTTTGTTAAACAGCGATAATACTGCGTAACCTTGACAAACGCTGCTGCTGCTGCTGTGGCAGTTTCAAAATCACAAGAAAAATACTAAAAACCGACTGAGCATAGCAGTGCCGTGACCAATTATCTCACCGCAGTTCTCACCCGTGATCCTCGATGGGAAAAGCCATGTTTCGCAATCAAATTGCACTTGTTCATTTCGCAGTGTGCCTTGTCGCACCTGTTTGCCAAATTTTCTGGAATCAGTCAGTACGAGTAAATTGAGAAGGAAAAAAGCAAAGTAGCTTCGTTTCCAAGTAATAAAAGGCGGTACATATGAAGAATCAAGTTTAGGATGCGGCTTAAATAATGCCTTCCTGATTAATTTTCTAGAGGAATAAGATATGCTGAACATTAAAACATAAGCGAAGCTGAAAAAATTACATGTGGGATAAGAATTTTTCGGACCCCGAGAAGAATGCAGTTAGTACGTTCCAAAATATCTTGGATAGCAAAACACTTTAATGGCTGCCTTTAGCACGCAAAGAACGAAGCAGGCTAAAAATAAAAGGCCTGTTGCGCATAGGGCTAAAGAATGCTTAAACACAGTAGATATGATGTTATTCAATAAACAAAAAAAAAAGCTCGCTGGTGGGCTAGCTGTTCAATACTGGTAGGAAATATATTGACGGCAATATGAGTTGAGTGCAAACTACGAAGGCGGGAGAGAATAGGAGGATTGATCAGAAGGGAAATGTCTGGACTAGCTTGCACAAGAAGTAAAGGAGTATTAGGAAAGCTTTCGACGTAGTAAACACTTCTTCCACATTTCACTGTTTTCAAAGAATCGTAGCACTCCTTGTAGCCAGAGTACACTATACACTCCCTTTTCTGCAGGAGCAAATATATTCTGATTGTAAACTTGGAAAAAAAAGCCCCCGAGCAGAGATTCATACTGCGGAACTCTCAGTCGGAAGCCGAACGTGCTACCTCCTAAATGCTGCCAAGAGGGACCATAATTCTTTTAAATACGTTCATATGCGTCACTTGTGAGACCTGCACATGCTCAAGGGTTAAATTCATTCAACTCCAATGATTAATGAGTCAGTAATTCACAAAGAAGTGCAGCGTTAGTTGCGCGCAGCTAGATAAGCGGTAACTGAGGCCCGTAGCTACAAACCGCAGAAAATCTTCGTTCGGAAGTGTGTTCTCAACGTATTATTTATTCAATGTTTGCTTTTCGAGTACTCAGACCATCGCCGCCTTGTTTCATGTGTAAATGCTCTAAAAAGCTAGTGTAGCTGCACTGCATGTCCGGCATTAGAATGTTGCTAAAACTGCCATACTAAATATTTAAAGTAATGATTCACAGTCAATTCTGTACACTCACGAGTATTTAGCAGTACGTGTTTTTTTTGAGCCAAAGCGACAGTTGTTTCTACGATACCCTTTTTCTCGAAAGTCGCTGCTTTGGACCATATGTTTACGATAACGTGAATAGTTCCGCAGAATAGCATAGAATGTATTAAATTTGGGATACAGCTGTAATTGTTTCTCAGAACATGCGACAGGTAGGAGAGAGCCTCCTGTGTAGCATACGCACTTAAATGCATGCTTTCCTGAATGATGCTTATTGAGAGCATTTTCATGGGTACATCCCTTTTTCACTGCCGCTCAGAAGATCTCTTTATTTAAATTCCGCGGAATTAGCAACGCCATGTCTTGAGTTCCTCGTAATTAGAGAACCAAAGAAAGCAGAACAATACCGTAACTTCTTTGGCGCACATAGAAAGTGAGCAGGATGTTCTACTTCCTACTGAAGGAATTATTTAGCTCTTTAGGCCTTTAAGGCGGAGTGCACAGTTGCTAGAGTACAGAAACCTGTTTACTCTTTATGAGGAAGTATTACTCTTTGGTGTGTGCTGGCATATAATTCGATGTGTTTTAAACTGTGTCTATTGATCTGTGCACTTGGAATTTTAACTAATATAACGCTGCGACATGGAAAGGGGCGGGAATAAATGGGGGTGGGGGAGGTGACTTGCTAATACTTTTTGAGTCTCACTGCAGGCGAAACATAACTTACCACATACAGCCTGGGCCGACACCTGATACCACTGTGTCCACGGTGAATGACGGTAAATAGAAAATTAATGGCAGTTCGAAATGGCGATAAATCAAGTTGCTTCTTCTTTTACTCTTCTTCGCTCTTGCTTCTCTTGCGCGGGAATGACTCTTTGTTTAGCTTGTCTTAGCTTGGTGCGGATATATTCGTTCACCAAGCCAAGAATAAGCGAAAGCAGAACATGGAGAGCTCTAAGACATAGTATAAATGCGCTGAGTACAAAAAGGACAAGATTATGCAAGACAAGACTGGACGAAGGGGAACTATCAACTGAATTTTAATATGCAAAATAGGACACATAAAGCGTAAGATCATCATTACCTTGTATAAACGGCCTATGCTGTCTTCGACGAAAAACCATCTCCGTGGCCAATAGCAGTATTTAAGGCGTGCTGACGAAACGTTAGCTACAATTAGCTATAAGGAAAGCCTAAATTATCTCTCTGCTGATTCTGTCTGAGCACGTGGCTAGCATGCGTGTTTTTTTCCAGACGTGGTTTTATTATTTTTTTTGCAAGGATCGCGAACTTTGCAGTTATCTGCAAGGGTGCCTGGGCCGCTAATGCTGCACACGTTTCTCGAGTGCTCCTGCAATCTGAGGTTCAAACAACGGCCAGTCTTGCCAATATAGCCGGCACCACATGCGAGAGCAATGCTATAAATAACATCCGCTTTTCCAGCGTACAAACGATTCCTTGTGTTGTTGGGCACACGAACTGCGTCTGCCCTGCTTCTCGATCCTGTTGACCTGTTGATCCTGTTGAATAAAGTCGGACAGCGCGTGCTCGTGGCGCACGCCCGGCACGGGCAGTCCGGAACTAGAAGCCTGCCACGCTGGTCGTCTCTGTCTGGCGCTCCGCTGCTACCCCGCAAAATCCTCAACAACCTTAATTCTGGCACAACGATTTCAGTTTTTTTTTTGGAGCAGAGAATACCAGCTTTAGGTTGTGCCTGCTGGCAATCTTTCTGATGCGGTGCAAGATCTTACGCACATATGGGATGACGATTGGCCTAAATCTTACCTGTTCATAATCCTCGGCCGGTGGTCGCTTTCTCTTGAACCCATTCAGGCAATCCTCCGCTACCGATCTTGTAACATGTGCTGGGAAGCCACTTTTCGAAAGCCTGTCAACCTGTGTGTCCAAGCTTGCTTGCACCTTGCGGTGGCAAGATTTCTTCACCGCCTGCAACCGGCATGCCATTACCAAGCCTGTTTTAACAACCTTGGAATGACCTGAATCGAACTTTAGAAGTGGCTTCTGGCACCTAACCGCTTAAGATCAGCACGTGTGATCATTTCCCAGGTTTATGCCATTGTCAAAAAATTGGAGACAGCCATCTTTTGGAGAAACAGGGCAAACGCAATTCGTGTGCCCTACAACATAAAGAACCACCTGTGCGCTGCCAAAGCGGATGTATCTATAGCATTGCTGTCGCATGTGTTGCCAGCTATATTGGCCAGACTGGCCGTTGTTTGAGCATCATATAGCAGGAGCACTCGAGAAACCTGGGCAGCATTAGCGGCCCAGGCACCCTTGCAGATCACTGAAATGTTTGTGACCGTTGCAAAAAAAAACACATCTTTAAAAAAAAACGTGTGCTAGCCATGCGCTCAGACAGAATCAGCACAGTGATAATTGAGGGTTTCATTATAGCTAATTGTAGCGAAGGTGTCGTCAGCACGCCTTCAATACTGCTATCGGCCAGGTAGATGGCTTTTCTTCGAAGAGAGCTCATGCCGTTGACAAAAGATAAAGATCTTGCGCATGCTACTTGATGTTTACACCTTTTCCTTTATATGTCCAATCTCGCATATCAAAATTCAGTTGATAGTTGCTATTCGTCCAGTCTTGTTTCGTCCTGTTCTTTTTATACTCAGGGCGTTTCTACTACGTCTAAAAATTAAATACAAACTAGCCGCACTCATCGCGTTGAGAACTAAGACGGTCTTCAATTACACTGCGACTCTGGGTGGGCTCCTATAAACAGCTAACGCCTTAATAGCGCGCGTGGCAGTTGCAGGGGCCGAAGGTAAGGCCACTATTAAACAAAACAGACAAAGCGTTCAGCTTAAGTTAAGCACAAGACAGCACGACACGGGAAGGAAAAGGATAGGCGTGACGTTTAGAGACCCGAAGCGGGCAGGGTGGGTGAGAGAACAAACACGGGTTAACGACATCCAGTCAAAATGAAGAGAAAGAAATGTGCTTGTACAGGGCATGTAATGCGAATGCAAGATAATAGATGATACTTAAGGGTAACTGAGTGGATTCGAAAAGACGGAAAGCGTAGCAGTGGATGCCAGAAAGAGTTAGCCACCTTATACGTCACGAAAGCTTTATAAGCGGCTGGCAGTTTGGCCGATGGTGACCTGTGCTGACATGACGAAGGCTGTGTAAGGGGCTGGCTGTCTTGCCGATGGTGACAAGGAAAGAAGAAAGAGGGAGAGAAAGGAGAAGGGATGCAACGTGTGAGGCATGGCCCGAAGCGGCAGTGGGAGTGAGTGGAAACGACAGCGAGGTGGAGAAGCTAACGTCGAGGAACACTTGCTCGGGAAGTGCCGGGCGTCTAGCGGTGAAGCAAGGTGTTTCTTACCACAGGAAGAGTGCGCGGACGCTAGCATACGCGAATAGCAGCGCTGAATGCGTTCCAGCAGTAGTCACGTAATGTAGAAGGAACAGGGTTGCAAAGTTTTATATGATTTACTATTTTCATAAAAAAAACTAGGGGAGCAGCAAGACAATGCTTACAAAACCATGTTTTTCTTTGCTTCTTAATCATTAGTTATTCGAGCTTCTAGGTCACCACCAGATATCCTATGACGCCGAAGCTGCCACATCAATGAGAAAAGTGCGACCTAGGCTGCGTTGCTATTAGGTGGCGTTTTATATAACAGTGGCCACGAAACCTGAGATCAGAACATGTGTTTTGGAAGCTAGATTATAGCAAACACTCTGCGAAATTACTTTGAAGTGAAGTCATGCAGT
Source organism: Amblyomma mixtum (assembly GCF_055824585.1). Classification (NCBI taxonomy): domain Eukaryota; kingdom Metazoa; phylum Arthropoda; class Arachnida; order Ixodida; family Ixodidae; genus Amblyomma; species Amblyomma mixtum. The sequence continues at coordinate 91,028,951 of NC_143016.1, forward strand.
TAAATGCGCCGGTTATTACAGGTTTAGACCATTTCTTTTATAGCGCTTAATTTTCATATGACGACTTAAGCAGCTGACGCTGGGAAGCTTACGTTTTCAAGAAGGTAGTTTTTGCGTTATAAATTCGAAGTAATGTGAATTGTTTTGGGTTTGACTGAGTTTCAAACATCGTAGAAGTCAGTATTTACGAACTAAGAGATCCGTAAATATAAACTTGTCGCCAAGCTAGAACTTCAGTAGTTGCTTAGGTCGTTCCCGCATTCCGTGAAAGGCATGTGATAGTTACTTTTATTGCGAAAACAATACTTCTCGAGGTTTCCGCTCTTGGCCGTCGTCCCGGAGAATCCACCATTGACCTTTAGCGTGACCTATGTGTGACGTCATACCTGCTGTGGAAAAGCGGCCCCCCCAACTCGGCTCGTCGCGATCGTCCCAGCGAATCCTCCACGCGCCGCTGCCGTGGGGGAGGCGCTCGCTCTACGTGACCTCATGCCAGCTGTTGAAAAGCGGCCCCACAACTCGGCTCGTCGCAGGCGACCCAGCGAATCCTCCACGAATATGTCGGATGATGTGTATAAGGTGAAGCTGCAACGATGTGCTGCAGCTAAGAAGCGGCGGCGTGCGGAAGAAACGGATGAAGAGCGGGAACAACGTTTAGCTAAACTGCGTGCATATTATGCAGCCAGGCGAATGCGTTCAACATCTCTTGCTTTCGCAATCCACTAGTATTAACCAAGCTAAGCCTCTGCCAATTTTTTCGTTGTGTGTTGATTTGCACATTCAGGTCATATCATCAGATAAAATTGCGAACAGGTGGGAAGCATCGTTAGGAATTTGCGCATTAAAGAAAAAACACCCTTCCACAAGCTTTACAAGACTGCAAACTATAACGATTCATAGCATAATGAAGCTTTAGAGTGTTAATATCAATTAATTTAAGCCAATTTGCCTCTTAATTTATTTGCAGATGATAAGCATACGATACAAGGCCATTTCATGTACACGAACTACAAAGACTGCGTTGTCATGGAACTTCCTTTCGATGAGCGTCAAGGTAAGTGATGAGCTGGACTTTAGGCTGCATATTTTTCGCTACTGCAGACAAACACGCGACGGAGACAAGCGTTTAAAAAGTATCTCCTAACACTTTAACCCATGAATTCAAGGCTTCTCAAGCTGACATATCTATGCCCATAATTTCGGTAGCTTACCTTAAACGACGTGGAACACGCGCCCGGCAGCGAACCGACTGCAATCGCTTTCATTATCTATTAGTAGTAGCGGCTGTTAAAAGTATTAGCACTCACTTCCAGAAACCCTGTTTGTTTCCTTTTTTTGCGAACAGCATGCCACTACAGAGAGAATGTAAATGTTGCTCTTCAGCCTTCAGTACACCACAAAGCATTCTGTTGCTAATGTTAGCTAGTTTTTCATCTCATAATTATGTAATCTTTGACTCATCCGCAGAATGCCTCATGTGGGTCACAACTGAGGTAAAGGACAAGATCCCTCAAAACTGTACTGACCAATACAAAGACAACTGCGATGATGGCGTGAAGGCCTACGACAAAGAAACCTGCGGCGAGCTGGTCCAGTAGAATCCCGGCTACTTCGTGATTATGAGAACAAAGAAGAAGTACGCAAAAAGGACGGGACAAGAGAGAGGAAGAACCACACGGGACAAACGCAGACTAACAGCTGGTTTATTGCACCAACGCCTCCTTCCTGCAACTACAATGCGCATGAGCACCAACCAGAAAGACAAGAGCCACAATCATCTCGTGAAACCAAGAAACTCTAACTGCTTGCGGTACAGGTGTACGGAAGCATCGCTAACATATTTCTCAGGCCCTAATCCCGCGATATCCAAAGATTCGATGCTTTCACGTTCTTTCTTATCCCTCCCGCGTCCAATAACCTTAGTCCTGTCGAAAAGTGGATTACAATCTTTGTTATCAAACTTGCAAGTATTACAATGCGTAGACAGATGGTGCCCTCTTGAATCAGCTCAGCAATTGACATGTTCTAATAATCTAATGTTGATGCAGCGGCCAGTTTTCCCGACTTGCACCTTTCCACAGCTCCGCGGAATCCGAAAGATTACATTCGATCTACCATGCAGGAACTTATTCCTGTGGTTAATGTCACACACAACCTTCATTTGCTTATCTTTCCTCGCTAAATTGCACAATGAGGAGTCCCAGAGGGCAGTATTTTTGCAGGCTAGGCACACTCAGAAACTCAATAAAATCTACTCGCATTCATTCCCGCTTCGAAAGTTACTCTTTTCAGGAATTCAGCATTCACATCAGGGCGCATGAAATGCATAAAAACAGCGCAACAGGCAGGACCAAGAAAAGAAGACACAAACAGAGGCGCTGGGATCCACTCAGAACTTTGGTCGCAGGTTTAGAGCTTTTTTGACAACTGCAGACACTTCCGTTGAATTCAAGATATGCGCCGGCTCGCGGCCCGATAGAGGTGGGGCTTTTGTAGGAAGGTTCGGTCGAATCTTTTTCCAAAGCAAGTCGCTCACTTGTTACACTGTGCGAAAGGACTGGACGAATTGTTTCTTTCCACCCACTGGAGAGGCTTCACGAAAGCAGGCAGTTCTTAAGAAAGGATTCTTTTCAAGGGTTCATTTCAAGGAGCCTCAAGGATTCACTGATTCCAGGAGCACAGGGTAGAGGTGCGCATTTTTTGACTGCATGACCACTGTTCGACCACTGCGAAGACCAGTCATACTGGATGCTATCTCCATTTTAATTGCCTTAACCCAGCCTCTCAAAAGAGGTCAGTGATTGCCTCCATTTTTCATCTAGCAGGCCGCATTTGCACAGAGCGAGATTTGCAAGCTGACCGCGAAATAGTTCGCAAAAACATGACAAGAAGCCGCTGCCCGCTGGCCTTCGTCAGCGCCGTGAAATTTCAACTGACGCACCACCTGCGGTCGAACAGTGGTCCTCCCGTAAAAAAAAAAGAAAAGAAAACGCACATCTGTGTATTATGTGCCTGGAATAAGCTCGGAACAGATGTCACATGTGCCGGCGAAAAAGTTACGGCAAGCCATTGACAACGTGAAAGACAACCTGCCAAAAGAAAAATTCCCTGACGTAATAGCATTCCATGCGGGGACTGCGATCTTGCTTATATGGGCGAAAGTGGAACTTTTTGCATAGGCTGGAACAACGCCGGTTTGATGTCAAAAACAACAAAGCTTTGTCTAATGCACTGGCCGAAAATCCTGAAATCATGAAGCATAACACAAACTGGAGCAACGTGCATATTTTAAAAACGGGAAAGAATCTTCGTCGCCGTCTGCATCTAGAATCCCTAAACTGTCAAAAAATCGATAACACGCACCTAATCGCAGTGACGGTGACCTTCCTAGCGCGTACGCCCGTTGCCTAGGTCATATTAACAAGCGTAAATAATGTTTGCGGGTCGTGTCCTCTCACCTGCAGGCAGCGTTCGAAAGGCGTTTCGAAGCTATTGAAAGCGCCTTAAAGCAACTAGTACCACACAGTGACGTCAGAAGTTGAAGAAGACTCAGGGAGCTTGCAGTGGGTGTCAGTGACCCCACAGGTGAGAGTGCTTCTCACCAGAAGATGACGAAGAATGGGAGGCACGTCCTGAAATGGGGGGGGTGACGGGGAGATTGTTTTGCGAAGTCTCTTGCAAAGTCGGATAGCGAGCTGGAGCTTAAACGCGCGCGCACGCATGCACGCACGCAACACGCACGCACGCTCGCGCACGCGTTCACACACATGCACACGCTCGCGCATGCACGCACACGCGCACACCCTCGCACACGCACGAACACGCACGTACACTCGCGAACACGCGCGCGCACACACACGCACCACACACGCACGCATACGCACGTACACACACACACACCCACACGCACGCACACACCCACACGCACCCACACAAACACACACACCCACACACACACACGCACGCACACACACGCATACACACACAGACGCACACACACACACACAGACGCACACACGCACACACACAACGCAAACACACACACACGCACACACACACACAACGCACACAAACATACACACGCACGCACGCGCACACACACACACACGCATGCACACACGCACGAACACACACAACGCACGCACGCAGGCACACACACACGCACGCGCACACACGCGCACGCAATCCTTGGTGGGTACAGTGTAACTTGCAACCAATTTTTTGCAGGTCACAGTCCTTCGGAAACTGCTCAGTTTCTTTACAAGGATAACAAGTCCTGCGTCGTGATATACTTTCCGTACAAGGAATTCCAAAGTAAGTGAGCGTCTGACTCATCCAGAGCCCAGTTTCCCGCAACCGACATTTTAGTTGCGTTTTGACTGGACTATTAGTGGGCTAAAGCTGCATAATAGTATTCGGAGGTAGTTACATAATCTTTAATCGTAAATCATTGGTTTCTTAAGAATAGTCCTGCTTATAGCGAATGAAGCAGCATTTTCTAACGTGTCGTCATGTCCACGTTATTCAGCTTAATGACAGAGATAAATATACGGCAACAAGTTTTGATAATATATGACAAAAAAACCATAGCAAAGGCTTGCACATTGTTTTTTATCTATGAGTTTGTTAGCAGGAAAGAATTTCAGAGGAGTCATTATTACCTACGCACTTACTTTTTGTGATGACATTATCTGAAATGACCCTTGTTCTCTTTTCAGACTGCTTGCTATGGGTGTCGGACGAAGCCATAAGCCACGTTCCTGAAATCTGCCTAGACCGATTCAAAGAGAGCTGCAACATAGAAAACATAGTTCACCATGAAGACTGCGACAGTGCTTTTTCAGAAGTCGGTGAGAATCTTACGAAACCTTCCGGATGCAATACAAACTTTTCTTGCAGTGTGCTGCTTAAGAGGTTGATTAATAATAAAGTTGGATGGTATCATTATTGTCGCGTCTTTCCAAATTATATTTCTTTGAATAAAGCCGGCAGTTTTTCATTAGCGCTGCAAATCAGAGCCGAATCAACTTTATTTCGGCGGCTTGTCAGGAGACGATTTTTTATTTTCATACTCGGGTATACGGAAAGTGGCACACATAGCGCTATGCATAGAACGTTGGTCTAAGCGCTATTTAATACGTTGCCTTGTGTTACGGAAGCAAAAGTATGACAAAATAGAGTGTGCTACGAAGAGATCTGGGCACGGGAGGGGGGGGGGGGGGGAGGGAACCGACCGCCCACCTTAACTAAATGAAGAGAGCGGATGGAAGTGTAATAATTGCAACGCGTATTGACCACAACAGACGGGCGAAGAACAAGAATGCGAAGTAGAAGCAGGGTAGGTGTTTCCCGAACCCTCTGAACCAAACACCCTTGCTTGAAGGAAGTCAGCCTTAGATGCTCCAGGGCTTGGCAGAAGTGTGGTTTGTGAGGTCAAGCAATGGAAACTGGTGTTTCTATCTCTTGTTTTAGGTTCCATACACGAGCAACACATCAACGGGCGAGTATGGCGAGGAATTTGAAAGTTTTTAAGCCCAGCACCTTATTTCGTTAATCTGTATCACAACACCCACGCAAAAAACGAACACTCAATAAAACTCGACATCAGCGATCGTCGTAGGTTTGTGCAAAGTTATTCGCCGCGGTGGCTCAGGGGTCAAGGCGCTCGGCTACTGAGCCGGAGTTCCCGGGTTCGAACCCGGCCGCAGCGGCCACGGCTCGATGAAGGCAGAACCCGGAGGCGATCCGTGTGCTGTGCGATGTCAGTGCACGCTAAAGACCACCAGGTTGTCGAAATTATTCCGGAGCCCTCCACTACGGCACCACTTTCTTTCTTCCTTCTTTCATAACGGCATTTCTCCCTTCCCACACCGTGTGGTTCCGGTGTCCATCGAGATGTGAGGCAACTACTGCAACACTTCCTATTCTCAAAAATGAACTTTGTACCAATTTTTAACCGCGGCTGCCATACAACATCACAGACAGCCAGCGTGCAATACTTGGAAGAGCCTTCGTATATACAATAGGAATATTGCTTGATTGTCATCGTTGCCAATGATGTGACGTGTCCGGGGACGTTAACCTGAATTTTCTGCTCCGGATGGCGAGACAAAATTACCTCGATCCTGTAGTGGGTTTGAAACAAGACCTCTCGATGGTCAATGCTAAGAAGCGACAACAATAGTGGTCTCGCCGCCCCGGCTCCAAGCACACCCGCCTCGCTGGGAGTTCGCCCCTATGCTGGCCCATCGGGGTCATCTGAGCACAGACGACCGCATGCTCTATCAGTAGGGACATGAACCTACTCAACTTCACTATTTGCTACCTCTGAGGCCTCTTTTCTTCTGGGGTTTCTGCTGCCTTTATTTTCAGTTTTTGCTTTTTATGAGAAACAGCCGGTTACCACTTGTTCTATCAGTACGGACGGCAACAGAGTCAGCTTGGTTGTGTGAGTTTTATTTAAGAGCAAAAACTGAAAATAAAAACACCTAAAACTTGAAGAGAAAAAGGCCTGAGTAGAAAAATAATGAAACAGTTCGTGTCCGGACCGATAGAACATGCAGTAACAATCATTTTGACCTTGCTGTTTCCTGCTACATGAATTACGCCGAAAAAAACATGTATTACACACAGTTTCATACCGAATATAGCGCGGTATCTGTCCTCGCTCCGGCGAGCGCGGCTTTGGCCGCTTATCTGTTTTTTCAGCAGCGTCCGCTCCGGCGGACGCAGTTGTTGGTGCGACACGCGTCTTTTCTTTCCTTTTTCTCTTTCCTCTGATCTTTTAACTCTCCTCTATCTGCACGTGGCAGCGGTGGTGGCTTGGCTCGAGCCAGTAGGCAGGCCCGGGCAATTTACTTTTCATCCTTATCTCAGTCACCACAACAACAACAAGAACAACATACCGAATATTTAAACAGCTTCGCAGCTATGTGGATTGAAAGCTGCATTATAGGGGTTGAGATTCGAGAAGAGTGGAAAGAGATAAGATGAGAGACAAATTAAAACGTCGAACCTGCTATTACCCTGCATACTACTTATAAGCGGCGGGCGTACGTGGCGTTCTACCCCATTGCAAGGTGTAGTCGTGCGGGGTATACAGCACAAATTCTTGTCCAGTGGGAAGATGATACTGTCGGGTACACTCACTCACCCTCTGGTTACATTCCTTAGCTTCTTACTAGCTTTCCCGCTTGCCTCCTGCAAAGCAAGACACCAATTGAAGCATGATGTCCCGGATGCTTTCAAGGTAAGTGCACTGCAACCAGCATCCTGGTGTGCTGGCTGTGAACTGTACGGCAACTAACACTCAAACTAATGTTGCCTGAATCTCAAAATTTCTGGAATATATAAAAAAAGAGGGTGGGATGGTAACAAGGTTTATAAGAGGGCGAATTAGAACAATCTCGTAATGTCAGTCATACGCAACAATTCTGGACAAAAGCATTTTTTGAACAGGAAAGGGCTCATGAGTGCAATGTTTTCACATATTGTAAAATTTCACTATAACAATGAATATATCCGCAAATCTCCCGTCGTCAGGCTTGAATTTTGTTCCTGCTAACGTATTTGCTGTCGCCAAACGCGTCCCCCATTGCTTTTCTGTGGGAATCTTAACTGGTCGATGCGGGCGATGGAAAGACTATAAACGAAAGCTTTTGCTACGTGTCAGAAGAATGGATCATTACCTTCAATATTTCTGTACCAGTACTTTGTAGTTTTTCAATATTCAATATTTTTGTCCAAGAGGGTTGGACATGAGTAGCTCAGATTATATCAATATTTCTGCATTTAGAATTCTGTTTTAAAGGTATACTCTACCTCTGGTGATTGCGATCACATATGAAAACGACGTTAAAGGGCAACTGCAGTGGTTTAAGGAATCGACGAGCTTAAGAGGGTCGAATGTGTGAAACTTGAAAGTAAAGCATGCAAAATCCATTTGGGCTAAAGTTTGAAATGGTGACGTAATCGCCGAATAAAATAGCGGCAGCCTTCAAGCTTCTCCGCAGCGCACCGCGCCAAGTAGCGGGCCATGATGACGTCATTGAAGGTATCGGTACTTTTCCAAAGCACAAACGCCTGCTTTGAAGGAAAAAAAAAACAACAACGCAATCGAAGGCACAGCCCACTGAACGTAGTTTCGCAGCATCCAACAAGGCGCGGCAGGGTGTGGCTGACGGCAGTGGTAATTCGAAATGATACCTTCCGTGACGCTACACTGAATTTCCCCGCATTCCTATAGTGCTTTGTGGAGGAGCACAAAACGCAATCGTAGATTGCGTTGTCGTTTTGAAACGCTAGTGCAACTAAACTTGGCATGCTGCGCCTAGAGCCTATATAGATTTGAATCCTTGAATATCTAGAAATTCTCAAAAAGTGGTGCAGCTGCCCTTTAAAGAGAAGATGAAACGATTTCTTTTTTCAGAATTCGAGGTTACTCAAGAATTCCACTTTGTAAAGCTTCTAGGTGAAGCATGCAAAGTAGTTTTGCGCTAGCGTTTAAAATGGTGACGTAATCAGCGATTAAAACCACGATGATGTTGATGGTTCCCCTGACTACTTTGGACGTGCGCGGGGAAATTCATGGTGACGTCATTGTTGCCGAAGTTTCAGATGTCCGCTGCCTTCGCTTACATGCTGCCGTGCGTGATCGAATGCCGCCAGACAGTGCTTCGTGAGCTTCACCTTAGAGGTTATCCGTTTTCTCCCTTGAAAGAAGCCATTTCTTTGCTGGAAAAGTAGCTCTGTCGTACGTGACGTCAGGGATGCGTCCTCTGCCAGTCGCTGGGCGCAGGGGTGGGGAGAGGGAGATTGTTTCGCACGTGTGGCCAGTGCCCTCTGCCTGCTTTTGACGAATGAAGTACGAGAACATGTGTTTCTAGGTTGACTACTCTGCTAATAATTCTAGGCCTCCCTCTGTCATGCAGGAATAAATTATTTTCGAGGGTCATATTCATTCTATGCAAAGTGGCGGCTGCCTTTCGCACAAATGGCATTGTGCGGCCCGGTATAGCTGAGTTGAAACTGTCTCATTTGCTGCGCACTGATATCTTTTGAATACTAACGAGCAGAATAACGTTCGTTATTTTCGCATTGATAACCCTTTATTAAAAAAAAAAACTATTCGAAATAGCCTGATTGCTTTAGTGTTTTTTTGCTTATTGGCATGGAGTCTAAATGAGAGATCGATGACCCAGTGCGGATTAGGACACTCCTTTTCACTCTTTTCACTCCTTTTCGTCGTCTTCTACGTTACAAAAATGCGTCCTTTCGCACTGATTCAAATGTAGTAAATATTCTGTGCAGTTTTTTTTTTCGCCATTCTTGGCTTCTGCTTTGCTGCCGTGGTTTTTCTCTTGTTTCTGCCATATGTTCTTCCGTGTTTTCAAATCAAAGTACGGTCATGGCTTAGTAGGTAGCGCTTGCATACAAGCCCTAAGTGGGGCGCTACGTTTGCAAGTCTGGTCAAGCCGCAGTGAATGCCGTTCGGAAAGGTTAGGCGAATTAAACAGTCTTTGGCAGACAGGTACTCTACCAGCGCACTTTTGTATTGCAGATCTTCGGGCACTTTGAATACTTAGTTGCTGTCTTTGATTTTGACCACGATGGAGACCTCGACTGCCTGACTACGAAACGGACCGATTTCAGCTTGGAGCCTCCGCGCGCAACTTACGTTTTTTTTCTGAAAGGCCTGAATGGGCATATACCGTAAGTTCAAATTCAACCTTTACAATTAATTGATAAAGAAGCTTAGCGCAGATTTTATGCTTGAGTAAGGTGAATAACTTGTAGGGAATTCCCCTAGAAACACGTGGGTATGGTTTATTAGAACACATGTCCACAGTTAAATACCATCCGCTGTTGCAGCGCCGCGTGATATCCGAACGAACTGCAGTTAGAAAAAACTCGACCAAACAACATCGGCTTCTTAAAACGTTCCTTCGTTTCAAAATAAAAAAGGCGGTATAAATGAAGAACCAGTTTTAGGACACGGCTTAAATAATGCCTTTCTGGTAAATTTTTCAGGGGAATAAGCTATTCCGGGACATTAAATGATACACAGAGCTAAAAAATTTGCATGTAGGAAAAGAATTTCTTCGGACCCCGAGAAGAATGCAGGTAGTACGTGCCCAAATGTCTTGAATAGCAAAACAGTTTATTGGCTGGCTTTAACTCGCAAAGAATGAAGCAGGTTAAAAATAAAAGCTCTGCTGCGCATTGGGCCATAGAATGCTTAAGCACAGTAGATATGACGGCGTTCCAGTAACAAGAAGCTTGCTGCTGGGCTAGCTGATCAACACAGGTAGGAAATATTCTGACGGAAATATGACTGGAGTGCAAAACTACGAAGGTGGGAGAGAACAGGGCGATTGATCAGAAGGAAAATGGCTGGAAATTGCCTTTACACAAGAAGTAAAGGAGTGTTAGGAACGCCTTTCGATGTAGTAAAAGCTTGTTCCACATTTCACTATTTTTGAAGAACCGTAGCACTCCTTCTAGCCAAGGTACACTATACACTCCCTTTTCTGCAGCAGCAGATATATTCTGATTGTAAACTTGATTGATTGTAAGGAATCATACCGTGGAACACTCAATCAGAAGCCGAACGCGTGTCCTCCTGAATGCTGCTGAGACAAACCTTAATTCTTTTGAATACGCACATATGCGTCCCTTGTGATTCTAACAGGCGCTTCCGGATTAAATTTTTTCAACCAGAGTGGTTAAAAGAGCCTGTAATTCACAATTCAGTGAAGCGTTAGGTGCGCACAGCTCAATAAGCGGTAATTGAGGCGATAACTGCACACTGCAGCACATCTTCGTTCAGAAGCGGGTTCACATCCTACTGCCTGTTGAATGTTTGCTTTTCGTGTATTCAGACCAGAGGCGCCTTATTCCATATGTAAATGCTCTAAAAACCTGCTGTAACTGCACTACATGACGGGCATTCCAACGTTGCTAGAACTGCAATACCAAATATTTAGAGTAATGCTTCACAGTGAATGTCGTACACTCACGAGTAATTAGCAGTGCGTATTTTTATTGAGCCAAAGCAACAATTATTTCTAAGATACGCTTTTTCTTTACAGTCGCTGCTTTGAACCATATGTTTAAGAAAACGTGAATAGTTTCACAGAATAACATGGAATGTTTTAAATTGAGCATACAGCTGTAATTGTTTCTCGGAACATGCGAGAGGTAGGAGAGAGCCTCCTATATAGCATGTGCACTGGAATGAATGCTTTTCCTGAATGATGCTTGTTGAGAGCTTTTGCATAAGCATATCACTTTTTCACTGCCGCTGAGAAGATCTCTTTATTTACATTCAGCGGAATTAGCGACGCCAATGTCTTGAGACCATACAGCTCTTCAGTACTATAGAACCAAAGAAAGCAGAACGATCCCCTAACTTCTTTAGCACACATATGAAGTTTGCAGGATGTTCTACTTGCTACTGAAGGGATTATTTCACTCTCTAGTTAATTTAGGCGGAGTGCAAAGTTGCAAGAGTACAGCGGCCTGTTTACTGTTTATGAGAAAACATTATTCTTTGGAGTGTGCCGGCAGATAATTCGATGTGTCTGAAACTGTGTTTTTTGATCTATGCACTTGGAATTTTAACTAATATAACAGTGCGACATGGAAAGTTGCGGAAAAAAATGGGGGGGGGGGGGGGGCACTTTATAAAACTTTTTGGTTCTCACTGCAGGCGAAACATAACTTACCACGTGCATCCTGGGCCGACACCTGATACTGTTGTGTCCACTGTGAATGACGGTAAATAGAAAATTAATGACCGTTACAAATGGCGGTAAATCAAGTTATTTCTTCTTTTTATCTGCTTTTTACTCTTCTCCGCTCTTCTGACTCTCTTGAGCTGACATGATTCTTGGTTTAGCTTGCTTTGGCTTGACGCGGATCTATATTGTGCCAATAGACGATATGCGAAATGCGCAGCGCCATCTCTCGGCGCTCCGAGAACTAAGTCCTTCATGTTGGTTTGGTACAGAAAACGAAACCGCGGCCCTGCGTTGGGTTAAAACGGCTGCGCTTCGTTTGAAAAGTGGAATGACGATGCGCTCTTACGCTATGCTGTCCACTATGCAAAGAAACTACGATGCGTGCCAGAACTAGGTGCGTTCCAGCTTTTCGCTTCTCTATTTTTCCTTTACTCTGTCCCACCGTTTTAGTAACAGCAAATGCCATGTGAGGTATCGTGTGTCAGCACGCCATTCAGTGCACAGCTTGCGCTTACTGCGCTGATTTTTCACAAAGCTTTCTAAGTGACTTGCGTTTACATTAAGATACGGACCACAGCTTTTGTTGCCTCTGATCAAAATTAGAAGACGATTTAGTGCATTCATTAACTCTCCGGTCGGGCGTGAATATATGTAGACGCATACTTGAGCAACGTAATAGAGAAGGTAATTTTTTTGAGCGAGCCTACGCCTGTGTTCCTCAAGCGTGTATTCCAGTCGCGAAGAAGCACGTTCATTGATGTGCAGGTAAACCGCGGCCATGGGCACTCAGTGCGGTCCATCTAAAAACCTCGATTGCTCATGCCGTGGCGTACTAAGCGCACTCGAAGTGGCCGATGGTCACATGTGCTGACATCATGAAGGCTGTATAAGAGGCTGGAAGTGTGGCCGATAGTCACCTGAGCTGACGTCACGAAGGCTGTATAAGGGGCTGGAAGTGTGGCTGATGGTCACGTGTGCTGACGTCACGAAGGCTGTATAAGGGGCTGGAAGTGTGGCCGATGGTAACCTGTGCTGACATCACGAAGGCTGTATAAGGGCTGGTGGTAGTTTGGCCGGTGGTGACCAGTACTGACGTCACGAAAGCTGTGTAAGGTTTGGTTTGGTTTGTGGGGTTTTACGTCCCAAAGCGACTAAGGCTATGAGAGACGCCGTAGTGAAGGGCTCCGGAAATTTCGACCACCTGGGGTTCTTTAACGTGCACTGACATCGCACAGTACACGGGCCTCTAGAATTTCTCCTCCAAAGAAATTCTAGCCGCCGCGGCCGGGATCGAACCCGCGTCTTTTGGGTCAGCAGCCGAGTACCATAGCCACTGAGCCACCGCGGCGGCCTGTGTAAGGGGCTGGCAGTTTCGTAGATGGTGACAAGTAAAGGAGGAAGCGGAGAGAGAGTAGAAAGGAGGAGGAATGCAACGTGTGGGGCATAGCCAAAAGGGCCGGTGGAAGTGAGTGGAAACTACAGTGAGGCGGAGACGGATTAAATGAAGGAACACTTGCTCTGGATGTGCCGGGTGTCTTGCGCTGTAACAAGGTGGTTCTTACCGCAGGAAGAGTGAGTGATCACTATTGGGCGCATGAGCGCATTGGGCGCATGACGGCCCCATGCCTTCCAGCAGTAGTCACGTGCACGAACCAGGAACGTGGTAGCAAAGTTTTATATGAATTTACTATCTTCATAAAAAATGAGCAGAGCAGGAAGACCATGCTTGCTCGGCGATGTTTTCCTTAGCTTGTTATTCATTAGTTATTCAAGCTTCTTCGTCACCATTTCCTTTATAGGCCTTTTACGCACGGTCCCACTTATCGTATGATGCCAGAGCTGTCGCATGAATGAGAAAAGTGGGACCAAGGCTACATTGCTATTAAGTGGCGTTTTAAAAAACAGTTCCCACGAAACCTGAGATCGGTACATGTGCTCTTGAAGCTATATTATAGCAAGCCCTCTGCTAAGTTACCCTGAAGTGAAGCCGTACAGTTGACGGTGTTTGTTAATACAGGTTTATAACATTGCTCTTATACCGCCTACTTTCCATAAGGCGACTTAAGCAGCTGACGCTAGGAAGCTTACGTTTTCAAGAAGGTAGTTTTGAAGTGAGAAATTTGACGTAATGTGAATTCTATTGCGTCTGACTGGGGTTGCAAACATCGTAGAAATCAGTGTTTACGGAGTAAGAGAGACGCAAATATAAACTTGGCGACAAACTAGAAACTTCAGTACTTGCTTGGATCGTTTGCGTATTCATTGACTGGCAGTATATTTTTTTTCACTGCGTGTTGATCTGCCCACTGAGGTCATATCGACAGATAAAATTGCGAACAGGTCTGAGCATCTTTAGGAATTTGCGCATTAAAAAAAAAAAACCATCATTCCACAAGCTTTACAACACTGCAAAATATAGCGATTCATAGAATAGTGAAGTTTTAGCGTGTTAATATAAATTTATTGAATCCAAATTGCCTTATACTTTCTTCGTAGATTGTGAGCATCTAATACCAGGCCATTTCATGTACACCGACTTCAAGGACTGCGTTGTAATGGAACTTCCGTTCGATGACCGTCATGGTAAGTGATGAACTGGACTTTAGGTTGCATATTTTTCTTCCCTTAAGATAAACACGCGACGGAGACAAGGGTTTAAAAAGTGTAAATTGTAAATTGGTTTTTTGAGGAAAGGCCATGGCGCAGTATCTGTCTCACGTATATCGGCGGACACCTGAACCGCGCCGTAAGGGAAGGGAGGAAGTAGGAGTGAAAGAAGAAAGAGAGAAAGAGGTGCCGTAGTGGAGGTCTCCGGAATAATTTCGACCACCTGACCTGGGGATCTTCAACGTGCACTGACATCGCACAGCACACGGGCGCCTCTTGCGTTTCTCCTCCATCGAAACGCGGCCGCCGCGGTCGGGTTCGAACCCGGGTCTTCTAAGGCTTCTACCCAAGTGTTCAAGGATTCTAAAGCTGACATATCGCATGCCCATAAATTCGGTACCTTACCTTAAACGACACGGAACACGGGCTTACAGCGAACCGACTGCAATCGCTTTGATATTCTATTACTAGTGGTGGGTGCTAAGAACATAGCAGTCACTGCCACAAAAGAACCTGTTTGCTCCTTTTTCTTTTTTGTGAACATTATGTTCACTACACAGAAAATGTAAATGCTGCTGTGCAGCGTTCAGTGCATCACAAGGCGTTCTGTTGTTAGCGTTAGCTAGTTTTTCATCTCATAATTATGTAATTTTTTGTTTCATCCGCAGAATGCCTCCTGTGGGTGACAACTGAGGTAAAGGACAACATCCCTCAAAACTGTACTGACCAATACCAAGACAATTGCGGTGATGGCGTGAAGGCCTACGACAAAGAATCATGTGGAGAGCTGGTCCAGTAGAATCCCGGCTACTACGTGAGCAGGCCCAGAAGGCAGGGGATTTGAAGGTTAGGCACACTCGGAAAGTCAATAAAATATGCACGCATTCATTCCGGCTTGAGAACTTATTCTTTGCTGGAATCCAAAATTCACACCAGGGCGCATGAAATGAAGCCGCCAGTGGTGTTACGCGTCGTTACTTTATGAAACTCCATTCATTGCGAATAAGCAATAATCATGATGTTTTTTAAATGAAAAATCGCTCGAGCATAACGTCACAAACGGTAAAAAGACCACGTAATGTTAAGTCGTCCTCTTGCCACCTGTCGTCCTCTGCCACATCCACCAATGACACGCACGGAGCTTGCAAAAAATTCTCGGCGTCACTGTAGGTTGGGCGCTCAGCTTTCACTGCGAACTATTAGCACACTCTAATCCTAGTGACGTACAAGGCTCTTTCTATAAGAGTTTCAAGCAGGAATAATCTCTGAAATGGATTTTACAGCGACAGTCGTTTTAATGTTTTCATTAACATTGGCCGGTATAAAAATCACAATGCCTGAGGACGGGTAATTTATATTATGGGAGTAATTACTCATTGGCATCCACCCAAGCGCAGCCATACGGCTACAAAGGAAAGCGTAATGAGTAATTACTCCCTTATTACAAATTTACTCCACCTTGGGGGATTCCCCTAAAACATTTGCCCAACACTGTTCCCACTTCGGGTTATTGATCAATTCGCTCTCGCCCTACCATAAGCTTGCCGTCCCGGTTAGCTCAGTTGGTAGAGCGACTGCTCCGGTGTAGCGGTGGTCCCGGGTTCGAACCCCGGACCAGGACGAATTTTTCTTTAACTACGAAGTTTCTGAGAAAGCTGTATATCTTTCCTTTGTAGCCGTATGGCTGCGCTTGGGTGGATGCCAATGAGTAATTACTCCCTTATTACAAATTTGCTCCACCTTGGGGGATTCCCTTAAAACATTTGACCAACACGGGTAATTTATATTGCCACGTATCACTATAGTGGCCGTTCGTTCGCGCTCAAGGCCGCAGGAAAGGGATGTTATGATTTTTGTTTGTGACGCGAGAAGGACTGGACAAATCTCGATTCATCACAGGCAAGAAGAGCTGCATCTACGTTTTAAGCATGAAATGCTTTTAGCCCCCGTTGTCGGCAGTGTGGTGACGTCACGCCGAGACCGAGATCCACTCATCCGGGCATTGAAATCCACTCATCCGGGCATTGAAATCCACTCATCCGGGCACTGAATTCCAGTCATCCGGGCACTGAATTCCAGTCATCCGGGCACTGAATTCCAGTCATCCGGGCTCTGAAACGAGAACATCCGGGCACCGTACGAGACTTAACGAGAATTAACGAGACTCTGTAAGCCCTCCTACGCGACCGGCATGCAAGCGCCGGTTGGTCTCCAAACGAGACAAAAAATAACTGCTGCCAGTGCCTTCTCAATGTTTATCAAGATATCAGTGGAGCTGTGGGTTTGATAATGCACGGAATTATAATTTCCGATTTCTAATAACGCGTGCAAAAAGCACATAAATGCCACGTTACACTTCGTTGACATACGTGATCTCTTAGGGGCTTCGCGCATCGAAGCAAAGCCGCGCAGGCGCACAGGGGCCCGGGGGAGAAGCGCTGCGTTCAAAGGGCAAGGCATCGCGCCGAACGGGTGGTGGCGTTGCTCCCTTCCTTTACGGTGCGGTTCGGGTGTCCACCGAGATGGCAGTGAATTACTGCGCCATTTCCTTTCCTCAAAAAACCTTGCGTTCAAATGGCAAGGCATCGCGCTGAACGGGTGGTGGCGTTCCTCCCTTCCTGTACGGTGCGGTTCGGGTGTCTACCGAGATGACATTAGGCCCGTAAACATTTCATGCTTACTGTACTCTCGTTTACGGGAGAGGCAGAGATTTTTTCATGTGCTTATGGACTTTTAAGCATGAAATGCTTTTAGCCCCCGTTGTCGGCAGTATAGTGACGTCACGCCGAGACCGAGAGCCATCATCCGGGCACTGAAATCCACTCATCCGGGCATTGAAATCCACTCATCCGGGCATTGAAATCCACTCATCCGGGCATTGAAATCCACTCATACGGGCACTGAATTCCAGTCATCCGGGCTCTGAAACGAGAACATCCGTGCACCGTACGAGACTTAACGAGATTTAACGAGACTCTGTAAGCCCTCCTACGCAACCAGCATGCAAGCGCCGGTTGGTCTCCAAAGGAGTCACAACAAATAACTGCTGCCAGTGCCTTCTCAATGTTTATCAAGATATCAGTCGCTGTGCGTTTGATAATGCACGGAATTATAATTTTCGATTTCTAATAACGCTTGCAAAAAGCACATAAATGCCACGATACACTTCGTTCTCATACGTGATCTCTTAGGGGCTTCGCGCATTGAAGCAAAGCCGCGCAGGCGCATAGGGGCCCGGGGGAGAAGCGCTGCGTTCAAAGGGCAAGGCATCGCGCCGAACGGGTGGTGGCGTTCCTCCCTTCCATTACGGTGCGGTTCGGGTGTCCACCGAGATGGCAGAGAATTACTGCGCCATTTCCTTTCCTCAAAAAACCTTGCGTTCGAATGGCAGGGCATCGCGCTGAACGGGTGGTGGCGTTCCTCCCTTCCTGTACGGTGGGGTTCGGGTGTCCACCGAGATGACATTAGGCCCGTAAACATTTCATGCTTACTCTACTCTCGGTTACGGGAGAGGCACAGAATTTTTTCCAGAGTACTGTAGATGATCTTGACCTGGTATCTCGAAGTTTCCTCGCCGGCTTTAAATTGAGCGATGCCACGAGCGGCGGGCATTCGTAGTTCGACGACCGCCGAGCACGCCTGTTGCTGCCCGAGCTCGTCCAGAACCAGCGAAGTTTTTTCGGCGCTGGCTTGCTGAGAAGTTTTGACAAGTGCAGGCGGGCCTCGGATCCACTGCGACCCCGAGGATCCGCAACCAGCCTCCCAGCCCAGGCGCCGTGCCTTTGCCGGTGCTCGGGCAACTTCCTGGCCTTCAAGCAGCAGCCCAGTCGGCCGCCCGTGACGTCATGGGAGGCCCGGGACCTGCTGCCCCTCCGGTGTTCCGTGCGCCGCCCCCAAAGGCGCACTGTTTTTCGTTCACAGTTACATCCGACGCGACAGCTGACGACATCGTCGACGGCATCGAGTTGGTTGTCGGCCCGAAAGGGCTAGAGAGCCTCCAGCACCATGGAGGCATGAAGTTCTGCGTCGCCATGGCCTCGGCTGCGGCGGCGGAGAAGATGCTCGTGGAAGGCGCCTTCAACGTGAACGGCACTTCCGTCCCAGTAGCCTGCGTGGGTCCTGCCGTGGTCCACGTGACGGCTTTTCGTGTGCCGCTGTTCGTGGGAGACGCGGCGCTGGCAGCGGCACTGAGCTCTTTCGGCAAGGTGCTGGACATCACCCACCCCGTCCTCAAGGGCCGTCGTCACGTCGGCAACGGGACGCGCGTGGTCCGGATCGAGATGAAGCAGGCGGTGCCGAACTTCTTGACCGTCCAGGGCCACCGCGTCATGTTTGACTACCGAGGCGTCCGGAAGGTGTGTTCCCGCTGCGGGCAGGACGGCCACATCGGCGCGGCGTGTCGAACGCCGCGGTGCGCTCGCTGCGAGGTGTTCGGCCACGACACGGCCGGATGCGGAGCGGCTTGCAGGCGCTGCGGTGGAAGCCACGCCACAGCGGACTGCCTGCGGCCACGGTCCTATGCGGCGGCCGCCGCCTCGAGGAAGGAACCGAGTAAGGACAACGTGGCCGCAGAAACGCGGAGCCCACCAACCGTCCGGACGCCTGTTGCCGACGAGCACCCAACGACCAGCCGCCCGAGGGAGCCCGAACCCGCCCCCGCGACGGAGGTGCCCGTGAAGGAGCAGCTCGAGGGGACGCCTTCAAACGAGGTGGAGCCGTTCGGTGCTGTTTTCGCGGAACCCTTGCCGCCGCTACCCCGCACAGCTTCCTTCAACACCGAGAGCAGCAGCGGCGATGAGTCGAGCGTGGCGTCGGGCGACCTGGTGGACGTACCGGACAAAGTCACGCCGCTTCGCCTGACAGGCGACTTGACGTGCGGCCAGGTGTCAGGAACGACGACTCCTGGAGGTGCGGACGACGCGCGCTTCCCGTCACCAGCCAGCCACACCCTCCCATCGGCGACCCTGGCGTCGGCATCGGCTTCAGCTGCGAGCGTCGCCAAGACCACGCAGCAACCGGTGAGCGAGGCCACAAGCGCCGACGGCCCCGAAAACATGGACTTTTCCCGACCAGACTTCAAACGTGCCCACCCCCAATCATCGGAATCCGAAGGGACTGTTAACGAACGTTCGAGCAAAAAAGTGCCGCGCGCGCGAAGCGCCGCCCATGGCAGCGCTCTTTAGGTTGTATGCTATGCCGTCGGTGCTCTTGGCAGTCATGGCGGTTGTGCATCTCCTCTCCCTGAATGTTCGGGGATTTCAATCCGTAGACAGACAGAGAGAGGTGATGCACTTTGCCAGGGCTAGGGGCGTCGAAATCCTGTTTTTACAGGAATGCAACTTCCGTACTTCACTTGATGTGCTGAATTTCACCACCCGGTTTTCTGTTTTTGCTTATTTTTCGTTGACTGATTTTCATATGTGCGGTGTTGGTGTCGTTTTTGTAAACCCCTGCCTGCGCGCGGGTGCTCATTGCACTTTCGGGCTGGACGGCCGCACTCTTGCGGTCGACTTCACACTAAACCAGCGGCGGGTACGTGCGTTGGTTGTATATGCGCCAGCACGGCGGACTAATAGTTCTGATTTTTTTGAGCGCCTCGACTCATTCCTCCTTGATCCCTACCCCACTTTCATCGTCGGTGACTTCAATTGTGTACTTAACATCGACCGTGACGTCCGCGGACAGGGTCACGGTCGCCGTTATTGCGGTGCCCCCGCGCTCCGCGATCTCGTGACTCAGTTCCGCTTGTCTGACGCGTGGGTGCAGCTTCACGGGGATGCCTTTGGAACGACGTTTGAGAGAGCACAGTCAGCGAGTCGGATAGACAAATTCTATTTTCCACCAGAGCTCGCTTCTTTTGTCGTTAGCTGCGAAGTTCTCGCGTTCCCTGCAGGCACGCCGGTGATTTCCGATCACCACCCCTTGTCAGTCAGGCTCGACTTTGGTGAGGACACCCCACGTACTGTTACGTGGCGCATGGACACGAGCCTACTGGCGGACCCGGAAAGCGTGGCGTCGTTGCGTACGGCGTTGGCAGCATCGTGCAGGAGCTTCGTTGCGACTGATTCATGGGACACACTCAAGGCTCGTTGGCAAGCAACCCTGGTGGCGGCCGGACAAGACCGCAGACGCCGGGTAACTCATGCACTGAATGACACCCTCAAGCGCATCCGTAGAGTGCAAAGGGGAGCACCCTTAACCTTTGCCATGAGCGATTACCTTAGTCTACTTAAAGCACGTTACCACGTGTTGCTCTGCCAGTCATCACGGGCAGCTAGTCGTGCACACCAGCTCGGGCGGCCGATATCAGACCCGGCTGTGCTACGACACGTACGCGCAGGCACGGCAGAGGAATTCGCTCCCGCTACTGTGCCTTTCGTGACACTCCCAGACGGCACCCAAAGCAAAACCACGGCCGATATCTGCACGATCTTCGCAAGCCACTTTTCGAACCTGTTCTCTACGGACAGTTGGCTACATCTTCAAGATGGTTATGACGGGCTTCTACAAAGTTTTTTTGGAAACTTGCCACGAGTAGCTGAAGAGTTGCATGAAAACCTTTGCGCACCAGCCACAAGCCAAGAGCTGCACGCCATCCTGCAGAGTGTGAATGCAGCCTCTGCCCCCGGTCCAGACGGCATTCCAACAAGTTTTTATTCAAACTTTTTTTACGAGATCCAAGGAGCGCTCCTGAAGATGGTCAACGGCTTCCTCGCGGATGGGTTACGTCCAAACTCTTTCCGCGAATGTCGCATCATACTCATTCCGAAAGCGGGCGGTGACCCCTCCGACCCGCAAGCATGGCGGCCCATAAGCCTCTTAAACGCAGATTACAAAATAGTCACATCTTTACTGAACACAAGAATGCGGACGATCCTACCTCACCTAATCCACCGGGCTCAAACCAGCAGCGTGCCTGACTGCTCTGTGTTTGATGCATTGGCACTCACTAGAGACCTGTTCACATTTGCCAGCAGGACGGGCTTCAGCGGGTGCTTTGTTTCACTAGACCAGGCGAAAGCATTCGATCGGGTGGAACACTCGTATCTGTTCGGAGTCCTTGAAGCCTTCGGATTCCCTCCGCAAATTGTCAGCAGGCTGCGCTTACTTTACGCAGACCTGAATGCTCGTCTCTCCGTACATAAGGCAAGGATGCCCTCTCTCCCCAACATTCTTCGTGTTGTGCCTGGATCCACTCATCCGGCGCATTAACGACAGCCCATCCATACGCGGCTTCCCTCTGCCTGGCCAGGGCCAAATCAAGGTATCGGCCTACGCCGATGACGTGTCGCTTTTCCTCAAGGACGAGGATAGCTACGTCGCTTTTTCGCGGCTGTTTCTCGAGTACAGCGAGATATCTGGGGCCCTATTGAACAGGGGAAAAAGCAAGGCACTAAGGTTTGGCACCTTCACACCGAACCTTGCGGGCGAGGTGGAGTGGGTGCAGGGAGTGAAAGTCCTGGGAGTAGTATTCCTCGCCAGCGGAGAAGTAGCCCGCGAAACCTGGACTAACCTCCGCACGAACGCTGAGAAACGCCTCTCGGTGGCGTCAACTTTCCGCCTTTCAATGGCAGAGCGCTGCTATATAGTTAAGTCCACAATCCTAGCCGCATGTTTTTTTGTCGCCCGCGTCGCAAACCCACCGCGCACGTTTGCGCGCAGGCTAACCTCGGCCTGTGGCTCTTTCGTTTGGGCGGGCAAAACCGAACTTGTGTCACGAATGTTCATGCGCCTTCCATCGTACATGGGTGGGTTTGGTATACCTTGTATCCGCACCATGTGCAATGTGCTCGCCTTGCGAGGAGTACGAGATCTTGTACGCAACCCAGACTATCCCGGGAGAACACTCCTCACATATTTTCTGGGTACAGCGCGTAACGTGTTTTTTTCACAACACGTGGTTGGCCCTACAGCCGAGCAGCCGCCGGCATTTTTTGTTAATGTGCGTCGCACACTGACGTCGTTGACTGCCAGCGTGCCCGATCTGGATGTTGATGAAACCCCACCCTCCAGAATGTGTGAAGCACTAACGGTCGCTGCGCTGACCCGCGAACAACTCCAGAAAACGAGACGGGCACGCTGGCGCCAACTGACCTCAGCTACGCTTCCTGCAGATGTCAGGGACTTCGGCTGGCTGCGAGGCTGGCGGGTCCTGCCCACAAGAGACCGCCTTGCGGCGTGGGGCGTGGCGCCCTCCGCCCGATGCCCGCGGTGCGGTCTGCTTGAAACTTTGCAGCACGCAATGTTTGAGTGTGTAGTTGCGCGCACTTTTTGGACATTAGTGTCACGCATGTTTTTAACCCGCCTGGAAGCGCGCACTAGTTCTCCCGAAGTGTTTCAAAATATGCTCTTGTGTGTCGGCATGTTCGTTTTGTGGCGGCAGCGTGGAGTGGCATCCTTAAATGGGCGTCCGCAAAGAACAATGTTCCCAATGTTGCAGCGCCTGCGCACGCGCCTCTTTGAACAAGCATGCATGTACGCTCTGTCAATGAGCGAGGCTGAGTTCTTGCGCAAATGGTCGACATACTTTATCGTCCTGCGCGGCGGTCGAGTATCGGCATTTTTACTGCATTACTGACATGCTCAGTGCTGCGTCACTGCGCATGTGCTTGATGATCAGAGAATTAAGTTCATCTGTTTTGTTGTATTTTCTATGCTATGACAGATAAAATAAACTTCTCTTTATACGCCGCCGCCGAGTGATTCAGTTCTTTTGCGGGCGCAAGTCAGCCCAAATAAACAGCTTCGTTTCCAAGTCTTGCTGGTGTGTTCCTGACCGCTGGACAGCCGTTACTACAACGTGACACTATGTTAATTCGGCACAAACTGCCCTGTGACCAGATTTTCGAGAATATGTAAATTAAAAAATGAGGCGTTCCGTCTGCAGTAACTTGTAAGCTGCTTAGAGACCCGTCATATAGGGCCGTCATAGGAACTTCATAGGACGTACCGCAGTATGTGAGGCAAGGATTCACTGATACCGGGAACACAGCGTAAAGGTGCGAATTTTTGACGGCAGGACCACTGTTCGATAGCGGCAAAGATCAATCATGCTGGATGCGTCCTACTTTTGAATTCGCTTCAACCAGCAAGGTCAATGTTTGCCTCGCTTTTTCATCGAGCGGACAGCATTTGCACATAGCCAGAAGACTTGGAATCTGGCTACAAGTGTGTTTCTAATACCTCTCAGAAAGCGGCAACCCGTTGCCTTCCGTCAGCGCCGTGCAACGCCGACTGTCGCGCTCGTGGCGGGCGAACAGGGATCCTGCCGTCAAAAAAAAAAAAAAAAAAGAAAACACACGCGTGTATCTAATGTACCCGGAATGAGCCCGGAACAGGTGTCACACGTACCGACGAAAAAGTTCCGGGAAGCCCTTGTACACGTGACAGACAGCCTGCCAAAAGAAAAATTCCCCAACGTAATTCAGAGCATTCGACGCGTGGTCTGTGATCGTGTGTATGTGGCCAAAAGAGAAACCTTGCAGAGACTGACAGAACACCGCAATTATGTCAAAAACAAGTTTTGTCTATTGCAGTGGCCGAACATTCTGAAATGATGAAGCATAACATAGATCGAAGTAGCGCGCACATATTAAAAACAGAGGTCGCTGTCTGCATCTAGAATCCCTAATCATTCAAATAACCGATGACACAATCGCACTGACGGTGTCCTTCCTACCGCGTGTCCGCTGCCTAGGGCTTATTATCCAGCGCAAACGTGTTTGCGGGTTGTCCCCTCACCTGCAGGTAGCGTCCAAGAGGCGTTTCGAAGCGATTGCAAGCGTCTTAAACCAACAAGTACTACAAGGTTGCCTCGAAGGTTGCAGAAGACTGAGAGAAGGATGAAAAGGAAAGTGCACGGGCCTGCCGACTGGCTCAAGCCGAGGCGCCGCTGCTGCCACGTGCAGACAGAAGAGAGTTGAAAGAGGAAAAATGAAAATTACGAGCAACTTTAGCGGTTTAAGTGGTGAAAGGCGAATGCCTGAGTACTGCGTTCTGCTACGCGATTGTTCACTTCACATTCTGGTGGTGCTTTAATTAACTGCCAATTAATGACACTTAATCTGTGGCTTTTGGAGTGGAACGCAACAGCGTGTTGTAGCGCTGCCAGGGAGTCCACGGAACGCCGCCACCCGTTCGGCGCGATGCGTTGCCCTTTGAACGCTACGCTTTTTTGAGGAAAGGAAATGGCGCTGTAATTCTTTGTCATTTCGGTGGACACCTGAACCCCACCGTACAGGAAGGAAGGAAGTGGAATGAAAGAAGAAAGAGAAAGAGGGGCCGTAATGAAGAAAATGAAATTTGTATTTGAGGAAAGGAAATTATGCAGTAACTGTCTCACATATCTCGGTAACTGTCTCACATATCTCGGTGGACATCAGTCGAAAATTGTATTTGAGGAAATGAAGTTGGGCAGTAACTGTCTCATATATTTCGGTAGACACCCGTCAAAAGTTGCGCGCAGTGACGTCATGACCGTTTCGACCAACCTGAAAAGGAGACAAATTTGCTATCATGTTTAGGTCACGACATTATGAGCTGTTAAAGGCGTTCGCTTTAAAAAGAGAGGAAAGATGCGTGTCGCAACAACCGCGTCCGCCGAAGCGGACGTTGGCTGAAAAAACAGATAAGCGGCCATAGCCTCAGCCCCACTTCGGCTTCTGCTCCGCCTCGCCGCAGCGTTTCGCTTCGAAATATCCAGGCTTAACCTTAGCTAAGCCGCAGCCAATTTTCAGCATGAAATGCTTTTAGCTCCCGTTGTCGGCAGTGTGGTGACGGCACGCCGAGACCGAGAGCCAACATCCGGGCACTGAATTCCACTCATCCGGGCACTGAAACGAGAACGTCCAGGCACCGTACGAGATTTAACGAGACTCTCTAAGCCCTCCTACAGGATCGGCATATAAGCGCCGGTAGCTTCGCGCCGAACAGGTGGTAGCGTTCCTCTCTTCCTGTACGGTGCTGTTCGGGTGTCCACCGAGATGACAGAGAATTACTGCTCCATTTCCTTCCCTCAATAAGCGTTGCGTCCAAAAGAGAAGGCATCGCGCCGAACGGGTGGTGACGGTCCTAACTTCTTTTAAGGTGCGGTTCGGGTGTCCACTGTGATGACAGAGAATTACTGCTCCATTTCCTTCCCTCAATCAGCGTTGCGTCCAAAAGAGAAGGCATCGCGCCGAACGGGTGGTGACGGTCCTAACTTCTTTTAAGGTGCGGTTCGGGTGTCCACTGTGATGACAGAGAATTACTGCTCCATTTCCTTCCCTCAATAAGCGTTGCGTCTAAAGGAGAAGGCATCGCGCCGAACGGGTGGTGACGGTCCTAACTTCTTTTAAGGTGCGGTTCGGGTGTCCACTGTGATGACAGAGAATTACTGCTCCATTTCCTTCCCTCAATCAGCGTTGCGTCCAAAAGAGAAGGCATCGCGCCGAACGGGTGGTGACGGTCCTAACTTCTTTTAAGGTGCGGTTCGGGTGTCCACTGTGATGACAGAGAATTACTGCTCCATTTCCTTCCCTCAATCAGCGTTGCGTCCAAAAGAGAAGGCATCGCGCCGAACGGGTGGTGACGGTCCTAACTTCTTTTAAGGTGCGGTTCGGGTGTCCACTGTGATGACAGAGAATTACTGCTCCATTTCCTTCCCTCAATCAGCGTTGCGTCCAAAAGAGAAGGCATCGCGCCGAACGGGTGGTGACGGTCCTAACTTCTTTTAAGGTGCGGTTCGGGTGTCCACTGTGATGACAGAGAATTACTGCTCCATTTCCTTCCCTCAATAAGCGTTGCGTCCAAAGGAGAAGGCATCGTGCCGAACGGGTGGTGACGGTCCTAACTTCTTTTAAGGTGCGGTTCGGGTGTCCACTGTGATGACAGAGAATTACTGCTCCATTTCCTTCCCTCAATCAGCGTTGCGTCCAAAAGAGAAGGCATCGCGCCGAACGGGTGGTGACGGTCCTAACTTCTTTTAAGGTGCGGTTCGGGTGTCCACTGTGATGACAGAGAATTACTGCTCCATTTCCTTCCCTCAATCAGCGTTGCGTCCAAAAGAGAAGGCATCGCGCCGAACGGGTGGTGACGGTCCTAACTTCTTTTAAGGTGCGGTTCGGGTGTCCACTGTGATGACAGAGAATTACTGCTCCATTTCCTTCCCTCAATAAGCGTTGCGTCCAAAGGAGAAGGCATCGCGCCGAACGGGTGGTGACGGTCCTAACTTCTTTTAAGGTGCGGTTCGGGTATCCACTGTGATGACAGAGAATTACTGCTCCATTTCCTTCCCTCAATCAGCGTTGCGTCCAAAAGAGAAGGCATCGCGCCGAACGGGTGGTGACGGTCCTAACTTCTTTTAAGGTGCGGTTCGGGTGTCCACTGTGATGACAGAGAATTACTGCTCCATTTCCTTCCCTCAATCAGCGTTGCGTCCAAAAGAGAAGGCATCGCGCCGAACGGGTGGTGACGGTCCTAACTTCTTTTAAGGTGCGGTTCGGGTGTCCACTGTGATGACAGAGAATTACTGCTCCATTTCCTTCCCTCAATAAGCGTTGCGTCCAAAGGAGAAGGCATCGCGCCGAACGGGTGGTGACGGTCCTAACTTCTTTTAAGATGCGGTTCGGGTGTACACCGAGATGACAGAGAATTACTGCGCCATTTCGTTTCCTCAAAAAGCCTTGCGTTCAAAGGGCAAGGCATCGCGCCGAACGGGTGGTAGCTTTCCTCCGTTCCTATACGGAGCGGTTCGTTCGGGTGTCCGCCGAGATTACAGAGAATTACTGCGCAATTTCCTTTCCTCAAAAAGCGTCGCGTTCAAGGGGCAAGGCATCGCGCCGAACGGGTGGTGGCGTTCCGTGGACTGCCTGGCAGCGCCACAACACGCTGTCGCGTTCCACTCCTAAAGGCGAAGCTTAAGCGTCATTAATTAGCAGTTGATTAGTATTTACTCATTATTAAGTAATGAGTCACTAATTATTAATTTGTAATTACGTCGTCGTGAATTATGTGTGACGTAATCCAGTGGTGACTTCACCAGTGTCATATAGGCACAGTGGTGCGGAAAACGCTTTCACCTCTACGCACTTTAGACAGTTCCGAACGCACTGCATACACATTCTTGTCAGGCCTGCGTCTCGTCGCGTCCGCGTGCGCTTCGCATTATGCCCGTAAACATTTCATGCTTACTCTACTCACGGTTACGGGAGATGCAGAGATTTCTTTTTATTGTCTTTGGCGACTGCGGTCGCTTTTTTTTAATTGTAGTGTTTTAGAGCGCAGCCGCCGGGGTGGCTCAGTGGTTATGGTGCTCGGCTGCTGACCCGGAAGACGCGGGTTCGATCTCGGCCGAACCTGTTTTAGAGCGCAGCTCTTTGGCGCCCGTTTAGCGGCGTCGCCGTTGTTCGGCGTTCGTTGGCGGTGGCTATGACGTTGTTCACTCCGATCATTTTAAGGAAGGAAGTGCGGAAACTGGCTCCCTGGGTCAGTGGATGCCTGAGTCGTGCTTTTGTGTTGTTGGCGCGGCCGTATGAGCCATTGCCCGGCAACCGTCGAGGTTGACACCCGAACCGTGCCGTACAGGCAGGGAGGAAGTGGGAGTGAAATAAGAAAGACAAGGGGCAGTTGGGATGAAAATGAAAATTGTATTTGAGGAAAGGAGAAGTAACTGTCTCGCATATCTCTAGGGACACCTGCAATCAGTTTGCAGTGGAAGGGAGGAAGTTGGAGTGAAAGAAGAAACAGAAAGAGGGGCCGTAATGAAGAAATTGAACTTGAGGAAATGAAATTACGGAGAAGGTTGCGCCGCTGCTCGGAGGAGAGGCCACAGTTGGCACGATTTCAGCGCGCGGATGGACACCGCGAGCATGGACGGACACAGCGAGCAAGGACGGACACCTCGAGCATGAGCCATTAAAGACCTTCGCTTGAAATTTGGCAGTGGCTTAGCTCTGCTATGCCAGGATATACGAGCGTGAGGTGAGGGCGAGGTGTGCACATCTCGGTGGACACGTGAACCAGAGGGAAGGCGCATAACTGCCCTCTTGGAACTGAACACCTCAACCGTGCTTTAAACTAAGTGACGGTAGTGACAGGTGTGCGCTGCATGCGTTGGTATTGACAACGTTGTGCTAGAAACGCCACGCAGAAGCCATAGGCCGTCGGCGTTCGTTGTGTTCATTGGCGTTTGCGTTGACAACGTAAAAAGCTGGTAAAAAGCTACAAATTGAAAGCCTCACGGCCATATCACTCACGTCTTGCCTTGGCAAGCTTTACGAACGGGTGGTAACTTTAAGACTGCAAAATTACATGGAAGATAACGACTATGAACCACATACCATGTTCGGCTTCAGAGCGAAGCTCTCGACGCAGGACGTTCTGCTCCAAATACAAGATGTCCTGCGAAACGTAACTCGGACGAGAGAAAATGTCATAATGGCCCTGGACATCAAGGGGGCATTCGATAACGTCAGCCACGAAGCGATCCTTACGGGCCTAGACAACCTGGATTGCGGACAATGTTACTAGAACCAACTCTTCTAGTAACGTTGATTGCGGACGCTGAATCCATGACTTCGTGAAAGCCTTCCTGTCCGATAGAACTGCCACCATCGGCATAGGAGACCTTCGATCGGAAAAAATTCGCACTCCAAGCAAGGGAACACCCCAAGGGTCAGTTATCTCACCCCTACTCTCTTCAACATAGCTATGATAGGCCTAGCTCGAAAACTAGAGAACATCGAAGGCATCAGGCATGCAATGTATGCTGACGATATAACAGTGTGGACAAACATGGGTTGTCTGGGAGAGGTAGGATAGGATAGGAAAACTTTTAATGTCCAACAGAAAGAGGGTAGCCACAGGGCTACACGCCTAGACGACGGCCGAAAGGTCTTGACTCTCGGCGGCGGCTTCGGCCAGTCGGACGAGTTGTAGCTGAGTCGCCGGGTCGGAGGTCAGTAGTAAGGTCCCCCATTGATCTTTTGTGTTTATACCTCGTCCTTCCCGGGGGGCATGAGGACATTCCCACAGTATGTGGTCCAAGGTGGCCTTAAATTCGCGGTTTGCGCATTTGTCTGAAAATTGCCCTGGGTACATAAGACTCCAGAGGGCTGGGTTTGGAAAGGTGTAAGTTTGTAACCGGCGCCAGTTGATGGCTTGGTATCTGGACAAGGATCCATCCGCTGGAGGAAGTCTAGCTCGTTGCAAACGATAGTGCTGTGTAATTTCTCTGTAGGTCACCATGCGATCCCTGTCTGTAAAGACCACCTCGCTCGGGTCCGCCCGGAAGGAAAAAAGGCAGGGATGCATGTGCTGGTGTCCAGACTAGTGTAATTTTCCTGTCTATTACATGACGGCTTAGAATTGTATTCGTTAGAGGGGAGACCCGGCCCCTGCTGAAATTTAGAATGGTAACTTTGGAGTCACTGATGATGTACCTCGCTTTTGTGCCTACACAAGCCAGTGCTATGGCAGCTTCCTCTGCAGTCTCTGGGTTACCCGAGAGTATGGAGGCACTTATTTTGAGGAGTTGTATTTTGAGCCATCGTATATACAATAGGAAGATTGCTTGATTATCATCATTGTCAATGATGTGTCGTGTCCGAGGACGTTAACCTGAATGTCCTGCCTCGGGTGACGAGGCACAATTACCTCGACCCTGTAATGGGCTTGAAAGAAGAACCCACGAAGGTCAATGCTAAGAAGCAACAACAATAGCGGTCTCGCAGCCCCAGCTCCAAGCACACTCGCCTCGTTGTGAGCTCGCCCCTATGGAGGCCCACCGGGGTCATCTGAGCACATACGACCGTATGCTCCATCAGTAGGGACATGAACCTACTCAACTTCATTTTTTGTTACCTCTGAGGCCTCTTTCCTGCTCGTGTTTCTGCTGTTTCATTTTCAGTTTTTGCTTTGTATAAACAGCTGTCTATTACCGCTTGTTCTATCAGTACAGACGGCAGCAGACTCATCTTGGTTGAGTGGGTATTATTTGAGAGAAAAATTCTAAAATAAAAACACCTAGAACATGAAGAAAAAAAGGCTTGAATAGAAAAAAATAATGAAACTGTTGGTGTCCGGACTGATAGAACAAGCAGTAACAATCATTTTGATCTTGCTGTTTCCTGCTCTATGAGTAACAACCCCCCCCCCCCCCCCCCCCCCCAAAAAAAAAAAAAAAAAAGCATGTATTACACACAGTTTCATACCGCATATTTAAACAGCTTCGCAGCTATGTAGATTGACAGCTGCATTATAGGGAGTGGGGATTCGAGAAGAGCAGAAAGAGATAAGACGAAAGACAAATTAAAACGTCGAACCTGCTATTACCCTGCATGCTACTTATAGGTGGCGGGCGTACGTGGCATTTTACCCTATTGCAAGTTGTAAACGTGCGGGGTATACAGCACAAATTCTTGCCCAGTGGTAAGATGGTACTGTCGGGTCCACTCACTCATACTCTGTTTACGTTACTTAGCTTCTTACTAGCTTTCCCGCTTGCCTCCTGCAAAGCGAGACACCAATTGAAGCATGATGTCCCGGATGCTTTCAAGGTAAGTGCACTGCAACCAGCATCCTGGTGTGCTCGCTGTGAACTATACGGCAACTAAAACTGCAAACTAATTTTGCCACAATCCCAAACTTCTTGGAGTATATAAAAAAAGAGGGTGGGACCGTAACAAGGTTTATAAGTGGGCGAATTGGAACAATCGCGTAATGTCAGTCATACGCAACAATTCTGGACAAAAGCATTTTTGAACTGGAAAGGATTCATGAGTATAATTTTTTTCATATATTGTAAGATTTCACTATAACAATGATTATATCTGGAGATCTCCCGTCGTCAGGCTTGAATTTTTTTCCTGCTAACGTTTTTGCTGTCGTCAAACGCGTTTCCCATTGCTTTTCTGTGGGAATCTTAACTGCTTGATGCCAGCGATAGAAAAACTATAAACAAAAGATTTTGCTACATGTCGGAAGAATGGACCATTACCTTCAATATTTCTGTAATAGTATCTTGCAGTTTTTCAATATCCAAAATTTTTGTCGAAGAGGGTTGGACATGAGTAGCTCACATTACATCGGTATTTCTGCATTTAAAATTCTGTTTTAATGGGATACTCTACCTCTGGTGATTGTGATCACATATGAAAACGACGTTATAGGGCAACTGCAGAGGTTTTAGGAATCGATGAGCTTAAGAGGGTCGAATGTGTGAAACTTGAAAGTAAAGCATGCAAAGTCCTTTTGGGCTAGCGTTTGAAATGGTGACGTAATCGCCGATTTAAATAGCGGCAGCCTTCAAGCTTCTCCGCAGCGCACAGCGCCAAGTGGGGGGCAATGATAGCGTCATCGAAGGTATCGGTACATTTCCAACGCACAAACGCCTGGTTAAAAAAAAAAAAAAAACAACGCAATCGAAGGCACAGCCCGCTGAACGCAGTTTCGCAGGATCCAACGAGGCACGGCAGGGTGTGGCTGACGGCAGTGGTAATTCGAAATCATACCTTCCGTGACATCATGCTGAGTTTCCCCGCATTCCTCTTTTGGTTTGTGGAGAAGCGCAAAATTTAATCGTCGATTACGTCACTATTTTAAACGCTAGTGCAAAAACTCTTGGCACGCTTTACCTTCACGCTATATAGATTCGAATCCTTGAATATTGCGAAATACTCATAAAGTGGTGCAGTTGCCTTTTAACGATAAGATGAAATTATTTTTTTTTTTGAGAATTCGAGATTACTCAAAAATTTGACTCTATGAAGGTTCTATGTAAAACATGCAAAGTAGTTTTGCGATGGCGTTTAAAGTGGTGACGTAATCGGCGATTAAAACCACAACGATGCTTATAGTTCTCCGCACTGCTTTGGATATGTGTGAGGAAACTCATGGTGACGTCATTGTTGCCGAAATTTGAGATGTCCGCTGCCTTCACTTCCATGCTGCCGTGCTTGATGCAATGCCTCCAAAGAGTGCTTCGTGAGCTTCACCTTAGACGGCATCCGTTTTCTTCCTTGAAACAGCCGTTTCTTTGCTGGAAACGTAGCTCCGCCGTATGTGACGTCATCTTTGCGCCCTCTGCCCCTCGCAGGGCGCAGGGAGGGGGGGGGGGGAGGGGGTATATCGTTTCGCACGTGTGGGCAGTGCCCTCTGCCTGCTTTTAACGAATGAATTGCGTGACATGTGTTTCTAGGTTGATTACTCTGCTAATATTTCTAGGCCCCCCTCTGTCATGCTGGAAGATACATTATTTTCGAGGGTCGTATTCATTGTATGCAAAGTAGTGGCTGCCTGTCGCACGAATAGCATTGTGCATCCCTGTATAGTTGACCGAAACTGTCTCATTTGCGGCGCACAGATATGTTTCGAATATTAACGATGACAATAACGTTTATTCTCTGATAAATTTTCTATGTTATGACTCGTTCTCAAAAAAAAAACCCTTTCAAAATAGATCTTTTTTATTGACATGAATACTAAAGGAGAGATTGGCGACCGAGTGCATAGGTGGCGACTCCTGTTCACATAAGAGAAGGAAGACGCTTGGAAACTGGCGACATAATGCGCACACAAAATCCAGCTACAAACACACTACGAAATAAATTCAATGCGATCCACACGCCAGAAATGCTCTCATGAAATGTTAAGTAATTTATGTGCGATGATTAGGCATTAGCGCGGTAAATGATAAATTAACAAAACTACAATAAATGAAGAACACACAATAAGCAAGGACATAAGGTCAAGTCTGAGGCGCATGATGGTAGTAAATAAAGTTGTTTGACAGGCAATCATTGAGCATGTAAAATCTGGCAGTTAATCAAAAGCTGCGGATCAGTGTAGCCATTTTTTACCTGAAAGGTAACTGATTAGCAAGCAGAAAAAAAAAACTGGAGGGAAACTTAAGCTCAGTCTTAAGGGTATGACGAGCTAGCGTAACGGGTTAATTCAAATATGCAGATTTGGTCATTGTCAGCATTTATAGAACACTTAAAGTCCTGGCGCCACCACTATCGCAGTGGTGCAGCGGTTAAGCGATGCTCCACTGCCCTGGGATGGCAGGTGCTGCCACCGGTGGGACCTGTGCGACCCAGGTTGCTCTTCCCGAGCGACCAATATTATTTTCCACCTACCACGGTGGGCAGTGTGTTCGCAATCAGGTGGGCAGGTTGTGATGACGCCGCAAGATCTCGTTATCTAGGTGGCCCATCTGCCTTCTATGTTGTTTCTCTGGAGGTTTTTCGCATATTTTTAGCTCACGGGCGACGACACCGACGGCGACTCCGGATTCTCTGCAACACGAGCTCCTTAGAGCTATCGCGTTAAAGACAGAGCCACATTCTGTCGGGGGCATCCGAACGCTCTACCTCCGCATGTCACGTGCGATAAGAAATGATTACTCTACTAATTTCCCATTTACCCAAATGACGTATAATAAATCGCAGGACGGTTACAAGCGCGTAACACGAAGTTTTGAGCATTAGCTGTGGTGTGACAGGAAATAATGTTTCATAAGCATGCGCTGCTTTATAGCGACAGCTGTTAAAGGCTTGTTCCTGGGTTTCGCGTCGTCGTCCTAATGGTAGTAGTCGGAGTAGTCGCCATGGTGGGTGCGTTGCCATGGGAACCACTCGGAGGGTTGTATGAGGAGTGAAGGGGAATGCGTAACTGATGGGTGGTTGGTCACGAAACAGTCCGGAAGGTGATCACCGTGGAAGGAAACAGGAGTGTATGAGGAGAGCGTAAGAAGGTGCAACTGGTTGCCAAGGGAACCAGCCGAAGGATTGTGGCGCTGTAATGAGGAGGGTATGGCGAGAAGGTGAGAATGGGCAACCAGTGGTTGGTTACAGCGAGGTGTGCCGTAAGGTGGTTACCTCTGAAGGGGTAGGGTGCGGAGCGAGCGGAGTAATCTTCAACCGGTAGTGGGTTACTGTGGAAGGAGGAGGGTATGGTGAGAGTGTAAGAAGGAGAAACCCGTGGGCGGTTGCCACGGGAGCCAGCCGAACGGTACTTTCGTTGGAAGGAGGAGGAGGGTTACAATAGAAGGGTAAGTGTATGGCGACACACCTGCGATAGAAGGCAGGCGGCAGGTGAAAAGTGGCATGTGGCGCGGCGGAAATCAGAGAAGCACCTCTAGAAATGAGCTATAAACAATCATCCCTTTTTGTTTTCTTCGGTTTCAATGTCCTGGCCTTCTTCATATCTGCATCTTCTCGAGCCCGCAAGTTTCTTGTCTTTGTCCACTCAAAAGCTTAAAGAGGGACTCAGTTCTGGCAGTCCTGATGCCTTAGGATGCACAAGAGGGTTCTCGCACAGCTTTATCCCTCACCGTTCGATCAAGTTCTGCGTGACACTTGCGGTATAACAGGACGTTCGTACGTTTGTCGTTGTGGTTCCAGAGTGGCAGTGATGAACATTCTCAAAGTTAGGTTACCTGAAACATAAATACCCCGAGAAGAGATTTCAAAGCTGCCATCCAAGCTCAGTTGGTAGAGCACGGGCAGGTCGTAGACTCGGATCTCGCCGGAGGCATGGGGTTGTTTTTATTCTACCCCCCACCTCATCCTTCCCTCGACAATTACCATCAGACACTTTGGAGGCGGCTCCAAACACGCACTTTGCCCTCCCCTTATATACGCTCGCGATATCACCCAGTCCACACGAACCCTTCCTGTACCCTCTGCCACCACCCCAAAGCCACTCTCGACCATATTCTTTTCCTCTGCCCGGCGGATCCTCCCCCGCGGGGCCTGGAGCATCTTACCACTTGGGAGGCTTGGGAGACCCTACTGCGCTCCGAGGACCCGGCCAAGCAAGCCATCGCCACCGGCCGGGCTGCCAGCGTCATGAGCCTCCTGGACATGAACGTTTGAGTGCAGTGAGGCCGTGCGGGGGCCCAAGGACCGACGTGTCTAAAACTCCCTTGTTACAAATAAAGTTTTCATCATCATCATCAACATTCAAATCAGCTACCTTTCCGGTAAAAGAAAATGGCTACACTACTAATTTCGCATTTATCATCACTACAAAACAGAAAATCAATAGAAGAATTCCCCTATGATTTCCTCGGTTTCACTGATTGTTGGTTCCCTTTTCACTAGAACTAAAGTTCTCAGTGAAAACATTTCAGAACAACTGTTTTTTTTACATGCCGTGGAAAACCATACGTCTAATTTGTGGTCAACTCGAAACAACTGATCACGTTTCTTTGCAACGCTGGAAGGGCGTATATTTTTGGAATGTTGTTCATAGAACACCAAAAGAGAGTTACTGTTCGATCCACGCGTTATTCGATACTTAGCGATAGGCAATGGTGACGGGCTTACGCAGGACGTTGTACTTCTGTTTATGGAGGTCCCGCGTGCTCGGCTACCAATGTAATTCCGAGAGTATCTCCCGACTTCTTGAAGATCAGAAAGCACTAGTAATCGCGCTGCTATTCACTACCACTAGCACTAGTATTCAAAAGACCTTGAATAACTTTAAAATTGTAATGTGGGTCGCATCAGAGCTCAAATTTATTTTTTAATGGTGAGCATTAAGGCCGGAATACAAGGATCGCTTTTGCGGCGGCAAGTCGGCGATTTTCACCGGACGGCAAACTCACGAGGTCATACTCACACATTTGAGTCAAACTCACTTCGGCACCAATACCTTCAATTACGTTAAACAATTTCTCACAGACAGACTGTCCTACATCCGAATACAGGACGAAGAGCACG
The DNA here is from genome assembly GCF_055824585.1 of Amblyomma mixtum. NCBI lineage: Eukaryota > Metazoa > Arthropoda > Arachnida > Ixodida > Ixodidae > Amblyomma > Amblyomma mixtum. The sequence goes on from NC_143016.1 coordinate 91,065,003, forward strand.
GACCTTTCCTGCTCGGCACGAGGGGGACTCGACAAGGCGCGGTGCTGTCCCCTCTGCTATTCAACATTGCCATGATGCGCCTACCCGCCCTGCTGGGTGCTGTCGTAATGGTGAGCATTAAGGCCGGAATACAAGGATCGTTTTTGCGGCGGCAAGTCGGCGATTTTCACCGGACGGCAAACTCACGAGGTCATACTCACACATTTGAGTCAAACTCACTTCGCACCAATACCTTCAATTACGTTAAACAATTTCTCACAGACAGACTGTCCTACATCCGAATACAGGACGAAGAGCACGGACCTTTCCTACTCGGCACGAGGGGGACTCGACAAGGCGCGGTGCTGTCCCCTCTGCTATTCAACATTGCCATGATGCGTCTACCCGCCCTGCTGGGTGCGGTCGAATGGGTCCAGCACGCGCTGAACGCCGACGACATCACCATCTGGGCTACGCAAGGACGCCTGGGGGATATGGAGACCAGCCTGCAAACGGCCGCCAGCATAGTGGACCGCTATGCTCGAGACTGTGGTCTGCAATGCTCCCCGCAGAAATCGGAATTCGTGCATTTACGTCCCTCGCGCACATGCTCGACCCAAATCAATCTCTCGTTGCAAAGCGGTCCCATTCGCGAATCCAAGGAAATCAGAGTCCTTGGACTCTTCACACAAAACCAGCGACGCTGCGACACAACACTCGCCAAGCTCCGGCAGGTGGGGGACCAGGTGGGCCGCATGGTCCGCCGGGTTTCCAACAAGCGCGGTGGGTTACGATGCAAAGACGCCTTGCGGCTGGCGAACGCATTCGTGACCAGTCGAATCTTGCATTCGACTCCCTACCTCCACCTGCGGAAACAGGAGGAGGATGCCCTGGAGGTCATCCTCCGCAAAATCATGAAACGAGCGCTGGACCTCCCGGTTTCTACCTCTGCAAGCCGCCTTATGGCACTGGGGATGGGGAAAACTTTTAGGGAGCTTCGGGAGGCCCACCTCAACAACCAATACACTCGTCTCACAAAGACAGGGTCGGGTCGCCGCCTTTTAGTCCGACTCCACATCCAGCACACTCAATTCACAGAGGAGAGATGCCGCCTTCCCGTACACTGGAGACGCGCCCTCCACGTGCGGCCTCTCCCCACCAATATGTTCAAAGAGGATCATAATGGCAGGCGCCTGGCGCGGGCGGAAGCCTTGGACCGCCATTTTCGCAGCAAATCAGGAGTCTTCTACGTGGACGCGTCCGGCCCGGACCCCAGGAATGGTACACGGCCGCGGTCGTCCACGAGGGTAAAACAGTAGACGCCCTTACTTTCAAGGCCCACTCAGCAATTCACGCAGAAAAGGTTGCCATCGCTTTGGCAGCCTCTGACACCTCCTCCAAATACATAATCACCGACTCGCGAGGGGCTTGTCGAAACGTCACGCAAGGGTGGGTTACTCCCCTAGCTTATCGCATTTACCAAAATTGTAGCCGAGACTCGGATCCCGCGCACCGATCTATCCTTTGGGCTCCAGGTCACCAAGGCGTCCACGGAAATGAGGCAGCCGACGCCGCCGCCCGCGCGCTCTCTCTCCGGGCATTTTCCACGGGACCCGACGCCGACCAGGACTTCGATTTCAATCCGATTTACACTTTTAAGGAAATACCCGATTATTACAAATCCACGCACCAATCTCTTCCCACCCCGTGCAAAGGGCTGGGGAAGGTCAACGAGCGGGTACTCCTGCGCCTGCTCACCAACACGATGCTGTGCCCAGCAATTCTACAGCATTTCGATCTTAAATTCGGCGGGCGGTGCTCACACTGTGGGGAGGTGTCTGATACCTAGCACATGGTGTGGGCCTGCCAGCAGAACCCATTCCTACCGCCTATCCCGAACCCCACCTAAGAGGACTGGGAGGTGACCCTGTCCGGTTGCTGCACCCTCGAGGCCCAAAGGGCCTTAACGCAGAGCGCCCGGGCTGCGGCAAACGCCAATGGTGTGTCTGACTAGGCATCCCACCTAGTGGTTGTAAGGGCGTGACCCTTCAGGTCACGACCCCCAACACCTCTCCCTATGATTAAATAAATGTTTTCACCACCCACCACGCACTCGACGCCCGGCATCGAGAAAAACGCCGGCCGTCACCGATCTGGACCCGCCAGATATTGACGCGCGGCGTCCGGTGAGGCCGGAAGCGGCGGCTGAAGAGAGTCAATAGCAGCGCAGAGAGCCCGCTCTTCCGGTTTGGCCTCCTCTGCCTGCCGCCGCCAATATGGCCGCCATAGACGACGATCTATTTGGCACGGAAATGCTATTGCCGGGAAAATAAACGCATCATCAAACATGAAATGTCGCTTTTTTTGGAGAACACGGTCGAATCTTGGAGTGGAATGCCTGCGTTTCCTTCCTGAAACCAATGTGTACAAGAAAACCGCAGCCGATAGTGTCCGCGGATGAGCGAGCGTCGAAAGGTACGGGACGGCATGCATTCGAGCACGCAAATTTTTATAGATGCTTACGCACGCGTGCTAAAATTCGTGCAATGGTGTCGAAGTGAACACCTTCGTGATTTTAACAGAAGGGTCAGCGTCGCAGCTCTCACAAACCTCCTTGCAAAGTGGTGTTTTCCACGTGTTGATCACGTTTGCTTTCGCATCGAGGAATACGCGGTGGGGCGCCGCCGCTTCCACACTCTGTGTATCTCCAGCTGGGCGTCGTACCCCAGCGACGTTTTCTGCCTTGCGAATACCGTCGAAAAAAAACGTCGTATCCCGGGCTTTAGAGGGGCATGTCGCGGAAGAAGCGAAGCCGTAGGCGAAGCTCCAGGAGTGTGATCCCTGGGCACCGGATTGTGAGGAAACTGCCAACTGTGGCAGTTAAATTGAGGATTGGTCTGTAGAGGTTATGCGTAAAGAAGAACCAGGGTCGCACAAGCCCCACAGATGGCAGCACCTGCCATCACAGGACAGTGGCGCGTCGCCTAACGGCCGCACCACTGCGCCAGGAATCGTATGAGGACTCTCATCGATCTATTAACGTAAAGCAGGGAGTGACCGATTTCGCGGCGTTTAAAGAAGATGACGACAAAGAAGACGCCAAGAAAGAAAGAAGAAATTAATAAGCAATTAGTAGAAAGGAGGGCTGAAGGAGTACCCTTTTTAATTCGTAAGCAATAATGCGATGGACACCAATCCCAAGCAAGATCATCCGTTTGTTCCGTTGTCCTTTCACCTAGCACAAGCGCTCCGTCCCGCGGCACTGCCGTCGTCTTCTACGTAGCCAAAATCCGTCCTTTCGCACTGAGCCGCCGCGGTGGCTCAGTGGTTATGGTGCTCGGCTGCTGACCCGAAAGGCGCGGGTTCGATCCCGGCCGCGGCGGTCGAATTTCGATGGAGGCGAAATTCTAGGGACCCGTGTACTGTGCGATATCAGTGCACGTTAAAGAACCCCAGGTAGTCGAGATTTCCGGAGCCCAGTACGGCGTCTCTCATAGCCTGAGTCGCTTTGGGACGTTAAACCCCATAAACTAAACCAAACCAAACCTTTCGCACTGATTCGAATGTAGTAAATACTCTCTGTAGTTTTTTTGTCTGCATTCTTGGCTTCTGGTTTGCTGCCATGTTTTTCTCTTGTTTCTGCCATTTTTTCCTCAATTTTTTCAAACAAAAAGTACAATTACGGCTTAGTAGGCCGCACTCGCATACTAAGCTCTAAGTAGGGCGTTGCGTTTGAGTGTCTGTTCACGCCGAAATGAAGCCGGTTGGAAAAGTCAGGTGAATTAAACAGTCCTTGGTAGACAGGTACTCTACCAGCACACTTTTGTGTTGCAGGTCTTCGAGCACTTTGAATACTTACTAGCTGTCTTTGACGTCGACCGCGATGGAGACCTCGACTGCCTGACTACGGTGCGGACAGAATTCAGCTTGGAGCCTCCGCGAGCAACTTACGTTTTTTTTCTGAAAGGCCTGAATGGGCATATACCGTAAGTTAAAATTCAACCTTTCAAATTAATTTATAAAGAAGCTTAGGGCTGATTTTATGCTTCAATAGAGTAGATAACTTCTGGAGAATTCCCCTAGAGACACGTGGGTATGGTTTATTCGAACAAATGTGCACTGATAAATACCATGAGTTGTTGTAGCGTTGCGTGAGATCCGAACAAACTGCTGTTAGAAAAGACTGAGCCAAAGCCGAACAACCGCGGCTTCTGAAAAGTATATCCTGTCATCGTTTGAAGTAGCTACGTATACGCTTTCGTTAAACAATGATAATACTGCGTAACCTTGACAAATACTGCTGCTGCTATTGTGGCAGTTTCACAATCACAAGAAAATACTCAAAACCGACTGAGGATAGCAGCACCGTGGCCAATTCCCTCGCCGCAGTTCTGACCCGTGATCGCCGATTGGAAAATGCATTGTTCGCAATGAAATGATACCTGTTCATTTCATAGTGTGCCTTGTTGCAGCCGTTTGCACAGTTTTCTGAAGTCTGTCAGTGCCAGTAAATTGAAAGAACAAAACAAAATTGCTTCGCTTCTTCGTTCGGAAGTGTGGTCTCGAAGTATTGTTTGTTCAATGTTTGCTTTTCAAGTATTCAGACCACCGGCGCCTTATTTCATATGTAAATGCTCTAAAAAGCTAGTGTAGCTGCACTGCATGTCGGACATTTAAACGTTGCTATAACTGCAAAACCAAGTAATTAGAGTAATGTTTCACAGCCAATTGTGCACACTCACGAGTGTTTAGCAGCACGTGTTTTTCTTGAGCCAAAGCGACAGTTGTTCGTACGATACCCTTTTTCTTGAAAGTCGCTGCTTTGGACCATATGTTTAAGAAAACGTGAATAGTTTCCCAGAATAGCATAGAATGCTTTAAATTTATGATACAGCTGTAATTGGTTGTCAGAACATGCGAAGGTAGGAGGGAGCCTTCTCTGTAGCAAACGCACTCGAATGCATGCTTTTCCTGAATGATGCGTATTGAGAGCCTTCGCACAGGTACATCACTTTTCACTGCAGCTCAGATCTCTTCATTTAAATTCCGCAGAATTAGCGACGCCAGTGTCTTGAGACCATACAGTTCTTCATTATTACCGAAACAAAGAAAGCAGAACAATCCCGTAACTGCTTTGCGCACATAGGAAGGGAGCAGGATGTTGTACTTACTACTGAATGGACTATTTCACTCTTTAGACAATTAAGACGGAGTACACAGTTGCTAGAGTACAGCAGCCTGTTTACTCTTTTTGAGGAAGCATTATTCTTTGGAGTGTGCTGGCATATAATTGGATGTGTTTGAAACTGTGTCTATTGATCTGTGCACTTGGAATTTTAACTAATATAACGCTGCGACAAGGAAATGGGCGGAAATAAATGGGGGGGGGGGGGGGGGGCGGGAGTACTTGCTAATACTTTTTTGTTCTCACTGCAGGCGAAACATAACTTACCACATACAGCCGGGGCCGACACCTGATACCACTGTGTCCACTGTGAATGACGGTAAATAGAAAATTAATGGCAGTTCTGAATGGTGATAAATCAAGTTGGTTCTTTTTTTTTCTCATAATCTTTTACGCTGGCATGACTCTTGGTTTAACTTGCCACGGCTTGGCAAGTTCGTGTGCCCAACAACACAAGGAAACGTTTGTGCGCTGCCACAGCGGATGTTATCATTAGCATTGCGGTCGCGAGTGTTCCCAGCTATATTGTCCAGACTGGCCGTTGTTAGAACGTTAGATTGCAGGAGCACTCGAGAAACCTGGAATGCATTAGCGGCCCAGGCACCCTTGCAAATCACTGCAAAGTTTGTGATCCTTGCAAAAGAAAAAAGGAAACCACGTCTGGACAAAAGCGCGTTCTAGACACGCGCTCAGAGAGAATCAGCAGATAGATAATTGAGGCTTTTCTTATAGCTAATTGCAGCAAAGATTTCGTCAGCACGCCTTCAATACTGCTATCGGCCAGGGAGATGGCTTTTCTTCGAAGACAGGTCATGCCGATTACACAAGATAGGGATCTTGCGCATGCTCCTTGATGGCTTCCCTTTTCCTTTATATGTCCCATTTCGCATATCAAAATTCAATTGATAGTTGCTGTTCGTTCAATCTTGTATCGTCTTGTTGTTTTTATGCTCAGCGCATTTCTACTGCGTCTCAAAAAATGAAATACCAACTAGCCGCGCTTGTCGCGCTGAGAACTCAAAGATGGGCTTGAATTACAGTGCGACTCAGGGTGGCCTCCTATAAAGAGCTAACGCCGTAATAGTGCGCGTGGCAGTAGCAGGGACCGAAGGAAAGGCCAATAATAAACAAAATCGAAAACGGTTTCAGCTAAGTTAAGCACAAGAAAGCCATATACGGAAAGAAAAAGGACACGTGTGACGTTAAGAGACCGGAAGCGGGCAGGGTGGGTGAGGGAATAAACACGAGTTAATAACACCCAGTCGAAATGAAGAGAAAGAAATGTGCTTGTACAAGGCACGTAATGTGAATGCAAGATAATCGCTGGTTCGTAAGGGTAGCGGAGTGTATTCGAAAAGAAGTAAAGCGTAGCAGGGGGCGCCAGAACGAAACTTTGCCCCTTATACGTCACGAAGGCTGTATAAGGGGCTGGCAGTTTGGCCGATTGGGACCTGTGCTGACGTCACGAAGGCTGTATAAGGGGCGGGCCCTTTGGCCGATGGTGACTTGTGCTAACGTGACGAAGGGTGTATGAGGGGCTGGCTGTCTTGTCGATGGTGACAAGGAAAGTAGAAAGCAGGGAGAGAGTGGAAAGGAGGAGGGATGCAACGTGTGAGGCATGGCCCCAAGCGGCGGTGGGACTGAGTGGAAACGACAGCCAGGTGGAGACGCTAGATCAAGGAACACTTGCTCGGGAAGTGCCGGGCGTCCAGCGGTGCAACACGGTGGTTCTTACCGCAGGAAGAGTGCGCGGACACTAACATACGCGGATCACAGCGCCCAATGCGTTGCAGCAGTAGTCACGTGCACTGACAAGGAGCATGGCCGCAAAGTTTTATATGATTTACTATTTTCATAAAAAAAAGCTAGGAGAGCAGCAAGACAATGCTTACACGACGGTGTTTTTCTTTGCTTCTTATTAACTAGTTATTCAAGCTTCTAAGTCACCACTGCATATCCTGTGACGGCAAAGCTGCCGCATGAATGAGAAAAGTGGGACCTAGGGTGCGTTGCTATTGGGTGGTGTTTTATGTAACGGTGGCCATGAAGCCTGAGGTCGGCACATCTGTTTTGAAAGCTAGATTATAGCAAGCACTCTGCTAAGTTACCCTGAAGTGAAGCCATACATTTGACGGAGCTGGGTAATACAGGTTTAGACCATTCCTCTTATACCGGCTACGTTCCATTAGACGACTCAAGCAGCTGACGCTGGGAAGCGTACGTTTTCAAGAAGGTAGTTTTTCCGTTCGAAACTTGACGTAATGTGATTTCTATTAGGTCTGACTGGGTTGCAAACATCGTAGAAATCAGTGTTTACGGAGTAAGAGAGACCCAAAGATAAACTTGGCGCCAAACTAGAAACTTCAATAGTCGCTTGAGTCGTTTACGCATTCAGTGACAGGCATGTGATGGTTATTTTTTCTTTGCGTGTTGATCTGCGCATTGAAGAAATATCATCAGACATATTTGCGAATAGGTCTGAAACATCCGCAGGAATTCGCGCTTTAAAAAACACCATTCCGTATACTTTGGAAGATTGCAAAAACTAGCGATTCATAGCATAATGAAGCTTTAGCGTGTTAATATAAATTATTTTATTCCAATTTGCCTTATAATTTCTCCGTAGATTTTGAACATACAATACCAGGCCATTTCATGTACACGAACTACAAAGACTGCGTCGTAATGGAATTTCCTTTCGAAGACCGTGAAGGTAAGTGATGAGCTGGACTTAAGGTTGCGTATTTTTCTGCCCTTCAGATAAACACGCGACGGAGACAAGCGTTTTAAAAGTATCTTCGAACACTTTGACTCAAGTGTTCAAGGTTTGTAACGCTGACATGTCGTATGCTCAGAATTTCGGTAGCTAGCCTTAAACGACATTGAACACGTGCCTTACAGCGAAACGACTACACTCGCTTTCATATTCTATTACTAGTGGTGGGTGTCAAAAATATTAGCACTCACAGCCACAGAAAAACCTGTTTGCTTCCTTTTCTTTTTTTTTTTTGAACAGCATGTTGACTGCACAAAAAAATGTAAATGCTGCTGTGCAGTGTTCAGTTCATCACAAAGCGTTCTGTTGCTAACGTTAGCTAGTTTTTAATCTCATAATTATGTTTTGGTTCATCCGCAGAATGCGTCATGTGGGTCACAACTGAGGTAAAGGACAAGATCCCCCAAAACTGTATTGACCAATACCAAGACAACTGCGATGATGGCGTGAAAGCCTACGACAAAGAATCCTGCGGAGAGCTGGTGTCCGGTAGAATCCCGGCTACTACGTGAGCAGGCCCAGAAGGGAGGAAATTTGCAGGTTGAGCACACTCGGAAAGTCAATAAAATATGCACGCATTCACTCCGGCTTCGAAACTTATTCTTTGCAGGAATCCAGTATTCACGCCAGGGCGCATGAAATGCAGCCGCCAGCGGTAACATTACGCGTCTTTATGTCATGCAACTCCATCCATTCTGAATAAGCAATAATGCTGACACTTTTTATAGAAAAGGCTCTTGAAAAGAACGTCACAAAGGGTAAAAAGACCAGGTAATGTTGTGTCGTACTCTTGCTACCTGTCTAAAGATGTGCTCGGCTTCGCACTCATCACAAGAAGCGTACCACCAACTAGTTCAGGTGACAAATAGCCCTCTTAACTCATAATTCCGCGCACAGCTACATGGCGACCTTTGGAGCATTATACGACGTCGAAGAGCCGTGTCGCACCAACTGGATGTTAATCCGGATTTAACTGTACACCCTGCTCAAGCCAATTATCGGTGTGATAAAGTGTCGTATTTTCGGAGTGATGCAACGAATTATACGAATAGCAGAACAATTGATGCAAGGTAGCGTCGGTACTTACCCAGCAGCGACTCGCTGCTGGAGAGGAATTTTTTCTTTTCGCCGCTGCCTTTCACGTTTACAAGGGCTTGCCGTAATTTTTTCTCCGGCACGTGTGACACCTCAACGTCATAAGATCGCAATATGTGAGCCAAGAATACGCTGATTCCGGGAACACAGGGCAGAGGAGCGCAATTTTAGACGGCAGGAACACTGTTCGACCGCGGCGAAGACTAATCATACTGGATGCTATCTTCATTTTAATTTCCTTCATCCAGTCTCGAACAAGAGATCACCGTTTGCCTCGCTTTTTAATCGAGCAGACCGCATTTGCACAGGGCAAGAAGACATGCAAGCTGGCTGCAAAATAGTCTCAAAGACCTCTCAGAAAGCGGCTACCCTTTGCCTTTCATCTGCGCCGTACGACGTCAACTGTCGCGCCCGCGGCGGTATAACAGTGGTACTGCCGATAAAAAGAAAACAAAAACAAAAAAACGCACAACTGTATCCTATGTGCCGGAATAAGCCTGGAACAGGTGTCACACGTGCCGGCGAAAAAGTTACGGCAAGCCCTTGTAAACGTGAAAGACAGCCTGGCAAAAGAAAAAAATTCCATGGCATAATGAACAGCATTCCATGCGGGGACTATGATCATGCGTACGTGGGCAAAAGTAAAACTTGGTGTAGAGGCTGAAACAACGCCGGAATTATGTCAACAACGTGAAAGTTTTGTCTATTGCACTGGCCGAACATTATGAAATCATGAAGCATAACATAGATTACAGTACCACGCACATTTTAAAAACAGAAAAGTATCTTTGCCGCCGTCTGCATCTAGAATCCCTAATCGTTCAGACAACCGATAACACACTTAATCACAGTCACGGTGACCTTCCCAGCGCGTACGTCGGTTGCGTAGGGCATTTTAACGAGCGTAAATAACGTGTTTGCGGGTTGTGTCCGGTCACCTTCTGGCAGCATCCGTGGGTGGTTTCGAAGCTATACTGGAAGCGTCTTGGAACTAGTACCAAACGGTGATCTCAGAAGTTGTGTAAGACTCAGGGAGCTCGCAGTTGATCTAATGGGACTCCACAGGTGAGAGTGCTTCTGAAGGTGACGGAGTAGGGGGCACGTGTAGAGGGGGGAGGGGGGGGGGGCGAAGGGGAGTGTTTTGCGAAGTCTCTCACAAAATCGGACCGCGTGCTTGAGCTTAAGTGCACGCATGCGCACACGAAATAACTCGTTAAACTGGTCGGATACTTCCCAAATTCTGTGACAATTTAATCTAATGAATCAATTATTGAAATAATTAAATAAACAATGATCAAAACGATTGTTTGGGTAATGAATTAATTGTCCGAGATTATTAACTAGTTTATTTAGTGAATTATTTCACACATTCGCTAATTTATTCAACAGATGAATTACTTCATTCGTGAATTAGTTTTAATCAATAAAAACTGATTAGGATATTGCTAACGGCCGGCTAGGACATCCATATTGCAGTCGGACGCCTCTCGGTGCTAGTTATAAAGTTAAATATTAGGATTTAGTTATGCATTTTACATTTTACAGGATGCGCCTCAAACATTTGAAACATCTGGTATAATCGCGGTGGGTTACACTACTCCCCTACTCACCACAAAGGTGAATACTAAAGGGTTCAACGTAAATTAAGGATAACGCAACAAGCTATGTAAATGAAAATGATAGGCATAAGGTTAGGAGAGAGGAAGAGAGCGCATTAAGTCACTTAACAAAGGCGAGTTAATGGCATACTATTCGAAATCATGAAGATGATATGAGGGCTTGTAACGCATATGCAAGATTACGGATGGTCCATAACGCTAACGGTCTCCGTTAAAAAAGAAGGCAAGCATAAGAGGCGGCGGCTGAAAATAAGGCGGGAGCGTAAGATTAGGAAGTGTGAGGGGATAAGGTGGCCGCAGCTGGCACAGGATAGGGTAAATTGGAGGCATACGGGAGAGGCCTCTGCCCTGCAGTCTGCGTAGCATAGCCGATGATGGGATAGATACTACTCTGGCAATAGCGATACTTTTAACAGTTTAAATTGCAAGAACTAGTTATTGTACAGTGTGAAAAATAAAACACTATGCTTTTTTTTTTAAACGAACCTATATGTGATTCGGCGGTTTTGTGTACGTGTCACATTTGCTAGACACGAGCGCTACATGTTCTCCATGCTTCAATAGCGATACTTTTAACAGTTTAAATTGCAAGAACTAGTTATTGTACAGTGTGAAAAATAAAACACTATGCTTTTTTTTTTAAACGAACCTATATGTGATTCGGCGGTTTTGTGTACGTGTCACATTTGCTAGACACAAGCGCTACATGTTCTCCATGCTTAAGTATACGCAAAGAAATGTTTATGATGTCTGCCTAACAGGTTGGAAAGCGGTTCCTTTTGGTTGCACAGATCAGATGGTCAGCGCAGTCAAACTGAGAGGGAGCAGTAGAGACGCAGTGGCAAAAGAGGAAAGGACACAGAAAGTTGTTTTCCTCACAACCGTAATCACGGGTATCCGCACTGGCAATTTCAGCGTGATAAGAAACCTCTCTTGCCAATTCCGGCGCCAAAGGGAAGAGCCTACAAGTTATAAAGGACTGAAGGCATCTACGAGCAATTGTTTTTCGTTTGAAGAGCGTGTACGGTGGCAGAAAAAATAAGTCTGAAACCTACGCCGACAATGTGTTCTTTTTTGCTTGCATTCTTCTATTTCTTATGCGTTTTGTGCTCTTCTCCCCGAGTGGAAACCCTGCTAACATTGATGCTTAAATATGGAGGTTCTGTGCGAAGAATTGGTATTTGGATTAAAGCGTTGGGCTTTCGCGTCTGCGTCGCTACCAGAATCCTGTGTGTTTTTGAAGCCAAAACTTCACTGGCTTCAATCGCGGACCGTGTAAATTTGACCTTCAGCTGAGTTAGAGGTCAAACCATGAATAAGAGGAAAATAAATTGAATAAATATTCATGACTGAGAGTCGAACCAGCGGCAGCGCCAACAGATCTGCTTTAAGGGCCGCTCAGCGCGACCACTAGGCTATCGCCGTTTTTTTTTTAACATGGTATTTATTACAATGATGTTCTGGATGTTCTCCACTGAAATAGATAAATGGAACCAAGGCCGAGATACTGCTGCGGCACCTGCCGCCAGTAATAGTACTTATCGTACCGTTCTGCCCCGTCTACCTCCTAGTAAGCTGGTTTTCAGCTCAGTTTTTCTGCATGTGGACCTTGCTGGCCGTCCCTATCATGCCAAAGACTTCAGGAATGCCTTACGCTGTGCTCTAGATTTAAGTGAAGTCAGTTCTGTCGGACAGCTACTAGGTTATCGCCGCAGCCAACACGACTCGTGTTAAACTGCACCACACTCTTGAGTTGTGCATCGGAGATCATCGTCGGCATCAACTTCCATCTGCACCGTCCCGCGGCAATGCTGCCTGCTCACTGTCCTCTCCCACGTAGCACAAATCCGTGCTTTCACTCCGATTCGAATATAGTAAACATTCTCTGTAGCTTTTTTTCGTTCCGGAAACATGTTTGTGTGACGCATAAATTTCTGAGACTGAGTTTTGACCCCGTTGCGTACATCTGGAGCTCAAAGTCGTGGTATAAGTGCGGTGAACCTGAATTGCTTAATAGTTGAATGCTTTAAATAAAGCTGAGGTTTCTTTGGCGGAAAGTCAAATTTGATGACAGGCAACTCTCAAGAACTTCTCGTGAAAGTGTCCTCCTGAGAAAAAGTAAAGTTTGAATAATTAGTGCAGGCCTCGTATACAGTATCCTACTGGAAAGTGCGCTTAAAAAGTGACCTAGCGTCCGCGAAAACATCGTGTTTCACAACTTGTAGCTGGCAGGCAAGATTTAGGTGTTTGCTATTGTACCGCTTGTCATACAACAATATTTGTAGCACTGAACCGCTTGCTCGCGTACATTAAGCCCATGTTTTTGATTGTTTGACCCTCTTAATTTACGGTACCGCACGGCGTGGCCAGTTAGCTGTTGCATTGGCGTAGGGGGTACGTCAAAGATGAAGGAATAAAGGCAGATGCTCAACCTGTACACTTGCGGGCAAGGAAAAGAGCGGCATGACTGTATATATGCTGTCGTTTAAGTAAATAGTTGAACTTTTTTGTTAACTTATGCTTAAGGCAGTTTATGTTGGAGGTACATGTAGGCAACATCACTTTATTTCGTTGGGTTACCAACATAGGTTTAGGAAAAAAGCGGCTCAAAGAACAACATGAAGAAAAAGTTGTTATTCTGCAGTCAGGATTCCATTTTTACAAACAGTTAACCAACTGGAAATAATTGGAAACGTCTGACAAAACACAACTGAAATAATGAGCGTCGCTGCATTTTGCCGGGGCTGAATGACACTACATCAAGGCTCCATGTTGTATAAAGGTGAAGCGAGTGGGTGGATAGGGCTTAGAAACGGTTCTACAGCGTCAAACATGCATCGGAACTCTCCGTTATTCCTGGTCAGCGCATGTGCTCTAGCCCTGTCGGTCCCACTGGCTACCGCACAAGCAAAAAACAAAGAAACGCATGAGCTGCCAGATGCTTGGAAGGTAAGCTGAGGCCGGTTCAACACAGCTGTGTGTGCCAAGCTCCTGTATCGAGCGTTGGAACTCTGCTTGGGCTAGTGTAGCGACTTACGAGGAGAGTCGTTTGCATGTGCAGCTCATGAACCATATGCCCTAGAAGCGGGTCACGCATAGGATGAGAGGAAGAGGAGAGAGAATTTAATGGATAATTGGTCACGCATAGGATGGTAAGCAAGAGTAGCAAATGAGCATCTATCTCAATGTAAACACGGCAGAAGGTGAACCTGTGACCGCCAGGAAACGCAGAGGAAGTCGGTGGCGTAGATATTGATATGCGTGCGTGACCTGTTGTTGGAAGGTGTCGGCCAAGCTCTGTTATGGCCAAGAAACATAACGGAGAACTTCTGAGGTAGATCTCTTGTAGGCGCCTATGCGGAATAGACCGATTTCACAAAGCCTACTGCGCATGCACGCGTTTACCGGAAGTAGCCAGCCGCCATGTTGGTTGTACTCCTTCGTGGCGTGGTCTGCGCGACAGCGCACTTTACTTTGCATCTTGATTGGCATTATACCCGGTCGCAGCAACTTTCTGCCGTTTCGTTTATTGTATTGAGCTTTATAAGGAAACAGAGGCGCCACGACGGAGTTTCGAAGTACACAATGCTAATCGCAGCAGGAGGAGCGCAGAGAGCATGGTCAGTTGCTGCCTCTAGTGGAGTGACCGCGGTGGCGACGCTGCGCTTGTTACTCGAACCTTGTTTTTGAATATGTTGCAAATAACGTTGAAAACGCGCTCGACCGTCACTTTCGTTAATTTTGCCAGCAGAACATTTTAACGCACAGTGATGCACGCGTTTTACCCCTTCAGACAGCGTTTACATTTCTTGCCACTTCGTTTTGCGGTTTCAGTATTCCCTGTATCCATCTGGGCATTCACTATAGACGCGCCTGTTCTCTTTATTTTTTCACCACGTCTCTTGTGCAAAAAGTGGCGATGAAGTAGTGTTTTTATTGTTCACATAAACGCATAAAAGTATTCACGACGTGCTCGGCGGGTCGCTAGCAGGAAAGATGAGCAGTTCGAGTGAGCTATGGCGTTTTTCTAAATGGAGTTGTAACAAATGCTTCTCTTCAGTGCAAAATGAGAAAAGGAGAAGCCAAATGTGGAAGTTTTTAGTTCGCTAAATTAGGTTTGCACGGTTTTTAATTTCGCGACCAATATTTTTGTGTTCATTGTTACAACACTAATTACTTTTTATTTACGTTAATATAATCTTTGCTGCCAAGGCCCCTCCCGTACGACTCACTCTCGCTATTTTCTCAGAACGGGTCTGAACACGTTGACTAATAAGTAACCACTAAATGGCCCTTTTTTGGAAAACAGCGAGCAAAATGTGGTGATATCTCGGCATAAATGGCATGTGGCTGAAATTGGAATACCACGCATGCTTAACGACCGATGTGCAACAAAACGTCAGGAATTATTCCACATTTCTTTGGTTTTATAGCCTCGCATTCTCATTCAGTGAAATAGAGGAAGCACTATCGCTAGCATGGCCGCTCGAGATGTCGGGAGTGGATACTCGCATCAAACGTACGTTGTGCAACCTGAATATCACAATCAAACTTAGCACAGTTGTTCGCTTACAACCTTACATTGGGCAGAAATTCCAGCAAAGACGGCTTGAAGACGCAGAACGAAGGTAAATCTGAATTTAAGGGAGTGCCTCAAAGCTGAGCGGCTCGTGAAGGTGATTTCATACAGCTTCAGAACTTGCAAACTTGCCATTTCGTTTGGTTTGGTTTTGTGGGGTTTAACGTCCCAAAGCGACTAAGGCTATGAGAGACGCCGTAGTGAAGGGCTCCGGAAATTTCGACCACTTGCCATTTGTCAATGTCCACCGATCAACAGGGACAAGACGGCTAAGTGTACTGAACAGGACTTCTTCAGCTGCTTCTCATGAACAGTTTCTACGCTATGTCTTGGGGGCGTTTTCCCTTAGAGAAAAAGAAAAATCCAGGACCCTTTGCTTCGCACAGTTGCCAGAGCTCACGAAACCTCTCAAGTGAACCCACTTGTTCCACAAATCCAGCATTCATGAAGACAAAGATCACGTGTGCGACGCAAACAAGACTGCTTCTCGGGCGTGCGTCACGCACCGCGCCGACGCGGCCGCCGACCGGAGTACCACAACACCCAGAGTGCACCGCGGCGGCGGTGAGGCGGTGGCGTAGCGCAACTGCCGGTGAAATCCGTCTATTTGCGACAAATTTTTAGCCACTTACTGAGAGAAAAAAATAATAAGCTGTGTGTTAGTGGCTGCAGGTGCCGAAAAGAAACAAGTAGGAAAACTAAATATTCTGTCAATAATAATTAAACGTTCCATTCACCAAAATTTCTTATCGGCAGCATGCCGTACCCGGAGAATCTTTAGCCTCTCCCATTTGGTGCGTGCTTGTGCTTGTGTCTATTACAAGATGGGACTATAATTAGAGGTGTTCAAGCCAGAGCATAAACTTGGCTTTACCTTGTTTGATTCAAGAGAGAGGTACTAAAATAAAAAAAATGTTTCATAAGAAGAATGCTTATGGTTTATGTCTGGCATTATGGAACTTTGAATTTTTCATCCCGCTGAAGTTGGTGTGACGATTCCATAACCTACCGGGCACCATGGCTGACCCGGGTGTAAGGGCAGCAGCCGGGTTGTAGGCTGCCTCTATTCGAGCTCGTGGTAGCTCATTAACCTCCCAGGCACCAGTACTGGTCTCCCTCAAAGGTTTTTCTTTCGCCAGCTCCATTTCGTTTGGGATGGCGTTACGTCAAATTGTAGTCTGAGGTGCAGCTTACTTAAGAGCTCGATCAGTAACAGGCATGTCGTACAAAACGTGCCATGCTGCTATGTACGTTTCAAATCAATTTTCGCAGTAAACTGCTGATTTTTTTTTGTTGAGCCTTCCTCCACGCTATCAAAGATAGGAGTCCGGAGAAGCTTACTTGAGGAAGACAAATCTGAGGCTCTGCTGGCGATGACTAAGGGAACTTGGCTCTAAAAATGAATCTTGCTGTGCCACAATATTTTGCTTTGGACAGCAGGTATTTGCAGCTTCAGCTGAAAGGCTTAGGTGTATTTAATACGAGCAATGTAAGCGACATTCATTTACTAAGGAAAATGGAGAAAGCCTATTCAAAACGAATAAAGAACGTGGGGGATAACAAAAGGAGAGGAGCGCTGAGAGCACTGCATAGTATGGCTTTTAAAACACCGGTAGTCTCTTTAGTAGAATTTTCCTCAGTTTGAGTTCTTCGTGCCTAGCAATGCCATTATTAGCAGAGTACGGCATGTCTCTAGTTTCTGGCGGCAAATATTATTTTCTTGATCCCTACATTTATTCTAAATGCTTTTAAAGAAAGTGCCACTTCAGGACCGGCGACATGCCGAATCAATAAGTGCCATTCCATGCATGGCTCTCTTCAGCATGCAATATTGAGCGAAAGCAGAGGTTTTTCAAGTGGACATCACCGCAAGCCACCTGAAAGTGTGATTTACCCATTCGTTCTTTATTTTCAGAATTTCTTTCAAAGTGCAAAACAGTTGCTGGATTTATAGCCATATGCTAGTACAGGATCCAGTGGCGACGTATTAAAGTTATAGTTAAAGTTATTAAAGTTATAGGCTTGCTTGATGTGTATAGGCAAAGAATTCCAGATAAGGGCTCCGTTAAATTCTGTGAGCCTTTTCCCGGGGACATCTTGAGATGTCCCCGGGACAGCTCTTGTATTTCGCAATGAGAGAGAGAGAGAGAGGGAAAGGCAGGGATGTGAACCAGAAAGGATTCCGGTTGGCTACCCTGCACAGGGGAAGGGAATGAGGGGAATTAAAGAGGAAAGAGAGAAGTAAAGGGAAATAATCACAGTCTGTCAATTAAGGCAGTCGCTCTCAAAAAGCGAAAGAGTGCCTTGTAAGCCTTGATGGCAGTTGACTGTTGTGGCCACGGACCGAGGATCTTGGCCTCTGTGAAAAGGCGAGGGTCCAGGCGGTCCAAAGCACATCGCAGCTTATGTCTTTCGGCTACAAAGGCAGGGCACTCACACAAGATATGGGTGATTGTCTCATCACAGGCGCAGTTGACACAAGAAGGGCTGTCGGCCATCGCGATCCGGAAAGCATACTTATTCGTGAAGGCAACACCGAGCCATAGACGACACAGTAGTGTTGCTCCACGACGCGCTACATTACACGGAAGACGGAGGCGCAGTCCAGGGTCCAAAGTCCTGAGGCGACGGTTGCACAACTCACCAGAGTTCCACGCTGAAAGTGTGAGCTCCAGCCTCAAAGAACGAAGCCCACACGCTGCGTCAGCTCTCGTTACGGGGATATTAACGGGGATTCCATCATTGTGGGCAGAACGGGCAGCTTCGTCAGCCTGGTGATTGCCATGAATGCCGCAGTGGCCCGGCAGCCACTGGAAAATTATGTTATGTCCTTTCAAAGTGGCGTCATGGTAGAGCTTGCGGATTTCGGCAACGAGTTGTTCCTGTGACCCACGGCGTAGTGCAGTTTGCAGGCCTTGAAGGGCTGCTTTAGAGTCGGTGAAAACTGTCCAGTCATCTGCAGATTCCTGACTAATGAACTGAACTGCCGCCCGTAGGGCAGCTAGTTCCGCACCAGTTGAAGAGGTGAGATAGGTAGTCCTCACCTTCATTAAAATAGACCTGGCCGGTATCACCACAGACCCAGCAGAGCTTGTTGAAGTCACTGAGCCATCTGTGTAGACATGTATGCGGTGTTTATGGTTAAAATGCAAATGATGCAGTGTCAGTTGCTTGAGAGCAGGCAATGATAAATCAGATTTCTTATTAATTCCAGGAATAGATAGGTGCACCCGGGGTTCATGGAGACTGGGGAGCATCCTGTTACTTCATACATTGCTGTTGAAACCATGAGAACACACATTCGGCACCTCACGCGAGTTCCGAGTCATCATCTTGCAGCTCTTCCCGTACTCAGACCACATACTGCATTTGCAAATGTAATTCAAGCTCACCGTGCCTATCTTCCTTCGCAGTTCGCCCACCCATCAAGATCATGCTCACCCGTATGGAGTCTCCATTTCGCAATGAGAATTGAAGCAAAGCTATGGGAAGAGGAACATTGGCCTCTAAGATTCTGTGTATAGTTTGTGCAATTTGTAATTCTTATAAAGCATTGAACGACAGCACATGGACAGAATTATACAGGGATCTACTGGATTGATCGCGACTTGAAAACGTAATAATTCGTAACGCACGTTTTTGCAGTGGAATTACATAGTTATGCAAGTGGCACCCCAAGACTCAATGCAGTAAGAGAGGCCACTAGGAAAGAAGGAAAGGTAAAGAATGCGCCTAATGGGATATACGAAACATTCACGAGCTTTTAGTAGAACATAGCACGCGTATACGACCTTCGAACAGAGATGTTTAATGTTTGTTTTCCAGTGCGTGTCTGATTCAAATAAAATGCTAAATATTTGCAAGAACTAATTTGTTCTAGTTTTGTGCCGCGTAGTGATATGTGCAGTATCTCAGTATTCAGTTGCTTTTCTCGGGATTGAAAACTGTATACTTAGTCTCGCTGAGATTAAGGGTTAATTGATTGGACGTGAGCCCCTTAAAACATTGCCTAGCTGTGCCTTTATTTTATCCTGTATTTCATCGAAATTTTGTCCAATAAACACAAGAGTGGTGTCGACAGCATACAATAAAAGTTGGGAATACTTAAGGATGCCAGGGAGATCATTTATGTACAGTCAGAATAGCATGGGCCCAATAACCGATCCTTGTGGCATGCCAGTTAATACGGTTTGTGAAGTAGATGTATATTTTTTAATTACTGTCTGCTGCTTGCGGTCGCTAAGATAGCGTTTGAGTAAATTCAGGAACTTACCACTGAATCCATAATTGCCAACTTTGTTGAGTAAAATCTTGTGGTTAACTGTGTCGAAGGCCTATCTTATATCAATATATACAACGATGGCAATTCTAGTCTCGTAGAGCGCTGTATTTAGCATTCGTGTTATGTTGAGAACCGCAGAGGAAATAGATTTATATGGCCTGACACCTCGCTGACGGGGCTAAGCACATTCTATTTGGATATAAATATGTTTATACTTGTACTGAGTATCCTTTCGAAAACTGCATTGATAACACTAATAATTGATATTGGTCTATAATTAGATGCAGGAGAGCGATTTCGTTCCTTAAAAACTAGAACGCCATTTCCTATGTTTAATTCAGCAGTAGATATTTCGCTTTCAAGGGAGTGATTAAATAGATAAATAAGAGGATCGGCTAGTATATCAATATTATCCTTAAATAATTTCACAGGAGTTTGATTGAGGCCTGCTGCCATATATGTTCTTAACTCTTTAACTAGTGCTATTATTTCATCTACCTTTACATCATAAATTACAAAACTATTCACAATTGATTTCATTGATGGCATAGGATCAGTAACTGAGGTAGCTGAGTTGCTAGGTGCGGTCTAATATTCATAAAATAGTCGTTAAACTCATCAGCAGTTTCTCTAATTAAGTCAGGTAATATACTCTGCACTGAACGATGCCTTATTGCACCTCTTATAACGTTCCAGATTTTATTCATGCTGCCATTAGCATTTCAAATGAGGTCAATTGTGTATTGAGGTGTCCATTGTTATAGGGAGTCAGTTCTGCGCGTCTTCAACATTTTCTCCTGAATGCTCATTTGCACAATGTACGCAGAAGACCTATCCGATAGTGGCGCGTTTCTGCAACAATGCCAACGCCAACACGTACTGCTCTAGTGCCATGTTTCTGCCACAAGGTTGTCCGCGCCACCGCATGGAGCGCACCTCTGTCCGTGACTACCGCCACATAGCTCAAAACACGAATATTAGTTTGATAATTTGGTAGTTTTATTTTCATTTCTTTCTTTCGCTTGGCACAAACCCACAAACGCCGCAAGCATACAAACGTCGCAAGCCCTTTCACTGGGTTTACCCATCGGAATGATGTTTTCGCAGTGATATTTCAAGGCATTGAATACAGTGGCCATGTAAATCCGCCTGTTTATTGGTTTTGGTATTTGTCGCAGCTAATGGATACGTTTACGGCACTCACCGCCATTTTTGACGAAGGTCTGGACGGAGACCTGGACTGCGTAACAGCCGCTCAGACAGATTACGACAAGCAGTCCCAAAAAGCTACTTACGTGTGGTTCTTGAAAGGACAGAATGGACAACCAGGGTAAGCAAGGTGCAATCTTGGTATTTCTACGTCGGCTGTGTTGCAAAGCCATTACTAAAAAAGTTATGTCATCGAAAACGATTCCTTCATCAATAGAAAATTTTAATGGACCTTTGATATGCTGATGTTGCAAGAGATCGCCCGCAAACAGTTTTCGAGACACCATTACGAAACAAAGGTTTTATCCTCACGCCCCCTTGCTCTTTATTTTTAGCAAAGTGCAGGTGGTTAATACTGAAACGAAAGCCGTGAGTGCATTGTTCCCAGGCAGCACGGGTGATCGGCCCAATATAGGAAATGGATGGTCGCACTCTGTTCCTTTGTAGGACCTACCTCCACCAATATATTTCCAATGTTGGACCAATCAGCTGTGCTGCTGGGGCTTATGACTTAATGTGAATATGTGCTCACTTAGGGTAGTTCTGCCGGGAGTGGCTACTTCTATGAAATGAGATGTCACGTATCTGCAGGTATACCTCAGCACTGTGAGAGCGTGTTAAAAAATCACCTAATGCTAGTTACCTAACCTTCCTGGGGGCCTAGAGCCTTTATCACGCGCTCTGAGATCCTTTATTGCCTGGCTCCACTCAAAAGGGAGGACGAAATCAAATATATTCAGTGAGTTCAAGAAAAAAAATGGCCAGGCTTAGCTTGGTTAAGCCAAGAATGCGTTGCTTATTGCACCGTCTTTTTGCGCGAGGTATTGCTTGGCGGCACTCGATTTTCTCAGCAGCTTTTCCTCCGTGACGTATGGATGGATGGACGGATGGATAGGAGCACCCCCTTTGAAACGGGGCTGTTGCAACCGCCACCATGCTCAGCCGTCCTGTTTTTTCCCTTTTTATTCCTTTTTCGTTTCTTCTTTTTATTTTTTCTTTTCATTTTTTATGTTTCTTTCTTTCTTTTCTTTGTTTA
The DNA here is from genome assembly GCF_055824585.1 of Amblyomma mixtum. NCBI lineage: Eukaryota > Metazoa > Arthropoda > Arachnida > Ixodida > Ixodidae > Amblyomma > Amblyomma mixtum. The sequence continues at coordinate 91,086,763 of NC_143016.1, forward strand.
CGTGGTTTGGTGACGTCACGTCACCACGTGACCTGACGTCATCAAACCACGTGACGTCACGTCTCATGGTTTGGTGGCTGCCCGGCCGCGCCCAAGGGCTGAACTGAGTGATTGCAATATACTACGCATAAAATTGCAAGGGACACTTAAGCTCCGCTTGAACGCCATGAAGCGATAGCGTAATGAGTTACTGTTCATATACGCTGAAGAGGCCATTCTATTCTCGACTTTCATAGATCCCCGCGAGTTCTGATACAACTCCTGACGTAGTGGTGCAGCGGCTAAGGTATTCACCGCTTGAGCGATGCGCCACTGCCCTGTGACGGCAGGTGCTGCCACTGGTGGGGCATGTGCAATCCATGTTTCCCTTTCATTTCATTTTCATTTCCGCTTCAAAGACAGGTTTGCCTCGGGAAAAAAAGTAGGAGCATGACAAGCTTCCGGGGCCCGCAATGGTTGGCAACAACGACATGATTGACCAAATAAAAACAATGAAAGGATATATAAGCCTCAAGCATTTGACATGCTAAAGAAAAACAGTCCCACCATTGCATCACTGTTACAACCTCTCGTTCGCTCTTCTCCTTTATTCATTAAAGTCTCTCTTTCTCTCTCTCGTTCGCTCCCAATCTGATGCGCAGGTTGTGACGGCGCCACAAGGTCACGTGAGCTACAGTCTGTTCCGCCGATAAACGAGCGCCACAGAAGGTTCCATCAGCTAAACTGAAGAGTTGTTCAAGCTCAAATTTCGCAAATAAACGCATTTGGTCGGCAGAATTGTTTCAAGCTACATTCGTGTGAGGTGCTAGAGTGACTCAATAAACAACGAAACAAACGGGACAAGGAAACAAAGTCAGTGCTTATCTCAGCGATTATACTGTTGAGGCCATCTAGCATGTCGGCCGTAGAGGTTCGGCAATGGAAGGGAGTGGGGGTGTTTTGCAGGACGTTTGAAGACGCTTTTTAAAGAAATTCTTGAAATTTAGGGGAGTTCTGTCCAAACCATGTTTGTTGTAATCATTGGTAGTTGAAAAAGCGTCTTCAACGCCCCCGCAATGCACTCCCCACCCCCCTCCTTCACAGAATGACCACGGCTGACAAAGCAGACGGGGCACCGGTACAACCGATGAGACAACGGTTAGTTTTTTTCGCTGTTGCCGCAGAAGGTGCGAATATCCGAATTTTTTTATCGATTCTGGCAAGTACCACAAAAAATACTTAAAATGAAACAATTCTGCCATTTGTGCGAAATTTGATCACGAACAACTCTCCAGTTTAGCTGCGGAGAAGTATTCTACAGCGTACGTTTAACTGCGGAACACGCTGTATGTGGCCTAGCTGCATGCCACATGCGTTGCTTGTCTGATGTTTTCTCGTCCATTTTTCGCTCACGGTCAACGACGCCGACGATGCCGATGACGTTGACGACATCGCAAGATTTTCTGCGACTTCAGGTCCTTAAGCTATCACGGTAAAGCGGCTTTCTCATCAAGCTACCCTGTCTGCACCGCTCTGTTTCGCTGAAATCGATTCGCTCAATTGTAAAAAAACCGGCAGATGGGGCGAGTACAAGGCGCCTGAAACACCGCAGTCGTTTCCAACGCTGCAAAAACTTTGGCTATGACTGCTGATCCTCAGGTCGCGGGTTCCATCCCTGTAGCGGCGGCTGTAATTTGAGGCAGGCGAATTTCAGAGCAGGCAGTGTGCTGTGCGGTTTCACCGGAGCTTGAAGAATCCTACGAGAATTAATTTAATTCTGAGCTTTCAACTATGGCATCCCTTATAGCCCTCATGCCGCGTCGGAAGTTGAACCACACAATTCGTAATTTACAGCTTCATCATGAGGGGTCAGTGCAGCTTTGATCGCCTCTCGCAAAACAAGCAAACTAACTGTAGTAACGGAGGGATTCGATTAGCGTCATTAATCACTCGCCACCATACGCATTCCTTTTCTGCAGCGTATCCACCACAATTTATTGCATGGAGGAGAAAATGTGGCACAGTACATCACCGTCACCGCGAGGCAACAACACAACACACACTGCCTACCCCGTCCCCGTCCCCACCACGACCGTCCCGACGCTTTCCCAGAAGGGGCATGCAATCCCCTGGGAGGTCGTCGTGCGGGGAGGTCCGGTGCAGCCGGCACCCATTGGTACCGAGGAAAAAGGAGTAATGCCAAGTGCGCCTACCATTAACCGTTTCAACACTCCCGCCAGAAGAACACTCCTCCCCACTCCCCCGACATTAGGGGAGGGGGACTGTGCATGGTGTGTCGCGTAAGCTGATCTTAATTCACGGAGTTATTCCGCTCCCCGGGCCTCCAAGAAATGGTTCTGGAACCTGTTCTCTGCCGCCAAAATAAACGTCGCATCTCAGGGGTCGAAGCGGGCAGCTCCCCATCCGCCGTCGGCAGAGTCTTTATCTGTCTCCCGAGGTGAAAACTTGATGGGATTAGGGGGTCGCCCTCTCCGACCTCATTGTACACATAAGTCAATGGCCGAGAATTTAAAATGGCTTAAACTTCGCAAATGATGGTGGCTAAGTGTTCAGCTTCTAAGCATCTCTTTCCGATCACTTTTCTTAACGCCATCTTCAACGAGCGCACCATCCTTTCATAGAAACCACACCACCGTGGCGCCCGCTCAACAATAAAGCGCCACTCAACTTCTCCACATGCAAAATGGTTCACGACGTCTGGGTGGAGGACCGTATTCCACAGTTCGGTCAGTTTTTTTGCAGGTCGCTTGAATGTCTGCGCGTTTTCCGAATGAATGGTACGGCACAGTCCCCTTCGCAACACAAACCTTCGGAACGCGAACCGAAAGCTGCTTGTCGACATGTCATTGACAAGATCCAGGTGCACAGCTCACGTGACAGCACATGTAAGCCGCGCTATGTAAGCTGTGCACGTGCGATTGCTCTTCTTTACATGTAGCGGTTACACAAAGTCCATACCGACCCCTCTGAAAGGGTCTGCTCTTGTTGTCGGAGCACTTAGCGGTGAAACACTGAACCGTTGACAAGTGACACAAGCACGCACCATCTTTTTGACGAGCTCTCTGCCCCGCAGGACCCGGCACCTCTCGCGCAGTCAAACGAGTGCGTCCCTTGCTTCGGAGTGCAGCATTTGTCGGTGTGCGTCGATCGACGGGAGAGTGGAATATAGATGGTCTTTCGGCAGGGCGAAGGGGTTCCTTTCGTCAGGTGTCATGTTCACAGAGCGAAGGCGCCCTTTGCTTCTTAGCACTCCGAATTCTTCAGCGTCTTGGCTGCTACTGGGTGTGTGCTTTCTATCATTCTGTAATGGTGCTGCAAGGTAGCCGCCAACAGGAACGGGCTTGATGTCGTTACGAACGTCAGACTTGTCATGCGCCACGTTTACTCCTCTGGCACGGGTTGATTTGGCTGTGGAGGCTTTTTATACCAGAAAAACCGCAGCGCGTCACGATCCTCTTCTTTGACTCCGACCTGGAGAAAGGCTTTCTCTACATCCGCCACCAACGCTATTGGGTGTGCTCTGAAGTTCAGGAGGACGGTAACAAGAACTAGATTCAGGTTAGGGCCACTTTCTAGGTTACCCTTCAGTGACTTTGAGTTACCTTCATGAGAGGAAGCGTCAAACACGACTCGGAGTTTGCTGGTTGCGTTATCGTCTCTAATAACAACTCTATGGGGCATATAATACACCCCCGGTGGTTCTTCAGTTCCCGTTTCATGGTCGACCTTCTGAGCCATTTCACTGTCCTGATTCAGCCGAATTTCCTGATCGTATTTTCGCAAGAGCTCTGGGTTTCTGAGTAGTTTATTTCGCTGGGTATCCAACCTTCATCGTGCGACACCTTCATTTGCAGCAAGCTTCACGCTTGGCTTGCATGGTAGGCGAACTTCTACCTGCCATTGCGTTTAATGATACTGGTCTCAAACCTTCGTACTACTTCGTTCCAGCTTGGCCTTCTGCCGGTGTGTCGATAATTGCCAAGTTCTCCAGCTCTCATAACTGCGTGAGAACAACCGCTGTGTCCTTTTCCTCTGCTGTGGCTCGCAGAACGATCACTGGGCGCAACTCAGTACCGGGGAACACGAACTACTCTTTTCCTGCACCGCCAATCCGAACATCGTCTCTAACGTGGTCAGGCTGCCTTTTAGACGACGAATTTGGCTTGTCACCACTACCCAGTAAAGATTCGATCCGATCACAATATTAATTAAGCGGTGTTCTAGCTTGTTCAGGTCATCGCCTAAACTGCAGTCAAGGTTGTCTAACTCTTGAAAGATTGTTTCGTTTGGGCTTGCGAGATCCGGCTCACAGATATTCGGTGTTTCGATAGCGTCATCTCGAACTTTGTTATTTCGCCTGCTACGGAAAGTCAGCTGTACCCTTCGAAAGGTGCGATCCTCTTTATTGCCTCCAAACACGCCGAATGTTCGGATTTCTATAGCGAGCAGCTTGCAGTTCAGCTCCTTTGGTAGCGGTTCGGTAATAAAGGAGCGCTGGCTACCAGTGTCAAACATAATTCGAGCCAGTTTTCTCTTCTTCTGACTCTCAGCCCATGCTGTCCAGTTTGGAGCAGAATCGCAGGTGTCGCGCACACTGCGTTGCTTGCAGACTGACCGGACCAGCGGTTTCGTTTACGCCCTGCTGTGTCTCATGCGATAGTGCATCTCGCCGGTCGGGAAAGAAGCTCGGGTCACACATCGTTGAAACATACCTGCCGCGACACTTACTGTAAGACAGCATTCTCTTGCATAGCCTTGCCATATGTTTTGGCCTCATGCAGCGGAAACATCAGCCGTGCTCCCGTAACATGCGTTTCTTTTCAGACAGCTCGCTTGCGGTGGCGCAATTCTCCGTTGCATGCTGGTTTGACTTGCACAGGAAGCGTTCCACGTCCTTCATTGTGGCATGATAGGCTGCCGCCGACGAGTGTCGAAGCTTGCCAGGATATGCTGTAGTCTTCACTAGTTCAAGCGCCTGATTACGGGACATGGACTTACCGGTTGCACCGTTGGGTTGCTCCCTGCCCGCCCTTTCTCGGCTCTCAACTTCGATTTAAAGGTATTCGAGAAGTGCGCGCAGCTCTTTCTTGTGCACCGAGTCTGTTCCTTGCTCGGAGCTAGTGCTGGTGGTTGAGTGGAAGCCGTTGCTGGAGCCCTCTGCGTCCTTCGAAGCTATCATCCTTTTGTACAGAAGGCTCAGGTCAGTCGGAAGCGCCCGGAGGACAAGAGGGCAGAGAATTGCGCAGTACGATTTTTTGCCTACACCCAACGCCTTAGGCCTCGCATGTGAGCCTGAAGGCTGTCATACCAGCGCCGCAGAGTGAGGGCACTGCCTGTCGATGACACCTGTGTGGCCGCCATGAGGCCCTCCATTTGGTACTGGATGAGGATGGCTTGATGAGCGAATCGCTGCTTCAGGATGTTAATGGCGTGGTTGTAGCACTCCGCCGTCAATAGCAACCCTTCGATGGAAGATGCTACGCCAATACAGATCGCAAATACTGGAATTTCACTGCTGGTGATAGGTCCGCATTTTTGTGGATCGCTGTCTCAAATAGCTCCCAAAATTGCTGATTATTCTCCATTCCCCGTCAATTTTCAGGAGTTCCACTTTGGGGAGTCTTGTCTTTGCAGTCGTTCATGTCGTTGTGCTTCGATCTTGGTACGAGTTAGTGCTGTCCACAGTAGCCAATCACCGAACTCAGTAGCCAATCACCGAACTCTGTATTCCGCTGAAAAAAGCATTCTTTTTTAGAGCGCAGATCTTTGGCGCCTGTTTCTGCGTTTCGCGGCGTCGCCGTTGCCGCTGCTGTTGCTGTCGCCGTTGCCCGTTGTAACGAGCAGCGGACACTTAAGTCGTGCTTTAAGCTGCTTAGCCAATAGAGCGGGAGCTTGGAAAGCAGAGTAAAATTCGCAAGTTTTTTCAGGAAAGGAAATGGAGCAGTATCTGTCACACATCTCTGTGGACACCTGAACCACAGGGCAGGTGCATAACTGCCTTCTTGGAACATTGGACACCACAATCATGCTTTAAGCTATATGGCGCACCAACACCACCTTATCGGTAGTGACAGGTGTGCGCTGCATGCGTTAGAGAGAGAGAGAGAGAGAGAGAAAAGGACGGAAAGGCAGGGAGGTTAACCAGGCGATGCCCAGTTGGCTACCCTACACTTGGGGAGGGGAACAAAGGGGAAAAAAGGAAAAAGAGCGGCAAGGAAATGAGTTTTCTAAGTGTCCAGCGACCACCATGTCACAGGGACAGAGGGCGCGCACTGAAAACTTCGTTCACAATATTGTGGTGCTAGAAATGCGGCGCTGAAGCCATATAAGCCGTCGGCGTTCATTGTGTTCACTGGCGCTTGCGCTGTCAACGTTTTACACTGGGTTCATTTTAAGGAAAGCAAGTGTGCGTAACTGGCTCCCTGGGTCAGTGGACGCCTGAATCGCGCTTATAGGTACGTGGGGTGATGAGAAAGAGATGCGAGCTGTATGCGTTAGCGCTGACAACGGTGAGCGAACTCTCGCGATCAACCATCAACTGCCAGCTGCCAGGGTGGGTGGGGACTTTAATGTAGATATAAAGAAAAAAAACAATTTAACACTCATGCCGGAGAACATCCCGTTCCTCTCGCTCGTAACGCCTCCCACGGCTGTGACAAATTCGCGAAATACTTGCATTGTCCTCGTCTTTGATAACCAGGCATTCGGGCAGCAAGTCGAGCATATTCATCTATTTCTCCCACCACGAAGCTTCCTTGATGACAATCAAGAACTATTAGTGGAGTGTTTCTTGAAGAAGGAATATATTGTAACGTGGCGGCCAGCCGAAGAATGAGGCGTGGTGAACGATGGAGAAGAGATGGTTTAATGGCCGCTGGCCTAGCGCGAGCGCTCCGTCCCGCGCCACTGCCAGCTTCGTCGTCTTCGTCACACTACCCGGGGCCACCGAGCGATCGTCCCGATCGGTGACGAACAGATCGGCGAAATGGTGATGGGCTGCAGGACATGTTGGGACAGGAAGGAGAAAGTGGTGAGGTGCTGGCCGCCACAGTAGATGAGATGATCGAAGGATGAGTCCCGGTCCACGAAGCATCCGGCCCGTAGGGTGCCAGAAGCTGACGACCGAGGTCCGTGGAGGCACCGGATGGTAGGGGCAGGGGGGCGGTGTCTTCACGTGTGGGTCTTGGGTCGGTCGGGTTTCGGGTCGGTCGGGTCTTGGGTCGTCGTGTCTTGCGGTCCGGGCGGGGGACGGGGCCGGGGTGAGCGGCGAGGTCGGCTCAGGTCGGGCGGGCTGGGGCATGGCCGGGCGGCGCGGACCAGGCACTCACGGCCGACGTCCGCGGCAGGCGCAGGACACCGAAGCTCCGGGACCAGGGTGGCGATGAAGGGACCCCAGCACCTCACACCAAATGTAACATGGCGGCCAGCCGAAGAATGGGGCGTGGTGAACGATGGAGAAGAGATGGTTTAATGGCCGCTGGCCTAGCGCGAGCTCTCCGTCCCGCGCCACTGCCAGCTTCGTCGTCTTCGTCACAATATGTGAAAAAGTAACAAGTTGTCTGTAATTGTACATACACGTCTGGCTCGAATTCTTAGCTTCAATTTATCGAAAAGCTGAAACAGCTGATGAGCTGCGCTCAAATTTCGCATTAGGAAGCAGCGCAATCGTCGGCAATTTTTTAATGAGACAGCAGTAGAGTTGCTGCCGCACCGAAACCCCGCTGATGTGCGCGAAAAAATTCTCTGATTAGTCGAGAGGTGTCATGTGACCTTGTGACGTTATAAAAACCTGAGCGGTATTGCAGTTGGGAGCCGGCGCACCGGATTGAGAGTTCCCGTGACCTTGTGACGTCCCCACAATCAGCCAACGGTGGCAGATGGGGATTAAATTGATGACTGGTCGATAGAGTTCACGTGGTCTTGTGACATCATTATAGTGCGGCCACGGTAACAACAAGCGCCCTCGATTGTGAGGTCGCGTAAACTTCAGGGCGCAGGCGTTGATTTAGCTGTGTGCACGAAGTGGACCGGTTGGATGCTGAAGAGTGTCTTATGAGCGACCCCGTAACGAATATAAAACGGCACAAACACCAAGGTAGCAAAAAATGAGATCTCTAGTTCTGTCTTATTTGACTCTTAAGGTGTATTAAGTGTGCCCCTGTTGTCAAACCAGAACCCCACAGGCATCAAGACGAACATCCCTTTTTGGTCAGAAACGTCACGTGACCTTGCAACGTCATCACAACCTGCTCACCGGGGCAGGTGGTAGTCGTCCCATGGGATTGTGTGGAACCGACCCATTAAGGCAGGCGGAGATATTCATGATTGGTAGAGGGTGGTCACAATTCCTTATAACGCCATCAAAACGTACCTGCGGTGGCGGATCGCAATCGGCCTACCAGACCAAGTGATCACGTTACATTGCGACCCCATGTGCAGATTCAGCTGTTTGATCGATCTCAACCGGTTGGGAATTGACGATTGCCTGTGGAGCTGCCCCCAAACGCATAAAATTGACACCATACGCCTACGTAGCAACAATGGGGACCTCTACTGCTGTGGCATTCCGCTCTAAAGGCGGATTAAGTGTCCACCATGGTATTTCAATTTACTGTTTCTTTCTGTGTGAATTGTATTCACTTTTTACTGCGAAGGCACCGCTTATTCTCGAGGTCGTCACATTCATTCTCAACTAGCATTCGCCGTGTGGATCAAAAGTCTCTGGGCAGGTTCACTGTTGGCTGTTTTTTCTTTCGCTGTAGAATATAAAAATAGACTTAGAATATATTTTGAAATAATTTGCCTGTCAAGTTTGATAGTGTTTTCGCTAGTATACGAGAAATCGCGGATCGCGAGGCAAAATCTCCGTAACTGTATATGAATATCATTTCAGAAAGAACATTACCTACCAACTGAAGCCCGGACCAATGCCTAACATTGTTGGCTATCTTGTGGACAACTGTAAGCATTGTTCTGTTACAATCACTTTGAAAAAGAGCTCACAGTCATCCTAATGTCTCAAAAGGTGTAGGGAGTGGACAACAGCCAATAAATTATGGCCTTCAGCAAAATCTCAGCATTTTTTTTTTGAAGTAGTACTCCGATAAAATTCTGGCTTTATTATCTCAGCGACAATGAGCAGGTTTATGACACATTTTGTTAGAAGGCGCTAGGCCTCCCAGGCCTTGTTAAACAGCCAGAACAGTGACTTATAATGGAACCGTACCAATGGAATGCATTAAGAGCGCTCTGCTGTGCTAATCCTCTACAGCTGACGGCCAGTGGAAGACTCTCCAGGTTCTTTATTCAGATTACAAAGACTGCCTCGTTGTCACCATCCCGTACAAAGAGGTTGATCGTAAGTAAAAACACTGCATTGCTACGGTGCTTTCTGTGTTGTCGTGAGAGTGTGTGCTTTATTTATGACTCATACTGTGATAAAACTTTCCGCAGCCACGTACTTAGCCAGTGTGACATGTGCAAAACAGGGATTCTGGCCTTGCAAAAGGATTTTCCGATCAAACAAAAAAATCATTTAAAAAATAACAACCAATATTAACAACCAATTGACTCAATATTCGAGGAATTGTAATTTGACTTAGGAGGAATAAAATTCAAGAAGTAGTTAAGTTCGAAAATTGTCTGTCAAGGCTCCTTTATTTTCGCAACTTTTACGTTTCTTTGTCAGCGCGGTCTAAAAGATGATCTTTCTGCTTCACCGCAGAGTGCATGCTGTGGGTGCAGGACGAAGTCAAGAATCGCCTGCCGCAGTGGTGCACAGACAACTTCAAGGACATCTGCGGCTTCGATGTGCTGGTTTACGATGAAGACAGCTGCGGTGATATGTAGAAAGACGTTGAAATATTGCAACGTTAAGAGGCGCCGCTAATGTCGTTCGGTTGATACTTCTCTGTCGGTCCTTCACAGTGCTTGCAAATAAACCTTGCTGTGAGAGACACGGCAGTGAAAGTATTCGCGCGGGCTGAAGAAAAAAAAAATATGATATTCGACCTCTTGAAGGGACCCATCACTCTGTGCCACCGTTCGGCAGTTTCGAACTCAGGTACTAGCATGAGTTGCCCGCCTCGGAGCCTCTGTTTCTGCGGTGCTGTTAAATCTGACGAAATTCTAGTGCGAACCTGAAGTGCTCATCAGAGCGCTTAGTGTCCACGGGTCCCCGTTAGACGGTACTGAGCCGTAGACATTCGTTTCAAACAAGCGGACATTTCGGGGGCAGTGGGAATAAGCGACAAGGAAGCCTGCACTCTCCGAGCAGGGGAGCATCGCCAGCCACGCAGCCTTCACGTTCTCTTCTGTTGACTTACGGTTATTCTTTTTCTTTCGCACGTCACGAATAATGTCCAAGCGCTATTTTTGAAAGTTGAAATCCTCGCGGCACGGGGTGGAGGGCAAGTGAACTGAAAGCGCTTGTTCCAAATTCGTAATAATGGCTCGCAAGGAAGCAACAATGTCGTGTAGAGATCAAAAGCGGTGTATCACACTAGCGCTTCTGATCTAACTGGTTGCCGTGTCGCTTTCCAGCATCGCCCAGTGTCCAAAAAGATGAGGAAGTGGTTATTTTTGTCCAGAACCTTGTCATTTCGGCGCTTCAGCTTTGCGTAAACAAAGAAAGGCGCCACAAGAGCAGGAGCAGTGCGATCACAAGTTTTATATACCACTTTTGCAGCTAACGGTACGCCAGTAGCTGTACTTCCTTCGCTGTACCTTTCTCAGATAACTTTCTTGGTGCTCTGCTGCGTTATTGTTCGACGTGGCGGAGGGCTTCGCAGGTGGTTATGGTGGCCTCTGTAAACAACAAAACTATGGCTGAGGCTTAGCTAAGGTTAAGCCTTGTCAGATGCGAAGCATATTGATGGCTAGGCTTGGTAATACATGGCTTTCCTTGGTTGAATACTTGGTCATTTTAATACAACCACTAGAAGCCTTCGTCGTGGGAGAAGACAACGGCATGGCTACAGCGGAACGCCGACTAACCCCGAGACGCGCGTTGGGTGAGCGCCTGGATTGCCACGGAAGCCGCGTCCGCCTGCCCGGTGGAGCGAGCGTTTCACCTACACCGAGTGTGAACGCGCGTTCGAAATGCACGGGAATGCCGCTCGAGGACATTCCGGCGTCGGTGCGATGGAATCGTTCTCCCTCTCCCAGCGCGTGACGGCGATCTGTCGTGACGTCATCGTTTCCCGTGGTTGGTTGCGTACCGCTCCGAGCGACGGCGCGAGGTGGGGGACCTGTTTCTCATCTGTCATGACGTCATCGTGTCACGTGGTGTGACGTCATCGTGTCACGTGGTTGGACGCGTACAGCCACGGTGACGGCGTGGGGCATAGCTCTAGCAATATGCTTCGCATAAAAACTCTACCCCCCCCTCCCTAGACGGGAGGGAGACGTCCTTAGTTCCGGGCTCCTACGACCTTAATATATATTTTGTGCGCCCACTGAACCAACTGCCTTTGATCCTCTAGGCTTCAGCTGGACAGCACGGCCTCCCATTGCTCAGGCGGCGGGTTTGGGATTATCGGCGCGGCGTGCGTACTGTGGCGCGCCATGTAGGGTGATCCAGAGTGGGCTGTTGCCCGAATTGTTGCATGGAGTGGGTTCTGTGTCCAGGGTGTTTCATCTAAAACCGTACACAATATTTAAAAATAGGAATTTGAGTTAGAAGTGCACTTTTTTTTTCACAGTATTCTCTGCGGTGTAACGCATCTGAATACAGCTGAGACAAGCTAACTAGCAGGCTGGTTATTTAGTATTGAGTGTTGACTTTTTATTGATTGCTGTTAGGCTTCTTAATTTTGAGGGCTTGTAGCCCGCCGTCAAAAATATCCGTATGAGTTCTTAGAATTTCGAAAACGTGGTTACCTGCGGCGCTGTCACACACCAAATTTTGGCTATTTCTACGAGTTACGTACACGGGTGAAGTTGCTTTGTCGCTAAGCTTTTCGAAAGCGGGTGTATCTTGGCGCCATGTAGCGTTCCTGGCACTGAATGAATTCTTGAATGAATTTATAAATTTCTGTTCAGGGACAAGTCAAAGAGGTAGCTGAGGAACTCTTTTTCTCTGCGTTCTTGGCTTCGGGTTTACTATCGAATTATTTCGTCTTCATTCTCGCATCTCTTCCTCCGGTCACGGCTTAGTAGGTTGCACCTGCGTACTAAGCTAAGTATGGCGCTGCGTTTGTGTGCCTGTTCAAATCTCCACGAATATCGGTTGGAAGAGTTATATGAAGCAAACAGTCTTTGGCAGACAGGTACTCTACCGGCACACTTTTATATTCCAGGCCTGCGAGCAGTTTAAATACTTAGCAGCTATCTTTTGTGTCGACCGTGACAGAGATCTCGACTGCCTGACTACGATAAGGGCGGATTTCAGCCTGGAGCATCTTCGCGCAACTTAAGTACTTTTTTTTCTGAAAGGTCTGAACAGGCATATGCCGTAAGTTTACGTTCAACCTTTCAAATTATTTTACAAAGAAGCTTAGTGCAGCGTGTATGTTTGAGTACAGTGAATAACTGCTGGAAGTTTCTGCTGCAGACACGTGCATATGTCAATAAAACATGGTGGCAGGCCAGTAGGTGATTCATGCTTTCATACTTACTTTTTTACAACCACGGACGCGTGGTTGCAAAAAAAGCAACCACTCTGTGCCTTTCTGTGGTTGCCTTTTTTGCGCTGTCTTCATTCCTAGAAAGTGCGTATGGTTTATTACAACATATCTACTCTGAAACTTGCAATGCGCTGTTGTTGCGCGTGATATCCGAAAAAACTGCCTTTACACAAATCTCGGTTGAACAGCCGCGGCTTCTGAAAACTGTATCCTGACATCGTCTGCAGTCGCTCGGTTTACGCTTCAATGAAACAATAAAAACGCTTCGTAACCTTGAAAAATACTGCTGCTATTCTCTGCCAGTATTACAACTGGCAGAGAATAAGTGAAGTAGTCAAAACAGGTTCAGGATAGCATTTAATTAAGGAGTCAGTTCTCTCACCGCAGTTCTCACCCATGACGCCTAGATAGAGAAAGTATTGTTCGTAATTAAATTGATGTTTATTTATTTCGTAGTGTGGCTTGTTGCGCACATCTGCACAGTTTTTTGGGGTGCGCCTGTATCAGTAAATTCAGGAATAAAAAACAAAGTTCGTTTATTTTTGAAGTATCCCTTTTAGGACGAGGCTTAAATTTTGTCTTCCTGGTAACAGTTCCAGCGGAATAAATCTTCACGGGCATTTAATAATAGACAAAATTGAAAACTTTACATCTGTGAACAGAATTCCTTCCGGCCCCCAAACAATGCAGGTAGTATGTGCCGAAACGTCTTGAATAGCAAATAATTTTAATGGCTGGCTTTAACTCGCGAGGAACGAAGCAGCTTAAATATAGAAAGTCTGTTTGGCTTAGTGCTATAGCATGCTTAAGCGCAGTAGATATGACGTCGTTTCAATAAATAAAAAAAAAAACTTGCAGCTGGGCTAGCTTATCAACAATGCTATGAAATATTTTGACGGAAATATAGATTACTGAAGAGCAACCGATGAAGGAAGGCGACAACAGAATGATTGGTCAGGGACGCAATGAACTGGCGAACACAAAAACTAAAGGAGCGTTAGGAACGCCTTTTGCGGGAGTAATCTCTTGTTCCATAGTTCACTAAATTCTAAAAGAATCACCGCATTCCTTCTAGCCAAAGTACAGGACACTCCCTTTTCAGCAGGAGCAGATATATTCTGATTATAAATTTGGAAAAAAAGAGCTCCTGAGCAGGCAATCATACTGCGGAACCCTCAGTAGGAAGCCGAACGCGCTACCTCTTCAATTCTGCTGAGACAGACCCTAATTCCATAAAATACGTACATATGCGTCACTTCTGAGTCCCACACAAGGTTTGTGCTTAAATTTGTTCAACTTCAGAGATTCAACGAGCCTTTAGTTCACAGGTAAGTGAAGCGTTGAGTGTGCACAGCTCAGTAAGCGGCAGACAATTGAGACGATAGCTGCACACCAAAATTTTCGTTTGGAAACGGTTCACGACGTAGTGTTAGTTAAATGTTTCCTCCTTGAGTACTTGGACCACTGGCGCTTTGTTTTGTATTTAAATGTATTAATAATGTAGTGTAGCTTCATTTACATTCATGTCGGGCATCCCAAAGTTGCTAGAACTGGAATATGAAGTATTTAGAGCAATGTATCACAGCCAATAGTGCACACTCACGAGTATTTAGAAAGACGTGTTTTTCTTGAGCCAAACCAACGGTTGTTTCTGTGATACGCTTTTCCTCAAAACTGGATGTGTTGAACCACTTTTATGAAATCGTGAATAGTATACTAGAATACCATAGAATATTTGCATTTAATGATGGAGCCCTAATTGTTTCTTAGGAAATGCTAAAGTTTGGTGAAACCCTCCTCTTCAGCTTACGCACTCAAGTGCATACTTTCGCTAAATGATGCTTATTCAGAGCTTGTACTTAAGTGTATCATGTTTTCACTGCCGCTCAGATCTCTTTATTTACATTCCGCTGAAATAGCGACGCCATTGTTTAAGGCTATGTAGCTCTTCATTATTATAGAACGAAAGAAAGCAGAACTATCCCCTAACTACTTTGGCTCGTAAAGGCAGGGAGCTGGGTGTTCTACCTGCAGCCTTAGGAAGCATTTCACTCTAGCCAACTTAAGCGGAGTAAATAGGTGGTAGAGGATAACAGCCTGTTTATTTTTTAAGACAGGATCATTCTTTTGAGCGTGCCGAAACTTAATTCGATGAGTTTTAATCTATGTTTATGCATCTAAACTACTGCAACCTTTAGTAATAGAATGGTGCTACATAGAAAGGGACGCTTTCAAAGGGTTTGTACATTGTGAATGACGGGAAATATAAAATTAATTGCAGCTCCAAATGGCGATAAAACCAAATTGTTTCAGCTTTTTTGAATATTTTTACTGTTCTTCGCTCTTCTGGCTCTTTTCTTTTGGCATGGCTCTTCGTTTAGCTTGCCTAAGCTTTGCGGTATTTATTTGGGCGCCAAGACAAGGTCAACCAAAGTAAGCCAAAGCAGAACAAAGAGAACTACAACTAAAACGGCCTTCAATTACACTGCCTCTTGTTTATGCAACTAAACTACTGCAACCTTTAGTAATAGAATGGTGCTACGTAGAAAGGGACGCTTTCAAAGGGTTGTTAATTGTGAATGACGGTAAATATAAAATTAATTGCAGCTCGAAATGGCGATAAAATCAAATTGTTTCAGCTTTTTCGATTATTTTTACTGTTATTCGCTCTTCTGGCTCTTTTCTTTTGGCATGGCTCTTGGTTTACCCTGCCTAAGCTTTGCGGTATTTATTTGGGTGCCAAGGCAAGGTCAACCAATGTAAGCTAAAGCAGAACAAAGATGGTTGATTGGTTGGTTGGTTTATGGGGTTTAACGTCCCAAAGCAACTAAGGCTGTGAGAGACGCCGTAGTGGAGGGCTCCGGAAATTTCGACCACCTGGGGTTCTTTAACGTGCACTGACATCGCACAGTACATGGGCTTCTAGAATTTCGCCTCCAAAGAAATTCAACCGCCGCGGCCGGGATCGAACCCGCGTCTTTCGGGTCAGCAGCCGAGCACCATAACCACTGAGCCACCGCGGCAGAACAAAGAGAACTGCAACTAAAACGGCCTTCAATTACACTGCGACTCAAGGCATGCTCCCACAAACATCTAAAGCAGTAATAGCGCGCGTAGGTTGTGGGGTTTAAAATAGGGGGAGATAAATGCGTTCTCCCCGTTTAACCGCGCATGACACAGTTCAAAACCACGCGGACCCCACCCCGTAGTCGCGAGCGCTACCGAGCGATCGCCGACCACGGCGGGCCTTGCTCTGCGGGAACAAAGGAACGACACACTGCTGACACAAACAAGGCATTTATTGCTATAACAACAATAACGCCAGCTAGCAACAAAATACACTGAGGAATCAGGATGTCCGACTCACCAGCACGGTTACGAGCGAACGTTCGCCCACGGTAGGGCAAGAAGGAAGCTCCGAGGCCAGACGGGACGAGTTGAGGGGAACATGTTTCCACACGAGGTCGCCCGCGGCGAAGAGCGGAGCTTTGCGCGTGAACGTCCACACGCTATCCCGGTCCCAGGGAGAAGAGAGCCCGTCGCGCCCCGCGAGCGCACAGCAAAACGCCATACGTGGCGCTGGTGTCGCTGCGACGCGAGCGCCCTCCCCTGTTAGTTAAAGTAACAAAACTGAGAAGAGTGCGTTGCGGGGGCACAGCTGGGGTACACTGCGGGGAAAGCGAACCACGGGGGTGGCGAGTGCATCCCCACAAGGTTTAGAAGGGGCCGAGGGAAAGGGCGTTAATAAACAGAATAGTGCAAAGGTTCAGCTTAAGTTAAAGACAGTGCAGCAAGATAAGGAAAGAGAAAGTGAGAGGTGTAACATTAAGAGACCGGAAGCGGGCAGGGTGGGTGAGGGAACGAATGCGGGTTATTGAGAGCCTTCTCGAAATCAAGAGGAAGAAATGGGCTTGGGCAGGAAATGTAATGCGAAGGCAAGATAACCGCTGTTCCTTAAGGATAACGGAGTGGCTTCCACCAGAAGGCACACGCAGCGGGGGGCTGCAGAAAGTTAGATGGGCGGATGAAAATAAGAAGTTTTGCGGGAATACGTACGGAGCACGCAGCTGGCAAATGACATGGTTAATTTTAGAGACACAAGACGGGCTTTGTCCTGTAGAGAGCGCAGTCAGGCCGATGATTATTGTGGCGGACGCCTCACAGAAGGAAGTGGCAGGCGTCTAGGTATGCCATCCTAGGCACTTAAGTATAAAATGCTATCAAGGGCTCAATACGCCTCATAAACTGCATGGGATGGCTCTGCGTGTGCATGCCGAAATTTAAGTTGTGGTTTTGGCTAGTTGGTTCATGTTAAACTTGTAGAACAGCGAAAAAAAAACGAGGACACCGTTGACGCACACTTGCGGACAAAGCGGCAGCTGCCTACTAACTCTTTTGTACTGCAAACAAAGGACATATTTATAGGGACAACCTTACCCTGTAAACAAAGTCGATCTGTCTCCCAAACGAAAAGGTACATCGATGCGCGGTGTGCCCTTTAAGGATGATGTTGCCGCCGGGGAAGAGAGAGGCGAGGGAACTAATTAATCTTGGAATGATAGCCACCAAGAAGGCTAAGCTGATATCCGGAATATACAAATGACAAGCAGGCTATCCGGGTTTTGCATTGCGTGTACAGGGTGAGGCACACACATGTTCCTAATTTCGTCCTGAGGACTGCACGACAACTTCCTGGAAAATGCATACTGAACTGTGCTCTCTGTAAGTCTGAACTGTGCTCATCGGCATGTCAGCTTCAGGTGAATGCACAAAGGTGTGACGACCCCACATACTGCGCGGGTCCACAAGGGACGTAGAGACAAAGAGACGCCGTTAAGAACAAAATGGATATATTCAAGAATTATAGTTAACGAGTGCATGATTAAGAGGCTGGGGTGTCCAAATTTATATGGTGCTGCGTTGGCGCCGGAGTGTTCCTCAGAAGGAACGAAGTGGGCTGCGGTGTGGACCATGTTTGTTTGCCGAGGGTTGTCTCCTCCCCCAAGGCTTGGTCACTTGGGGGATCCAGAGGACCGACTGCGAGCGGTGTCGTCTCGTGCCTTGCTAGTTTCCACATTGACTGTTTTTTTTTCTCGTTTTTGAAGCGAAAAGCTTCACTAGGCTCGGGAACACCGGGTCTGGCGTGCGCCGTGATCAATTTTAGCCACAGCTTCCCATGCGCGAAACCGAGCGACGTCACGTGGAGCGCAGGTGGCCGCTGCTGCCGCAGCCGTCGTCGCCGCCGCGCGCTGACTCCGTCGTCTGAGCGTCGCCGCTTCTCCCCCTCGCCACCGTTTTACGCTTCGCTGCTGCCGCGCGGTCGCCGCCGCCGTCCCAAGAGGCAAAGGTTCTTTCGCAAGGCGTTGCGAGAACGCATGAGCGGCGGCGGCGGCCATAGAAGAGGCGGCCATCCTCGCCACCGTTTGAACTTTCGCCGCAGCCGTGCACGGTGCCCATTTGAAAGGAGCCGTATATAAGGCACGCTTGCCCATAGAACAGGCTTAAACACTCGCCATGGAAGGAGAAGCAACAGTCGGACGGCGCAGAAACACCGATCCAGAAGTGGTAGCTTGGGAGTTGGCTGAAAAGCAGCGAGAGCTTTTCGCCTATCCCGGCGTAACCTTGCTAAGCGATCCCTTTTTCCAGGAAGGAGTATCTCCCTCGCCCTGCTCTCAGCGCCGGCAATTGCTGCATTCCCCGTCTTGCCTCGCATTTTTCCACCGGCCTTTGGCGTTTCTACTCTGGCCGGTGCTATTTTCACTCTTACTGGGGGTTGGATGGGTGGGGGCAGGCTGTTAACCTTCAGACCTTTAATGAGCCTTTGCCCCTACACACCCGGAGATTCCTGGTGTCGTACTAGCTTCTGTTTAAGCGCCTCCGGGGTCCCACAAAGGGAAGATGCGCCGGAGGTAGCGGCCTTCCGAGAACGCGCAGCTCACTGTCGCAAAGATTTTCGGTGCCTCTTCTTTATCTCCGAGCGCAACAACAATCATAGACACAGGTTACTCTCAAATTGAGAGTATCCATGTCACTATTAGCATGCGTTGAACAGGTGACCCCACGTATCGATTGCTGTGCATGAATTTCCGCGCAGGTATGACAATGCTGTCCAGGCGGGCTTGTCGTAGAAAAAAAGGTAATAAAGAAAGGGCTTTTGGAGAGCTCCTGTTTTAAATTGCATAAACATATATATTCTTTCCAAGCTAAAAAATTCTACCCAACCCCATGGCCATCACCTCGGGAGCGCAAATCCAACGCATCCATCCGCCGAACCTCCATTGTGTTCTCCCGCAGCTGTGCTGACGTTGCGAAGGCTCTGTAAAGGGCTGGCATTTCGGCCAGTGATGACCTCTTCTGACGTTACGGAGGCTCTATAGGGGACTGGCAGTTCGGATAATGGTTACCTGTGGTGACGTCACGAAGGCTGTACAAGGGGTTGGCAGTTCTGCAAATGGTTGCCTGTTCTGACATCAAGAAGGCTGTATAAGGGGCTGGCAGTTTTGCCGATGGTGACCTGTAATGACGTCAAGAAGAGTGTACAAGGGGCTGCCAGTTTGGCTGATGGTGTCCTGTGCTGTCGTGACGAAGATTTAAAAGGGGCTGGCAGTTTGGACGATGTGCTGACGTGACAGAGGCTGTATGCGGGGCTGGCTCTCTTGCCGATGGTGACAAGGAAAGAAGAAAGTAGGGTGAGAGTGGAAAGGAGGAGGAATGCAACGCTTGGGGCTATGCCCCAAGCGTTGCATTCCTCCTCTTTTTCACTCTCCTTTCCAAAGTAGGAGTGAGGGGAAACAACAGCTAGGCGGAGAGGGCTAAGGCCAAGGAACACTTGCTCGGTAAATGCCAGACGTCTGGCACCATAACAAGGTGGTTCTTACCACACGAAGAGTGCGCGGACACTAGCATACGCGAATCACAGCGCCCAATGCGTTCCAGCAGTAGTCACGGGCACTGACAAGGAGCAAGGCTGGAAAGTTTTATATGATTGACTATTTTCATAAAAAAATCACGAGATCAGGAAGACAATGCTTACGCGACAATGTTTTTCTTTTCTTCTTATTCATTGGTTATTCAAACTTCTGCGTCACCACCGCATATCCTATGAAGTCAAAGCAGCCGCATGAATGAGAAAAGCGGGACCAAGGCTGCGTTGCTAATAGGTGCCCTTTTATATAACGGTGGCCACGAAACCTGTGATTGGCAGAAGTGTTTTGGAAGCTAAATCATTTCAAGTACTCTGCTATGTTACCCTGAAGTGAAGCCACACTCGTAACGGCCTGGTTAATACAGGTTAATAACATTCCACTTATAACTCCTATTTTTCATATGGCGGTTTACGCAGCTGACGCTAGGAAGCTTAAATTTTAATTAAGGTAGTTTTTCCGTTAGACTTTCGATGCAGTCTGAATTCAGTTGGGTCTGACTGGGTTGGAAACATCTTAGAAATGTGCATTTACGCACTAAGAGCCGTAAATATAAACCTGGTGCCAAACTGGAACTTCCACAGTTGCTGGGGTCATTTTGTGTATTCAGTGACACGAATCGTGGTGCTTGTTTTTGTTTATTATGTGTTCATCAGCAGATTCAGCTCATACCGTGAGATAAAATTTGCGAAACGGTCCAACGCATCCTTACAAGTTGGCGCCTTAAAGAAGCCAATAAGTAAAATTCACAAGGCTACAAAAAGTAGCGATTGATAGCACAGTGAAGGTTTACCGTTTTAATATAAATTAATTTAATATAGCTTTCCTTGCCGATTTCCTGGCAGATTATAAACATACAGTAGGGGCCCATTTCACGTGCACGAACTACAAAGACTGCGTTGTAATGGAGCTACCTCATCATCATGGTAAGACATGAGCTGGGCGTTAGGTTGCATATTTTTCACGCAGTCAGACAATCATGCGACAGAGACGAACGTTTAAAAATGTCGCCTAGCACTTTGCCCGAAGTGTTGAAGGTTCCTGATCACTTCAAGCTGACGTATGACTTGCCCGTAATTTCGGAACCCTAACTTAAACGATAGTGAACCTACTGGAGTCGCTTTAATATTCGATTACTAGTGGTGAGTGTTAAAAACATTATCACTCACTGACAGGAACCCTGTTTCTTCAACTTACATTGTTTCCTTTTTGTGGTGAACGATATGATCTCCAGACAGAAAATGTGAATGTTACTGCGCAGTGTTCAATGAATAACAAAGCTCCCTGTTGCTAACGTTATAATTATGTAATGGTTGGCGCATCCGCAGAATGCCTCATGTGGGTCACAAGTGAGGTGAAGGACAAGGTCCCTCAAAACTGTACTGACCAATACAAAGACAACTGCGATGATGGCGTGACGGCCTACGACAAAGAATTCTGCTGCAAGCTTGTCCAGTACAGAATCCCGGCTACTACGTGAGCAGGCCCAGCAGGCAGGAAATTTGCAGATTAGGCACACCCGGAAAGCCAATAAAATGTGCACGGATTAATTCTAGCTTTGAAATTTATTCTTTGAGGAATATAGTATTCAGATGAGGACGCTTGAAGTGAAGCCACCAACGGTAGCATTGCCCGTCTTTGCTTTATCCAACTTCATCCATTGCGAAGTACCATTAATTTGATGTCTTTTAATAAAGAATCACGGGAGCACGACCACACAGAGGATAAAAATAGAGCGTATTATTAAGTCGTTCACTTACTATTTATGCGAGTATGTGCTCGGTATTCTTACAATAACGGCACCACAAACTAGTTCAGGTGACAAATAGCTCTCCTAGCAATTAATTATTCACACAGCGACAACAATTTCATAGCGAGAAGCCGTGTCGCAGCGCCTGGATGTGGATGCGGCTGAAATTGTACACCGTGGTCAAGCTAATTACTGGTGTGGCAAAGTGTTCTAGTATAGAAAGGATGCAAGGAATTATAGGATCAGCGGAATAATTGATGCAGAGTAATGTCGGTACTTACCCTGGAGCGACTCGCTGCTAGTCAGGTCTATATAGTGCTAGAGTTTATACTGGATTGAGCCGAAAGAAGAGGCTTGCAAATTGCTCTATATACAGTTGATTATCCATCGATGTTTCAGAGGAATGTCGCCCTGAAACGAACCGTAAAGTACTAAAGCGACAATTGTAAACACATAATCTAGAACTCTCCCGTTGAGTTGCCTTTGTTACCTAATTGAAAATCGTATTCGAGAGCGAGAACTCTTTCTGAGAGGACATCCACCACTGACACGCACGAAGATCGCGAAAAATGCAAAGCGTCGCTGGTGGGCGGGCGCCCAGCTTTTGCTTTCAAATATTAGCGCACTGTAATCCTGGTAACGTCCAAGGCTGTTCCCATAAGAGTTGCAAGCAGGACTGATCTCTAAAATGGGCTCCACAGCGAAAGTCATTTTAATGTTTTCATTATTCTTGGCCGGTATAAAGGTTGCAATGCCTGAGGGCAGGTAACTTATATGTTCTTTAGGCAGAAACTGCTCTGTAAACTGATTTTCGACAATATGTAACGTACAAAGTGAGGCGCTTCGTTTGGGGTAACTTATAAGCTGCTTGAAGACCCCGCCCTAATTAAAAAAAAGGGAAAGATATTTTTTTCTCTAAGGCGCCGCCGCACAAATATCTCAACACAGAAGAAGCTGTCACTTAGAGACAATTACAGACAGGCTCTTACCGAAACCTGCATGTACTAAACAAAATGCACCTTACGATAGACGCGGACAAATGCCCCTGGTGCGATGAAAAACCCAATCTATATCACATCACATGCGCCTGCCAAAACATAGAAGTGGTCCCCAAAATACAAAACCCGAGTACGTAGCAATGGGAGACTCTGCTGTCCAGCGACCGCTGTGAAGACCAACAAGGTCTGGTACAGCGAGCTTCACGGGCGGCAGTGGCCAGCGGAACCCTGGACAGAAAGCAACCAACCATTGATTAGAAGAGAATGACGTCGACAGACAAGACTCCTGATAATACTAACAAAAAGAGGTCGTCTCTGAAGATACCCCAAAACTGCAGAAAAAAGCACTAGAGTACAATAAAGTTTTCCCCTACCCCCTTCCTGCAAGGTGACCTGCGCAGCTTCTATGAAAAAAAAAAAAGATTAATAAATTTGATTTTTAATCATCACTTTTTATTTTTCACCAAAGAAGGGATACATGGTGTAAAAAAACAGGACCGGAGAAAGAGGGTTGACAACGGTCCGTGTCACCTGGCCGTCTGCTTCCGATGCAGCCATCCTCTGCTCCCAGCATGCACCGCGTAGCAGAGAAGACGAGGCCTAAGGAGCCGATCTTGCCTTCGCCGGCTGCTTCTATGTCTGGCGATTCGCTTTTGCTCGTGCAGCTGCCGGAGCCTGAGGATAGCTTGCTGTGGCGTTGACCATGCCTCGTACATGTGAGGTTGTATATGCGTGGACACGGCTCAAAATCAGCAATTCGTGCTACGTTGCACGAATTCGTGCGCGGTTTAGCCCCTGAAATTTGAAATAAAGTCTGAACACTCTACTCTGCCGAGTTCTGGTACGATGTTAGAACTCAATAATGCATGGCCACACAGAGCATGTGAAACTGCATAGAAAATAAAGGAAAAAGAATACGGTCACTGACCAAGTCAAGAAATTTTAGACGTTTCGGAACCTCGTACGGGTTCCTTGATCACTGAGCGGGACAGGAAGCGCCGCCACTTATATACGCAACACATGACGTAACGAGCGTGCGTAGATTGGTGGCATATTTCCTTGCATCCGGTTCATGGTAGCTGGTGTCGACTGGATGATTAGAGATTCCAGTAGGCGCCGAGATGACACGTTCCTTTCCTTCGCGACGATAGTGGCGTGGTCCCAGTCAATCGCGTGACCATGTTCTTGCACATGCTGTGCAATGGCGTTAGTCGCGTGATTATTATTTCTTACGTCACGTTTGTGTTCACTGAGCCGTCTTGTAAACTTTCCCGTCTCACCAATGTACACCTGGGGGCAGTCAGCACATGGTATCTGGTATATCACGCCTGGATACTCTTCAATCTGCAGTCTATCTTTCACGTTCACGAGCTGGTTACGGAGCTTGCTGGTCGGGATGTGGGCAATGCGCAGGTCGTATTTTGAAAATACGCGCGATAGTGCCTCGCTGATTCCCCGCACGTAAGGAATGGCTGCACGCGCCTGGAACGTCTTGCCGGTCTGTGTTTCCGGCTTCAATATCCGCTTTTCAATTTTGCAGGTAAAGCGACTAGGATAGCCATTGGAAGTCAGCTCCCGGTGGACCGTCTTCAGTTCGTTCTTTAATGAGTTGTCATCTGAGCAGATGCGTACGGCACGTGTTATTAAAGATGATACCACTGACGTCTTGTGGCCGGCCGGATGACAAGACATAAAATTGAGGTAGCGACCTGTATGCGTAGGCTTCCTATAGACCGAGAAGGTGAGGGCGCCCTCATCCCTGCGGACCAGTACATCCAAGAAAGGTAATGCGCCGTCTTTCTCAAGTTCCAGGGTGAACTGTATATGCGCATTCTGGGCATTTAGGCTGTCCAAGAAGCGTGAGACGTCTTGCTTCTTCAAAATACAGAAGCAGTCGTCCACGTACCGGTAGTAGACTTTCGGTGCAGGATTGAAGGTGGACAGTACCTTTTCTTCCAAGGCTTCCATTACTAAATTGGCCGTTGTAACGGATATCGACGCTCCCATTGCCGTGCCCCGTGTCTGCTGGTAGAAGCTGCCGCCGTAAGAAAAGTACGTGTTGCCAAGGCAAAATCTCAGAAGCTCGCAAAGTTCGGGGACGTCGAAGGGTGTGCGGCCAGGGAGACCAGTGTCAGCTTGTAAGTGGCGGCGCTTCCTGTCCCGCTCAGTGATCAAGGAACCCGTACGAGGTTCCGAAACGTCTAAAATTTCTTGACTTGGTCAGTGACCGTATTCTTTTTCCTTTAACTCAATGCCTGACCAGACGTATTTTCGTCGAACTATTGATTATGCATAGAAAATAATAATACGTCTTCTGCAGCTTCTCCTAATCCAAGCGTAATCACTGGAACCAGTGCCCAGTGGTTACCACAATTTAACATTTTAAAGAGACGCTCAGGGGATGAAAATTCAGGAGTGACGGTGAGATGCAAGAAGCGGTGCATGCCTGGATGCAAGGACTATGTGAAAAGTTGTTTTCGTCCTGAATCAAAGGATCGGTGGAGCAGCAGCCCACATGCGTTGAGCGCTCTATGAATTCTGATAAGAAACGCCTTGACAGTATTAAGGGCCGCTTTTTCTTCAATAATGTAGTGGTGCCTCTATGTGGCTCGGAAAATCTATACCAAGGTAAGAATTGATTGTGTACAAAAGCACGTAGTACAAAAACGCCCCTTTATTCCATCGGCTAGAATGGGAAACGCTGATGGTGAAGAATGCGCTCTATATAGGTGGCATGCCCAGCTAAAAGCAACCGAGACCTTAAAAAAACGCGGATTGTCTTATGCGATTAGAACCAACAGAGTGCTGTTGAAAGTCGCATTGCAGAGCAAAGACTATTGTTTCGTTCTGAAAAAATCGCAAATCAGCAAGTACTGACTACTTCTTAAATAAAGGTGCGAGGAGTAAAGTTCCCAACGGGAAGTTTGAAGATAACCTTGAAAATAGCCGTCTGAAATATGTGCACTCAGGAGGAGATGGCAAGACACCAACGAAAAGAAGAGCAATGTACTTACGTTTCGCAAGGAGATACAGGAAAGAAAGGCTGCTTATTTAGGCTTGAAAAAATAGCCTTTTTCTATGCAATCATATTGAGGCTTTCAGCAGAGTTGATTAAACTACCATACTACCCTAAACCTGACAGACGAGGATAGGCCCATTTCCTGTCAAAACGAATTGACAGTGAAATCGCGCTTTCTAGCAACGGCAAAGTCTAACAGTTCTTTCAAACGGAGACATAAGTGCTCATTCACAAAAATTCAGAGGGTCAATTTGTTGACCTAAAGTGCGGTGATTCGAAAGCCTTTAGCGCGGAGTTGCTGCTTGTGTCACTGATGTGTGGTTAACCCGTATCTGCCGAGCGTCCCACATGTAGAACATCGCTTTTTTGCGCAGCAATTCTAAGAGTACACTGTGTAAAACCTTGTGCCCGCTGGCGTAGGTTCAAGAGGGTCTGACTTTTCCTGAGCAAGGGTCATGTTGCATGCTCTCAGTTTTGTGAGTTGCGTGCGTTCCGGAAGATATGCCAGTCATCTCTGGACGCCTTTTTTGAAATTCAACAGCATCGACTACTTACTGTGTAATTCTGCAAGAAATAATTTTTGTGCGTTGTCATAAGGTAACCACCGCGAATGATGAGAATAGTTAATTTAAAGTCAATGTCAAATGTTTGCAAGCTTTACCATATCTAATAGCCAGCGAATTTGTCGAATATCCTGCACTTTAGGACGGCTCAAAAGTCCGTGTTGAGAGAAATATTTCCCCTAATGATAGGGTGATCCTGAATGGTGAAGTCAAAGAAACATGTGATACTAAAAAAAATACTTGAATTCACTACATTTTCTAAAATTTCGACATATATGGGTCAAGATGTTAATTAAGTACACAATTGTTTGTGAATCTTAAATGCTGGAGACACTGGAGGGCGTTTGGGAGGCATCCGTCTGATTCGACGCCTTTCTGCGAACACTCTCCAGTTACCTAAGCAAGGAGAACTACATATGCGTTGGCAGGAAGTAGCGTCGCCTTTAGCACGCTCGGCTGCGGAACGGAAGGATGGTGGTACAGAGCACGATCCTGTGCTCGGTGTGCACACATCGAGCACAGAGATTTTTGTTCTGGTATGACTAGAAATAGCGCGACACCTCTGCTGACAACCTTCTGTCGAGACCCTTTTTTCGGCAACAATGAGGCATTAAAGGCTCTAGCCTTAAAATGCGCTTTAGTTAACGGGCGTACGCGCTACGAAGGGAGCCATCAGTTCGATTAAGTGTGTTATCGATTGTTTGAATAAATAGAGATTTTAGATGCCGATATTGAAAAATATTATTTTCTGTTCTTAAAATGTCCGCGTTACTCCAATCGATGTTATGCTTCATGACTGCAGAGTTTTCGGCCAGTGCATTACACAAAACTTTCCCATTTTTAGCACCATTCAGTTCTTGTTTCAGACTATTCACAAAGTTTCCGCCTTCGCCCACATTCTCATGATTGCAGTACTCGCTTGGAATGCTGTAGGCTAAGCCCGGGAATTTTTCTTTTCGCAGGCTGCCTTTCACGTTTACAAGGGCTTGCCCTAACTTTTTCGCCGGCACTTGTGACACCTCAACGGCAGAGGACCGCAGTGTGTGAGCCAAGGATTCGCTGATTCCAGGAACACAGGGTGCAGGTGCGCATGTTTAGACGGCAGGACCACTGTTCGAAGACCAATCGTACTGGATGCTATTTTCACTTCAATTTCCTTCATCCTGCCTCGCACAAGAGATCATCAGCCTTTGCCTCGCTTCTTAATCGAGCAGACCGCATTTGCACAGGGCAAGAAGACTTGCAAGCTGACTACAAAAGAGTCTCAAAGACCTCCCAGAAAGCGGCTACGCGTTGCCTTTCATCAGCGCCGTACAACGTCATCTGTCGCGCTCGCGGTGGTTGAACAGCGATCCTGCCGTTAAAAAAAAACAATAACAAAAAACGCACAACTGTATCCTATGTGCCGGAATAAGCCCGGAACAGGTGTCACACGTGCCGTCGAAAAAGTTACGGCACGCCCTTGTAAATGTAAAAGACAGCCTGGCAAAAGAAAAATTCCCCAGCACAATCCACAGCATTCCATGCGGGACTCTCATCATGCGCAGGTGGGCAAAATTGACACTTTGGGCAGCGGCTGAAGCATCACTAGAATTATGTCAAAAACACGGAAGTTTTGTCTTTTGCAGTGGCCGAACATTCTGAAATGATGAAACATAACATAGATTACGGTACGACGCACATTTTAAAAACAGAAAATTATCCTTACCACCGTCTGCATCTAGAATCCCTAATCATTCAGACAACCGATAACATACTTAATCGGACTGAAGGTGACCTCTCTAGAGCGCACGTCCGTTGCCTAGGCCATTTTAACGAGCGTAAACAACGTGTTTGCGGGTTGTCCCCTCACCTGCAGGCAGCGTCCGTGAGTAGTTTCGTGGTTACTGGAAGCGCCTTGGAAATAGTACCAAACGGTGACGTCAATAGTTGTGTAAGACTCAGGGAGTTTGCAGTTGGTGTAATGGGACCCCACAGGCGAGAGTGCTTCTGACAGGAAGGTGACGGAGTGGTAGGCACGTGCAGAGGGGGCGGGGGAGGGGGGGGGGGGGGGGGATGAGTGTTTTGCGAAGTCTCTCGCAAAATCGGACCGCGTGCTTGCGCTTAAGCGCACGCACGCGCACACGAAATAATTAACTAGTTAAATTAGCCAGATACTTCACAAATAAATGAAAGTAAAACTAATGGATGAAATATTGAAATAATTAAATATACAACGATCAAACGATTGTTTGGGTAATTAATTAATTTGCTGAGGTTATTAACTAGTTTAGCCAGTGAATAATTACAAAAATTTGGTAATTTATTTTGTTGATGAAATACTTAATTCGTGAATTAGTTTTAATCAATAAAATCAGGTAGGGATATTGTTAATGGCCCTCTACGATATTTCTCATTGCAGTTGGGCACCTGTAGGAAATAGTTTTAAAGTTAAATATTAGAATTTAGTTATTCGTTTTACATTTTAACAACATTCGCCTGATTCTTGACGCCCGCCAACACTTGCATTAATATGCATCAAAAACACTATTTTAAAGATTAGTTGAGGGCTTCCCTGAAACATCTGGTATAACAGCGGTATCTTTCAGTACTCACCTAAAAGGCAGACAGATGAACGCTAAAGAAAAGGATAGTTTAGTTTAGTTTATCAGGTTTAACGTCCCAAAGCGACTAAGGCTATGAGAGACGCCGTAGTGGAGGGCTTCGGAAATTTCGACCACCTGGGGTTCTTTAACGTGCACTGACATCGCACAGTACACGGGCCTCCAGAATTTCTCCTCCAATGAAATTCAACCGCCGCGGCCGGGATCGAACCCGCGTCTTTCGGGTCAGCAGCCGAGCACCATAACCACAGAGCCACCCCTAAAGAAAAGGAGTCAACTTAACTTGAGGCGAACGCAACTAAATATGGAAAGGAAAATGACAGGACAGGAAGGAAAAGAGGGATTGAGTCTGGGAACAAAAACGAGTTAATGACATCTTATTCGAAATCATGAAGAAGATAATGGCATGGGCAGGGCCATTAACGAGTGGGCAATATTACGGATGGTCGTTAACGCCAGCGGTCCCCGTTCAAAGAGAAGGCAAGCGTAAGAGGCGGCGGCTGAAAATAAGGCGGGAGGGTAAGATTAGGAAGTGTGCGGGAATAAGGAGGCCGCAGCTGGCACAGGACATGGTAAATTGGAGGCATACGGGAGAGGCCTTTGCCTTATAGTGTGCGTAGCCTGGAGGATGATGAGCTAGTTACTACTGTGACAATTGCGATACTTTTACAGTTCAGCTTGCAAGAACTAGTTACTGCACACGGTGAATAAAACACCATGTTTTGTTTTAAACGAACCTATACGTGATTAGGCGGTTTTGTGCACGTTTCACATTTTCTCGACACGAGCGCTATGTTTTCCCAATGCTTACGTATGCACAAAGAAATGTTTACGATGTATGCCTAACAGGTTGGAAAGCGGTTCCTCTTGGTTGCTCAGATGAGATGGTCAGCGTGCTCTAACGGAGAGGAAGCAGTAGAGACGCAGTGGCAAAGAAGAAAAGGGTACAGAAAGTTGTCTCGTCACAACCATAATCATGGGTATGCGCAGTGGAAATTTCAGCATGATGAGAAATCTTACTGGCCGATTCCGGCCCCAAAGGCAGGAGCCTACAGGTTATGAACGACTGAAGGGATCTACGGGCAATTTTTTTTCGCTTCAAGAACGCATACGGTGGCAGAGAAAATAGGTCTGAAACCTATGCCGACATTGTGTTCTTTCTTGCTTGCATTCTTCTATTTTTTATGCGTTTTATGCACTTATCCGAGAGTGGAAACACTGATAACACTGACGCCTAAATATGGGGGTTCTGTTCAAAAAACTAGTATTTGCATTAAAGCGTTGGACCTTCGCGTCTGCGTCGCTAGCACAATTCTGTGTGTTTTCTGAAACGAAAGCTTCACTACGGGAGCTCGGGCTTCAATCGCGGACCCTGTAAATTTGACCTTCAGCTGAGTAAGAGGCCAAACCATGAAAAAGAGTAAAAGAAATTGAATCAATATCCATGACTGAGAGTGGAACCAGCGGCAGCGCCAGCAGATCTCATTTAAGGGCCGCTCAGCGATGCCACTAGGCTATCGCCGCTTTTTTTTTTAACATGGTATCCATTACAAGATGTTTTTGTTGTTCTCCGTTGAAATGGATAAATCGGCCCAAGCCCGAGGTACTGCTGCGGTGTCTGCCGCCAGTAATAGTACTTATCGTACAGTTCTGCCGCGTCTACCTACTAGTAAGCTGGTCTTTTCTGCATGCAGTCCTCGCTGGCCTTCCCTATCATGCCCATGACTTCAGGAGTGCCTTACGCGGTGTCGTAGATTGAAGTGAAGTCAGTTCCGTCGGACGGCTACTAGGCTATCGCCGCAGCCAACACGACTCGTGTTAAACTGCACGACACTCTGTAGCTGTGCATTGGAGATCGTCGTCTGCATCAACTTCCATCTATTCCGTCCCGCAGCATTTCCTGCTCACTGTCCTCTCCCACGTAGCACAAACCCGTACTTTCGTTCCGATTCGAATATAGTAAACAATCTCTGTAGCTTTTTTCGTTCCGGAAACATGTCTGTGTGACGCGTAAAATTCTGAGACTGAGTTTTGACCCCGTTGCGCACGTCTGGAGCTATAATTTGTGGTATAAGTGCGGTAAACCTGAATTGCGTAGTAGTTGAATGTTTTAAATAAAGCTGAGGTTTCCTTGGCGGAAAGTTAAATTTGATGACAGGCAACTCTCAAGCACTTCTCGTGAAAGTGTCCTCTTGAGAAAAAGTAAAATTTGAATAATTACTTCAGGCCTCGTAACAGTATTCTACTGGAAAGAGCGCTTAAAAAGGGACCTAGCGTTGGCGAAAACATCGTGTTTCACAACTTGTAGCTGGCAGGCAAGATTTAGGTGTTTGCTATTATACCGCTTGTCATGCAATAATATTTGTAGCACTGAACAGCTTTTGCGAGTACATTCAGCCCGTGTTTTTGATTGTTTGACCCTCTGAATATACGGTACCGCCTCGTGTGGCCAGTTAACTTTTGCAGTGGTGCAGTGCGTACGTCAACCATGAAGCAGCTAGGACAGGTGCTCAGCCTGTACACTTCGAAGCGCGGGCAAGGAATGGGGCATGGCTGTATGCTGTCATTTAAGGCAACAGTTAAACTTCTTTGTTAA
Source organism: Amblyomma mixtum (assembly GCF_055824585.1). NCBI lineage: Eukaryota > Metazoa > Arthropoda > Arachnida > Ixodida > Ixodidae > Amblyomma > Amblyomma mixtum. Next base: position 91,117,841 of record NC_143016.1, read on the forward strand.
ACTAGGCGTAGGGCAGTTCATGTTGGAGGTGCTTGTAGGTTGCATATACCAGACGAGTTTATTTTCTTGGATAACCATCATAATGTATAGCATAGTATAGTGTGGGCACAGGGAGCATGATGAAAAAAAAAAATTCGCATTCTGTAGTCAGGATTCCATTTTTACATGCAGTTAACCAACTGGAAATAATTGGAAATGTGTGACAAAACAATACTGAAATAATGAGCGTCGCTCTGCATTTTGACAAGGCTGAATGACACCGCACCAAGGTTCCATTCTGTATAAAGGTGATGCGAGCGGGTGGATAATGTTTAGAATTCTACAGCGTCAAATATGCATCGGACCTCACCGTTATTCCTGGTCAGCGCATATGCTTTAGCACTGTCGGTCCTACTGGCTCGCGCAGAAGAGAATAACAAAGAAACGTATGAACTCCTAGATGTTTGGAAGGTAAGCTGAGGCCGGTTCAACACGGTTGTGTGTGCCAAGCATGAGTATAGAGCGTTTGAAGTCTGCTTGAGCTAGTGTAGCGACTTAACGAGGAAAGTGGTTTCCATGTGCAGCACATGAACCATATGCTCCAGAAGCTGGTCACGCATAGGATAGTAAGCATAAGTAGCAAAGGAGCATCTAACTCAATGTAAACACTGTAGAAGGCGAACCCGTGACCTCCAGGAAACGCAGAGGCATGCGGTGGCGTAGATATTTATATGTGCACGTGACCTGTTGTCGGAAGGTGTCGGCCAAGCTATCTTTAAACATAGCTTAGAACTTCTGAGGTAGATCTCTTGTAGGCGCCTATGCTGAATTTGCGACTAATTTTTAGCCCCTCACTGAGAGAAAACAATAAGCTCTTTGTTACTGGCTGCAGGAGCAGAAACTAAACAAGTGGGAAACTGAATTTACTGTCAATAATAATTAAAGACGACTTCACTGAGCAGAATTTTTTATCGGCCGCATTCACTAACCGGAGAAGTTTTAGCCGCTCCCATTTGCTGCGTGTTTGTGCTTGTGTCGATTAGAAGGTGTGACTATAATTAGAGGTCTTCAAGCCAGCACCAAAACTTGGGTTTACCTTCTTGGATTCAAGAGAAAGATACTAAAGTAAAAAAAAAATGTTGCAGAAGAAGAAAGATTCAGATTTAGGTCTGTCATTAAGGGATTTAAGTTTTTCATGACGCTGAAGTTGGTCTGACGATCACATCACCTACCGGGCGCAATGGCTGACCCGGACATAAAGGCAGGAGTGCACATCCGTCCTCATCTTTCACGGATAGAATAACGCCTACAACCCAATGTCCTCTGGAAGGTTCTGAAGTCCACTGCCGTCCAGCACCTTAGCTACTTCAGGCGCAGACGAACCAGCGTTCTCTCCCGGCATGAGTGCTGGCACGCAGCTCTCGTCATGCTCCTGACGTGTTTCAGCCAATTGGAGATGACGGTGTGGCTTACAGTCAGTTGCGGCGTTTCCGCTTTCTGGAATATGACTAAGCTCACAGCGCTGCGAAACCACGAGGCTCGTTTTGCATATATCGCCGCAAACACTAACGTCCAACTAAGCGTCTAACGTAGCGTCCGCAAACTCTATATGCGTCCGAATGCGTTGACCGAAAGTGTCAGGTTTCCGCGCTTCTGCTGAACGGTGTGTCATGCTCTTTGACTTCGCTAGCATTAGCACTGGCTTTTTCATTAACGTCCACCCGAACATCCTCTCTGCCATGCCCTGCAACTCCTCCTGCTTTTGACACGATAGGAGATCTACCTTGGTTCGACTCCGCTCTAATTTCAATGAGCGAGATCTCTGTGGTTGCATCGTTCGATGCTGCGACTACCTTATCCGAAGATAGAGAGGTTTCCTCAGTTCGCGAATGCGGAGTATTTTCCACTGTTACAGCAGCAGTTACATCTGCCATGTACGGACTACCTTCCTCTGTGCGGCACTGGCAGGGCTGCTCTACAGCTACGCAATCTACCTCTGTGTCACGATCGTCTAAACCTTCCGCATTTTCGAACCATTCGAAAATGTCGGCTTTAAACTGGCTGGAAAAATCGTAAAACGATTCTGTGCTATTCTGCTCGCGCTGGTATCTTTGGCGAACGTCCGCCGGTGACAAGTCATATCTAATCAGTAAAAAGTATTTCAGCTCATCGTAGTTCGCCAAGCCACGGTTCAAGAGGCGCTTGACAGCGTCATGCGCTTCACGGGAAAGAAGGCATACCAACTTCTGTGCCCAAGTATTCCGCTCAACGCGTTCTCTCCCAGACGCGCTCGAACTCCGCCAAATACTTCGCCATATCCCCGGCGATCACGAAGGGCCGCGGCCTGTCCCTCGGCTGCCGACCGTTGCTCTCATGCAGAACGGATAATGCTTCATTTCTCTCTAAACTTATCTGATGCGCTTCAAGCTCCAGGTTCATTGGTTTCCTTACGTTTCCTTGGTTTCCTTGATCTCAAGCAGCTTCCATTTTTCAGCCTCTTCGCGCCAACAGCGTTCTTTGGCCTCACGCTCAGGGCGTTGTTTGGACTCCTCGCGCTCACGGCGTTCTGGTCGCTCTCGCTTTGCGTCTTCGCGCCCGCGGCGTTCATGATCCTCTCGCTCTGCGCCTTCGCTTTCACGGCGTTCTTTGATCTACTCCCAGGCCTCGTTGGCTTCTTCAGCCGTTACTTCTTTTGCCTGCATGATCTCAAGAATCGCATGCTTTCGTTTGGTGGGGCCCAAATCAATGCCCAACTCTTCCCAAATTTCGACGAGTTCCTTCACTTTAAGGTTCTGAACCGCATACAATAGCCTCTTGCAGTTTGCCCTTTTCTTTGAATTCCCTTGTCGTTGACTTCTATAGCACTACTAGTATGAAACGCGCATGAAATTCTTTACAACAAAGCCTTGTTAACTCCCTCTGCATTAGCTTTGGTTTTAAAGCACTCCTACTTGGCTCGAAACAGCAAAGCTCCCTCCAGTGCTACACACAGCCCTACTCTAGACTACAATCATGTGTGCTAGAGCAGTCTGGCGAATTGAGGGGAAAACATCAGGCACAAACCGCGCCGAGGTAGCTGACGCCGGTCGATACCGCAGCTGCCATCCACATAAGGGCAGAGGACACAGGCTGCCTCCATTCGAGCTTGTGGTAGCGCTTTAACCCTCCGAGGCACCACTACTGGCCTCCCGCAAAAGTTTTTCTTTAGCCTGCTTCATTTCGTTTGGGATGGCCTAACGCCAAAGTGGAGTCTGAGGTGCAGCTTTCTTAAGAGCTGGAGCAGTAATAGGTACGTCGCACAAAACGTGCCATTTTGCTATGTATGTTTCAAACACATTTTCCCGGTAAACTGCCATTTTTTCTTGTTTTTTTGAGCCTCCCTCTACGCAAATTAAAGATAGAAGTCCGGAAAAGCTTACTGGGGGCAGACAAATCTGATGTTCTGGTTAGCGGTGAATTAGGCAACTTGGCTCTAAAAATAAATCTTGCAGCTCCAAAACATTTTGCTTTGGACAGGAGGTATTTGTAGCATCAACTGAAAAGCTTAGCTGTGCTTAATTAGATTAATGTAAGCGACATTGATTTGTTAAGAAAAGCGGAGAAACTCTCTTCAGAACGAATAAAGAAGACGGGAGATAACAAAAGGAGAGGAGGGCTGAGTGCACTGCATAGTATGGCTTTTCAAACAGCGGTAGACTCTTTAGGTTTATTCGTTTATTGGGGTTTAACGTCCCAAAGCAACTCAGGCTATGAGGGAAGCCATAGTGAAGGGCTCCGGAAATTTTTACCACCTGGGGTGCTTTAACGTGCACTGGCATCGCACAGTACACGGGCCTCTAGAATTTCACCTCCATCGAAATTCGGCCGCCGCGGCCGGGATCGAACCCGCCGCGGTAGCTCTGTGGTTACGGCACTCGTCTGCTGACCCGAAAGACGCGGGTTCGATCCCAGCCGCGGCCGTCGAATTTCGATGGAGGCGAAATTCTAGCGGCCCGTGTACTGTGCGATGTCAGTGCACATTAAAGGTAGACTCTTTAGTAGAATTTTCCTCAATTTAAGTTCTTCGTGCCTAGCGACACAATTATTTGAAGAATAACGCATGTCTTCAGCTTCTGGCGTCAAATTTTCTTTTCTTCATCCCTAAATTTTTTCGAAATGCGTTTAAAGAAACTGTAGAGCTCCAGAACCGGCGACATGCCGAATAAATTAGAGCCACTTCATGCATGGCTCTCTTCAGCATGAAATATTTTGTGAAAACACAGTTTTTTGCTAGTGGACACCCCTTCAAGCCACCTGAAAGTGCGGTTCATTCATTCGTTCTTTATTTTCGGAATTTCTTTCAAAATACAAAAGAGTTGCTGTCCCATAGCCATTGGCTAGTAAAGGGTCCAGTGGTGACGTATGATACCACTTCTAAGACAGCAGCGGAGGAGAGTAATTAACAAATACAAAAATAATCCTTGACGCACACAGCATAGCGAATGCTATAATATTCAGTAACAATTTCGTTTAAACTTCACAACAGTTTTCAAAAAGGTATTTCTTTAGAGCTTAATTAAAGCTATAGGCTTGCTTGATCTGTACAGGCAAAGAATTGCAGATCAGGGCTCCGTTAAATTGTTTGAGCCTGAAATTTTTCCGTGGACAATATGGTCCCGCCCTCCCAAAACTAGTCGCGGCTGTTGAAGATGCGATCCAGCACCTGGAGCCGCACGTCAGGGAAGAGGTCCGCCTGAAAGCGATTGGTGTCATCGCCAAGGTACCCCCCAAATTTCCGAGCAATCTGTCTCAACTGGAACGAAAAGCCCTACGCGGTCTCAGGGACGACACCGACATCGTCATACTCCCGGCAGACAAGGGCAACTCTACAGTGGTGATGGACCGACGCGACTACGAGGAGAAGGCGTCAGCCCTTTTGAGCAGTGGGGCGTATGAGAAGGTTCGCAAGGATCCGACTTCAAACACTCAGGCAACACTCAACAAAACCCTGGCAGAGATGTTCAAGCGGCATCCTGATTTCAAATGGCTTTACCTCCGCCTCATCTCCAGAAACGGCTCAGCTCCAGGTTTTTACGGGCTACCTAAAACTCACAAGCCTGGCGTCCCCCTTCGGCCAATTGTAGACTTCACCCTGTCTCCTCTGCGACGTCTCTCTGACTACCTGCACAAGGTACTGGCGCCGCTCGCCGGCAGAACACCCACGCACGTACAGAATTCGCGGCATTTCGTCCAACTTGTCTCGAACCTTACCGTGGAGGAAGACGAAAGCCTAGTCTCGTTTGACGTGGTGTCGCTATTTACCTGCGTACCGGTTCCCCTTGCTGTGTCCGTTGCTCGCCGCGCACTCGAAAACGACCAAACGCTGCACGAGAGAACTCCACTCAACGTCGATGAGGTATGTCGCCTTCTCGACCTCTGTCTGCGCAGTACCTTTTTCACCTACAACGGAGAATTTTTCAAGCAAACAACCGGAACTGCTATGGGGGCTTCAATTTCAGTCACAGTGGCTAACCTAACCATGGAAGACGTCGAAAGCCGGGCCCTCTCCTCCTTTAATCCCAAGCCAAAGTTATTCCTCCGTTATGTAGACGACTGCTTTTGTGTGGTGAAAACCTCAGAGATAGAAAACCTCCAGAGTCATCTAAATTCAGTTGAACCGGCCATACAATTTACTGTTGAACATGAACAGCAGGGCAGCCTGCCTTTTCTGGATGTCCTACTTACAAGGCACGACAAAGGCCTGCAGTCCTCGGTGCACAGGAAGCCAACCCACACAGGACGGTACCTACATTTCGATTCGAACCATCCCATCCCGCACAAAGCATCTGTCGTGAGGTCATTACTGAAGAGAGCCGACTCCATATGTTCCTCAAGTGAAGATAAAAGGAAGGAGAAGAACCGAATCATTTCTGACCTCCAAAAGAACGGCTACCCAAGCTCATTCATCCGGCGCATTATCAGGAAACAAGAAAGGCAAAACAAAATCCGGTCTATTATTTCCTCAGACGCATTCCAGAAGCGGAAACGTGTTTGCATCCCCTACGTGAGAGGCGTGAGCGAGACGCTCGGTCGCATTCTCGGAAAAGAAGGGGTGCTGACAACGCACAAACCGACCAGCACTATCGGTCGCCTTCTCCCCCGCCCAAAAAACCGGCAGCCCAGAGAAAAGGCCCAGGGCGTCGTGTACAAAATTCCGTGTTCCGTCTGCCCGGCGTCGTACATAGGGGAAACGAAGAACTTCGCGGAAAGGATGAACCAACACAAAGCGGACGTCCGTCACATGAATCGTCAACGCAGCGCCGTGGCCGAACACTGTGAAGGGTGTGACCACCCAATTGACTTCGACAGCACCATTGTATTGGAAACGGAAGCTAACCCACGCAGGAGGCTTCTACTCGAGTCGTGGCACATACAGCAAACACGAGAGAATGTTAATCGTTCCCTGGGGACTCTCCCCTCATCCTACGTCCATGGGCTGCGGCCATTGACCCGCAGGTCCTCCACACAGGGGCTTAAAAAGCCAAGCTGCGCTCGCCCGTAGTCACACCGTGAAGAAGGGGCCGAGCCGGTCCCGAAACGTCGTGTTTTTCTTGTATTTTACTTGGTTGGCGTCACTTACCTTCTCCTAACATTAAATTTCCCAACCAGACAGACTTCTGTCGAATGTTTTCTTTTGAGATGGAGGGAGGTTAAAATTATGATTAGTTGCAGCTCTTATATTTTGTAATGGAGATTGAAACAAAGCTATGGGAAGAGGAACATTGGCCTCTAAGATTCTGTGTATGCTTTGTGCAATTTGTAATTCTGATAATGCATTGAACGAAATCACATGGACTGAATTATACAGAGATCTACTAGATTTAGCGGGAGTTGAAAATGTAATAATTCGTAATGCACGTTTTTGCAGACGAATTACAGGTTCGAGATAAGTTATGAACGTGGCACCCCAATACTCAATACAGTAAGAGAGGAGACTAGGAAAGAAGGAAAGGTAAAGAATGTGTAAAATGGGGTATGCGAAACATTCACGACCTTTAAGTAGAACATAGAACGCGTATGCGAGCTTCGAACAGAGGTGTTTAATGTTTGTTTTCCAGCGTGTGCCTGATTCAAATAAAATGCGAAATATTTGCAAGAACTAACTTGTTCTAGTTTTGTGCCGCGTAGTGATATGTGCAGTTTCTCAGTGTTCAGTTGATTTTCTCTGGATTGAAAACTGTATACTTAGTCTTACCGAGATTAAGGGTTAATTGATTGGATGTGAACCACTTAAAAAGATTGTCTAGCGCTGCATTTATTTTGCCCTGTATTTCATCGAAATTCTCTACTGTAAACAAAAGAGCGGTACCGTCAGCATGCATTAAAGGTTGGGAGTACTTAAGGATGGCAGGGAGATCATTTATGCGCAGTGAGAATAGCATGGGTCCAAGAACCGATCCTTGTGACACGTCAGTTAATACGGTTTGTGAAGTAGGTGTATATTTTTCAATTACTGTGTGCTGCTTGCGGTCGATGAGATAGCGTTTGAGTAAGTTCAGGAACTTACCACTGAAACCATAATTTCCAACTGTGTTGAGTAAAATCTTGTAGTTAACTGTGTCGAAGGCCTTTCTTATATCAATATATACAACGATAGCAATTCTATTCTAGTGGAGAGCTGTATTTAGCATTCGTATTAGGTTGAGAACTGCAGAGAAAGTAAATTGATGTGGCCAGAAACCTTGCTGATGCAGGAGGGCGATCTCCTTCCTTAAAAACTGGAACGCCATTTGCTATTTCTAATTGATTGTAAAACATTTTATTCGCCGGGAAGAGCTTGGCAAGAGGTCGCGTTAAGTGGTCGAGAGTACATAGCCCTCGACGACTTTGTCAGCCCACTCCACCGCCAAAACTTGCGTTCTGGGGTCAGAGCTAGCCAGCACGGTCTCCCACCGCTCGAGAGAAGGAGCTGGCTCTATTTTGCAGTCCCACAGGATGTGATCGTAGGTAGCACGGTGGCCACAGTGTTTGCAGTTTGGGTTGTAAAGATCTGGATAAATGTGCGCGAGGAGTGATGGGGTGCGTATCGATCTCGTCTGTAGACGACGCCACGTAACCTCTTGTTCTTTAGTAAGTCTTTTGTCTGGAGGGGGGAAAATTCTCCTCTCTAGTTTAAAATGATTGGTGAGATCATGATATGTGATCATGGAGTCCTTCGTGAAATTCAGGGAGCCAGACTCATCCACTGCCCGGTCGACGAAACCTCGGGCTTTATTGTGGGCTGCCTCGTTCCCCGGATTCCCCGAATGGGCTGGGACCCATATCAATTCGGAATAATTTGGTGAGAATTTGGTTGCGTTAAGGATTCTAAGGGAGGTGTTTGTAATTGGCCCTTTAGCGAAATTATTGATACCCATTTTGGAATCGCTGAAGATGATGCTCCCTTGGGTATGCGCTAGGGCGAGGGCTATAGCCGCCTCTTCTGCCGTTTCAGAGGATTTCGTTTTGATTGTCGCCGAGACGATGTGGTCACCATTCTCGTTCACAACCACAATTGCAAAGGCATTGGTATTTTTGTATTCTGCCGCATCTACATAAAGTGTTCCAGCGCACTGTCTGTATTTGTTATGTAAGGCTTTGGCTCTTGCTTGTCTTCTACCCTCATGGTGTAAGGGGTGCATGTTTTTGGGGAGTGGTTTGATTAGTAGGGCCGTCCTATAGTCGCGGGGTAAATCTACTTTAGCATCGTTATTCGTAGGTTGAAAGTTAATTCCGAGCCTGGTAAGAATACTCCTGCCAGTTCTGGAATTGGCTAATCGCGCTGTTTGAGCCATTAAATGGGCTTCTTTCAGTTCATTGTAGGTGTTATGTATTCCTAACCTCATAAGCCTTTCAGTTGAGGCATTTAGTGGGAGTCCTAACGCAGCCTTATAGGCCTGCCGTATCATACTATCCAATTTGTCCTTTTCTGCTTTCGAAAATTTGAGATAAGGGGTGGCATAGAGTATCCTGCTTAGCGCAAAGGCCTGCACTAGTCGGCATAAATCTCTTTCCCTCACCCCTTGTCTGCGGTTAGCTATGCGGCGGATTAATCGCGCCGTCGCTTCTACCGTGCGTTTTAGCTTAGTGAGTGTGTCAGTATTCTTTCCATTTGTTTGTAAATACAACCCCAGTATCCTCATGGTCTGTACCTCTTTGACAGATCGTCCATTAACATAGACGTTTATTTGCGGGGGGGATGTCGTGGTACGCCTACCTCTTTGTTTACGACGGATCACGAAGAGTTCAGATTTTTGCTCAGAACAAGTGAGGCCGGATTCCCATGCGCATGCCTCAATGATGTCCACTGCTGCTTGGAGTGTGTCTTCTATGTAGCCTTCGCATCCTTTGGTTACCCAAAGTGTGATGTCATCTGCATAGAACGTGTGATGTAGGTCTGGTATTTGTGCCAGTTTGGGGGGAATTTTGATGAGGGAGAGGTTAAAAAGGAAAGGGGACAGGACGGAGCCCTGTGGCGTTCCTTTACTTCCTAGTGTGATTGGGGCAGACTCTATTGTTCCGACCGTTATCACTGCTGTTCTGTTAGTGAGGAAGGATCGGATGTAGTTGTACGTCCTTTCTCCGGGGTTGATTTCTGACAAGTTTGTCAAAATGGCTTTGTGGGTGACGTTGTCGAAAGCTTTAACAAGGTCTAAACCCAATATTGCTTTCGTCCCTGTTCCCTCGTCAGCTTCAATTATGTCCTTGTTAAGCTGCAAGAGTATGTCCTGGGTAGATAGTTGGGCCCTGAATCCTAACATTGTTTCAGGTAGGAGGTTCATGTCCTCCGCATAGTTTTGGAGCCTATTGAGGATGACATGCTCCATGAGTTTGCCTAGGCATGATGTTAATGAAATTGGGCGTAGATTCTCAGTGCTGAGTTTCTTACCCGCTTTAGGAATAAAAGTGATTTTCGCGTGTTTCCACTCTGGTGGTATGTTGCCTGCATGCCAGTATTTGTTCATAAGGTCTGTAACCGCCGCGATCGACGTTGCGTCTAAGTTCCTGAGAGTCTTATTTGTTACTTTGTCTGGTCCTGCCGCAGATGTTGTCCGCAGTTTTCCAATTGCGTACCAGACCTCTGCGTCTGTGATGTCTGCGTCTAAATTTGGATTAGGAGTCCCCCGGTAGTCTGGTTGAGTGGTACCATCATCCGTGTTTAGATAACGTTCTGCTAGCTCTTTGATTAGGTCTTCAGGTGTACCCTCATATTTATGTATGAGCCTGTACAGTTGACTTTGTTGCACGGGACGTGTTTGTTCTGGGTCGAGCAGGTGTCTTAGAAGATGCCATGTCTTCTTATTTCCGAGCTGCCCATTGACGCTTTCACATATTTGGTTCCATTGTTGTTTTTGGAGAGTAAGTGTATGTTCCTCGATTCGCCTCTCGATTTCAGCGATCTTTTTGCGTCCAGCAGGAGATATTTTGATTTGAAGTGAGTGATTAAATAGACAAAGAAGAGGATCGGCTAATATATCAGTATTATCCTTAATTAATTGAACATGAGTTTGATCAAGGCCTGCTGCCTTATTTGTTCTTAACTTTTTAACTACTGTTATTACGTCATGTATCTTTACATCATAAGTTGCAAAACTATTCACAACTGATTTGATTAAGGACATACGATCAGTCACTGGAGGTAGCTGAGTCGCTAGGTGCGGTCCAATAATTATAAAACAGTGGTTAAACTCATCAGCAGCTTCTTGATCAATGTCAGGTAATATAGGCTGCTCTGTTCGAAGCCCGATTGCACCTCTTACAATGTTCCAGATTTTATTCATGTTGATGTTAGCATTTGAAATGAGGTGGATAGATAGATAGATAGATAGACAGACAGACAGACAGACAGACAGATAGATAGACAGACAGACAGACAGACAGACAGACAGACAGACAGACAGACAGACAGACAGAAAGATAGATAGATAGATAGATAGATAGATAGATAGATAGATAGATAGATAGATAGATAGATAGATAGATAGATAGGTAGATAGACAGACAGACAGACAGACAGATAGATAGATAGATAGATAGATAGATAGATAGATAGATAGATAGATAGATAGATAGATAGATAGATAGATAGATAGATAGATAGATAGATAGATAGATAGATAGATAGATAGATAGATAGATAGATAGATAGATAGATAGATAGATAGATAGATAGATAGATAGATAGATAGATAGATAGATAGATAGATAGATAGATAGATAGATAGATAGATAGATAGATAGATAGATAGATAGATAGATAGATAGATAGATAGATAGATAGATAGATAGATAGATAGATAGATAGATAGATAGATAGATAGATAGATAGATAGATAGATAGATAGATAGATAGATAGATAGATAGATAGATAGATAGATAGATAGATAGATAGATAGATAGATAGATAGATAGATAGATAGATAGATAGATAGATAGATAGATAGATAGATAGATAGATAGATAGATAGATAGATAGATAGATAGATAGATAGATAGATAGATAGATAGATAGATAGATAGATAGATAGATAGATAGATAGATAGATAGATAGATAGATAGATAGATAGATAGATAGATAGATAGATAGATAGATAGATAGATAGATAGATAGATAGATAGATAGATAGATAGATAGATAGATAGATAGATAGATAGATAGATAGATAGATAGATAGATAGATAGATAGATAGATAGATAGATAGATAGATAGATAGATAGATAGATAGATAGATAGATAGATAGATAGATAGATAGATAGATAGATAGATAGATAGATAGATAGATAGATAGATAGATAGATAGATAGATAGATAGATAGATAGATAGATAGATAGATAGATAGATAGATAGATAGATAGATAGATAGATAGATAGATAGATAGATAGATAGATAGATAGATAGATAGATAGATAGATAGATAGATAGATAGATAGATAGATAGATAGATAGATAGATAGATAGATAGATAGATAGATAGATAGATAGATAGATAGATAGATAGATAGATAGATAGATAGATAGATAGAGAGGGAAAGGCAGGGATGTTAACCAGAAAGGATTCCGGTTGGCTATCCTGCACAGGGGAAGGGAATGAGGGGAATTAAAGAGGAAAGAGAGAAGGAACGGGAAATAATCACAGTCTGTCAATCAAGGTAGTCTCTCTCAAAAAACAAAAGAGTGCCTTGTAAGCCTTGATGGCAGTTGACTGTTGGGGCAACGGACCGAGGATCTTGGCCTCTGTGAAAGGGCGAGGATCCAGGCGGTCCAGAGCACAGCGCAGCTTATGTCTTTTGGCCACAAAGGCAGGACACTCGCACAAGAGATGAGTGATTGTCTCTTCACAGGCGCAGTTCACACAACAAGGGCTAGTGGCCATCGCTATCCGGAAAGCAAACTTATTCGTGAAGGCAACACCGAGCCATAGACGACACAGTAGTGTTGCTTCACGACGCGCTACATCACACGGAAGAAGGAGGCGCAGTCCAGGGTCCAATGTCCTGAGGCGACGGTTGCACAACTCTCCAGTGTTCCACGCTGAAAGTGTGAGCTCCAGCCTCAAGGAACGAAGCCCACACGCTGCGTTAGCTCTCGTTACGGGGATATTAACGGGGATTCCGTCATTGTAGGCAGAACGGGCACCTTCGTCGGCCGGGTGATTGCCATGAATGCCGCAGTGGCCCGGCAGCCACTGGAAAATTATGTCATGTCCTTTCAATGTGGCGTCATGGTACAGCTTGCGGATTTCGGCAACGAGTTCTTCGTGTGCCCCACGGCGTAGTGCAGTTTGCAGGCCTTGAAGCGCTGCTTTAGAGTCAGTGAAAACTGTCCAGTCATGTGCAGATTCCTGACTGATGAACTGAACTGCAGCCCGTAGGGCAGCTAGTTCTGCACCAGTTGAAGAGGTGAGATAGGTAGTCCTCACTTTCATTAAAATAGACCTGGCCGATATCACCACAGACCCAGCAGAGCTTGTTGAAGTCACTGAGCCATCTGTGTAGACATGTATGCGGTGTTTATGGTTGAAATGCAAATGATGCAGTGTCAGTTGCTTGAGAGCAGGCAATGATAAATCAGATTTCTTATTAATTCCCGGAATAGATAGGTGCACCCGGGGTTCATGGAGAGTCCATATGGGTGAGCATGATCTTGATGGATGGGCGAACTGCGAATGAAGACAGGCACGGTGAGCTTTAATTACATTTGCAAATGCAGTATGTGGTCTGAGTAGGGGAAGAGTACGAGATTGAGGTGTCCATTGACATAAGGAGCTAGTTATGCGCGTCTTCAACATTTTCTCCTCAATGCTCATTTGCACAGTGTACGCGGAAGACATATCCGACAGTGGCGCGTTTCTGCAACAATGTCAACGCCAACACTTACTGCTCTAGTGCCGTGTTTCTGCCACATAGCTCAAAACACGAATATTAGTTTGATAATTTGGTAGTTTTGTTGTCATTTCTTTGTTTCGCTTGGCACAAACCCACAAACGCCGCATGCATACAAACATCACGAGCTCTTTCACTGGGTTTACCCATCAGAATAATGCTTTCGCACTGATATTTCAAGGGATTGAAAGCAGTGGTCATGTAAACCCCTGTTTATTGGTTTTGGTATTTGTCACAGCTAATGGATACATTTACGGCACCCATCGCCATTTTTGACGACGGTCTGGACGGAGACCTGGACTGCGCAACAGCCACTCGTACAGATTACGACTATCAGTCCAAGAAAGCGACTTACGTGTGGTTCTTGAAAGGACAGAATGGACAACCAGGGTGAGCAAGGTGCATTCTCGGTATCCCTACGTAGACTGTATTACAGAACAATTACTAAGAAAGTTATGTTGTCGCAAACGATTCCTTCATGAACGGAAAATTTGACTGGACCTTTGACATGCTGATGTTGCAAGAGACAGCACCCGTAAACAGTTTTCGAGACACCATTACGAAACAAGGATTTTAACCTCACGTCCGCTTAGTCCTTTATTATTAGCAAACTGCAGGTGATGTATAGTGAAAAGAAAGGCGATGCGTGCATTGTTTATGACGTAATGTACATATGTGCTCAGTTAGAGTACTTCTGCCGGAAGTGGGTAATATAAAACGCGATGTCACGTACATGTACAGCTCACCAGTGTGAGAGCGGGTTAAAAAATTACCTAACGCTATGATAAATTTATTAACTTCTTGGGTGTCTAGGAGCCTTACGAGGTGTTCTGAGATCTTTTAGTGCCTGCCTCCTCTCAAAACGGAGGACGAAATCAAATATATTCAATAAGTGCAAGAATAAAATTGCAATCGACACTTAAGCTTCGCTTAAGTTAATGTTAATGGTCATGTATGCTGAATTGGCCATTCTCGGCTCAAGTTCCATAGGTCCCTGCGAGTTATGATACCATTCCTGACGCAGTGGTGCAGCGGCTAAGCTATTTTAAGTGATGCGGCAGTGTCCTGCGACTGCAGGTGCTGCCACTGGTGGGGCTTGTGCGATCCATGTGGCTCTTTCATTCAATTTTCATTTCGGCTTCAAAGATAAGTGGGCCTTGGGAAGATAAGTCGCAGTTTGAGAAGCTCCCGGGGCCCACAGCGGTTGGCAACCACGACATCAGTGACCAAATAAAGACAAAGGAAGGATATATAAACCTCAAGCATATTTGACATTCTGAAGAAAAACAGTCCTACCATTGCAAAACCGTTACAACCTCTCGTTGGCTCCCAATTCGATGCGTAGGTTGTGATGACGCCACAAGGTCACGTGAGCTACGGACTGTTCCGCCGTTCTACGCGCGCCATCGAAGGTTTCGCTCATGTAAACTGAAGAGTTGTTGAAACTCAAATTTCGCAACGAAATGCATTTGGTCGGCAGAATTGTTTCAAGCTACATTCATGTGGGGTGCTTATCTCAATCGATAAAAAAACTCTGCCTCTCCCGTAACCGAGAATAGAGTAAGCATGAATTGTTTGCGGGCTTTCGGGAGCGGCCGCATAATCATGGCGTTGTCGGCAGGGGCGAGCATTCTTCTGCTGTGGCGTATCACTCGCAAAGCGATCGCTTTCCGCAAGACGCATCCTACCACTCCTTTTATCAGTCTCCATTGCTCGGCTTAAGCAGCTGTGACGGTGGCGGCATTGAAATGCAGGACGATGCAGAAGCGTACGCGGACACGACGAGACGCAGGCCTGAGAAGAATGTATATGCAGAGCGTTCGAAACTGTCTAAAGTGCGTAGAGGCGAAAGCGTTTTCAGCACCACTTTGCCTATGTGAGACTGGTGACGTTACCACTGGATTACGTCAAGATAATGGATGACGAAGTAATGTCAAATTACTAATTACTGACTAATTACTGACTGATGACTTAATATTAATTAACTGCTAATTAATGATGCTTAAGCTTCGCCTATAGGAGTGGAACGCGACTGCGTGTTGCAGCGCTGCCAGGCAGTCCACGGAACGCGACCACCCGTTCAGCGCGATGCCTTGCCCTTTGAACGCGACGCTTTTTGAGGACAGAAAATTACGCAGTAATTCTCTGTCATCTCGGTGGACACCCGAACCGCACAGTAAAGGAAGGGAGGAACGCCACCACACGTTCGGCGCGAAGCTACCGGCGCTTGTATGCCGGTCCTGTAGTCTCGTTAAGTCTCGTACGGTGCCCGGATGCTCTCGTTTCAGCTTCCGGATCTGTGGAATTCAGTGCCCGGATGAGTGGAATTCAGTGCCCGGATGTTGGCTCTCGGTCTCGGCGTAACGTCGCCACACGGCCGAAAATGGCAGCTAAAAGCATTTCATGCTTAAAAAAAGTACGATATTCGCATCGGCTGCAGGGACAACGAAACAAAACCAGTGGTTATCTCAGCGGTTGTACCGCTGACGCCATCTCGTTTGCCGGCCGTGGAGGTTCGGCTTTGAAGGCGCTTTTTAACGAAAGTCTCGAAATTTAGGGAAGTCGAGCCCAAACTATGGTTGTTGTTATCATTGATAGTTGAAAAGCGTTTTCAACCCTGCCGCAATGCACTCCCCATCCCCCTCCTTCACCGAATAACCATGGTCGACAAAGGAGACGCGGCACCGGTACAATCGCTGAGATAACGGCTAGTTTTGTTTCGTCGTCGCCGCCGAAGGTGCGAATATTAGAATTTTTTGATCGACTCAGCAAGTACTATTGTAAGGTATCGGTAGCGTTCGCGGGGGTCATCGGAACGCGGCTGGGGGCACTCAAAGCGGAGCGTCTCCTTTCTTGGAACGCGGCCGCTCGCGAACGTGCCGGGAAGTACGGGTGGCCACCCGACACGCGGTACCGAGCACGAATGTATATTTGTGTTTATTTTCATTTGACACGACCGTGCGTTTGGGTTTGTGGAAAGGGCGTTTTGCCCTACGGAAGCTGGAGGGCTGGCCATGCTCTCGGTAAACCAATCATGTGAGCAGTGCAACATGATTGGAAGTTACCGAATGTGGGCTGGGCCTTTAGGGCTATAAAACTGGGCCCCGGAGCCGGAAGTGGGGGTTCTGCGCTAAGGTGAGATGCAACGCATCTTCGGCAACGCCGAGTAGGGGCCTCCCCTAGTATTAGCCAGATCCACCTTTTTGTTGTTGTTTTGTCTCTTTGTGCCGTTAATTTGTCTCTACAGTGCCTAAACTTGTATCTATTGTAAATACTGTACATAAAATTTGAAGTGTTCGCCTTACCCCTGCGTCTCAACTGAACACAAGACCGTCTCTGACGGGCACCCCTGGTGCGAAGAGCTTCAGTCTTTGAGTTGAAACCAACCCGTCTCCGGCGGGGCACCGCTGGTGCAATAAGGAAGACGAAAGAACCTGTGGAACTTTACTGGCGCAGTCGACAGGATCCTGCGGCCATCGGAAGACGGCGCAGGAAAAAGAAGGCAGGGAGAAAGGCGACGGTCAGGCAACAGCAGCGTTCGAGAAAGGACCTGCGGGGAGACGGCGGCAAGGACGCAAGGACCACGGCAGGTGTCCAGCGACGCGGGACTGCGTCCGGGCAAGGAGGCAGCGCGTCGAGAACTCGACGGTCACCGGCGGGTCGCAGCAAGGCGACAGCAGCGGGCACAGGACCAGCGGCGTCCGACAGCTCATCGCAGCGTGCGGTGAAAGTGGAGGTGGACTCCGACGCCAAGGAGCTGGCAATGCGGATCGACGCATCGAAACCGTGAGTTTCCTTGGTCGCATTGTTCACGTCCCTGTGTTCGAGCCGGCAGGACAGTTGAGGGATACAGACGGCGGTATGGAGAGTTATCCATGCCGGCCCTCACTCGATGTGAGGTACCAAGTGGAATTAGCAAAGGCGCGCTTAGCGTACTTTCAGGCTGAACTTGCGAAAGTGAATAGAGGAAAGGCGCCGCTGTGCGAGGAGAAACCTCAGGATGTTAAGTGCGTCTTGGATGAATTAGAAGCAAAGCGCCAGCAGCTAGCGCTGGAGCTCGCTGAGCTCAAGGCGTCTAGGAAAGCTAGTGAACTAACCAGGGAGAACTGCTCCGAGTCCCGAGAGGTGAGGCAGCCTGTGCTGGAAGACAAAGGATTATGCTTGTCATGCACAGGTCAGGGAAAAAGCAGTGAGGACGCTGAAAGCAATCAGCCGGTATGCGGGAACGCATCTTTCTTAGGAAACGCCGCGAAAGGTTCAGGAAGTGAAAACAGGATTCCTGAAGGACGCGGAAATACCACAGCTTTTCCGCCACCGCGGGCGGCTAGCAAAGAACAGGAGCAGCCCAATTCTAGTGATCTAGAGCCAATCGTGACCAAGGTGTCCGATAACAAACAGGACAGCGGTGGAATTCCTGTAGGCTCTAAGATTGTGACCTCTGACGCGGAGCTAGTAACAGCCAGTGAAAATCTGGCGTTGCCGCAACCGCACACTGTGTCCCGCAGCGTTTCTGGTGGCAAGAGCCCTTCATCCGAGGCAAAGAGCGGAGGTGGGCCTGTTGGGCCGACCGGGCAGAACGCCGCGCAGTTGAACGCACCCGGTGTGTGCCCGACCGGGTCAGTTGAGGACCCGGAAATGAGTGGCGACTTGCCGCAAGGCAAGCCCGGGTCAAGTGACTGCCAGGGAGCTCATGGAGCCTCGGAGTCAGACTATGCCACGGGGCCAGCGGGCGCTGATCAAGCACGGAGCGGCGGTTTCAAAGTTTGCTCGTGCAGTAAAGGTGCAGATGGCCCCGGGCGAGGTGGAGTGGCAGGAGGCAGGTGCGTGGCTTTCACGCTGAAAGTCGACGCGAGGAACAGTATGTTCCGTGCTAGAGGTCGGCATATCAAGTGTAGCGAGACTGACTGTACTGCTATATTTGGGCGGGCCAGGGGCTATGCTCTTTACGCACCACGCGTGTCGTACTGGTGCGCCGGAGAGAGAGTGCTCTCAAGTGCGTCGCACGGTCAGAGATTTTCACCTATCGATGACCAGGACGTTTTTGATCCTGGAGGGCACCGTCTTTTCAGTTCACGCCCCGCTGTGGCACCAGCCTGACGAGCATAGTGGCCATTAGGTGTTAATCGTGTCGAATGAGGCACGAGTGGGCTCGAACGCGCACAGGGACGCTCGGTGCGACTAAGGAGGCTCACGTGGCCCGTATCAGTGCTACTGAACGCTCCAGTTGCGAGTGTCGGTGTGTGTGTCGAGCAGGACGCGGGTGTGCATGCTGGTGAACTGGGTGCGACGCACCAACTTGGACGCTGTGTTACGGCGCACGGCAGGCATGCCACTGTGTGTATTAAGCATGAAATGCTTTTAGCCCCCGTTGTCGGCAGTGTGGTGACGTCACGCCGAGACCGAGAGCCATCATCCGGGCACTGAAATCCACTCATCCGGGCACTGAAATCCAGTCATCCGGGCACTGAAATCCAGTGATCCGGGTACTGAAATCCAGTCATCCGGGCACTGAAATCCACTCATCCGGGCACTGAATTCCAGTCATCCGGGCACTGAAATCCACTCATCCGGGCACTGAATTCCAGTCATCCGGGCTCTGAAACGAGAACATCCGGGCACCGTACGAGACTTAACGAGATTTAACGAGACTCTCTAAGCCCTCCTACGCGACCGGCATGCAAGCGCCGGTTGGTCTCCAAACGAGACAAAAAATAACTGCTGCCAGTGCCTTCTCAATGTTTATCAAGATATCAGTGGAGCTGTGCGTTTGATAATGCACGGACTTATAATTTCCGATTTCTAATAACGCATGCAAAAAGCACATAAATGCCACGATACACTTCGTTGCCATACGTGATCTCTTAGGGGCTTCGCGCATCGAAGCAAAGCCGCGCAGGCGCACAGGGGCCCGGGGGAGAAGCGCTGCGTTCAAAGGGCGAGGCATCGCGCCGAACGGGTGGTGGCGTTCCTCCCTTCCATTACGGTGCGGTTCGGGTGTCCACCGAGATGGCAGAGAATTACTGCGCCATTTCCTTTCCTCAAAAAACCTTGCGTTCAAATGGCAAGGCATCGCGCTGAACGGGTGGTGGCGTTCCTCCCTTCCTGTACGGTGCGGTTCGGGTGTCCACCGAGATGACATTACGTCCATAAACATTTCATGCTTACTCTACTCTCGGTTACGGGAGAGGCAGAGAATTTTTTAAGTGTGCATTTTGCGTGATGTTGTGTTGGTGCCCATGTGCATTTTGTTGTTTTTGGTTTTGTTGGTGCAACTGGTCGCAGCGCGACAGCTTGGACTTCGGTGAATGTGCTGGTTTTACAGGTGTGAAACGCGCATTTGAATGTGTACGTTTTGTTTATGTTATGTCACCCGAAGGGTAGTTTCGTGTCAGACACCGATCCCTTTTGTTTGTAATTCTAAAAGTGCCATTTGAGCCCTTTGTAGAATCTTGGGAAGGGCGTGTAAGGTATCGGTAGCGTTCGCGGGGGTCATCGGAACGCGGCTGGGGGCACTCAAAGCGGAGCGTCTCCTTTCTTGGAACGCGGCCGCTCGCGAACGCGCCGGGAAGTACGGGTGTCCACCCGACACGCGGTACCGAGCACGAATGTATATTTGTGTTTATTTTCATTTGACACGACCGTGCGTTTGGGTTTGTGGAAAGGGCGTTTTGCCCTACGGAAGCTGGAGGGCTGGCCATGCTCTCGGTAAACCAATCATGTGAGCAGTGCAACATGATTGGAAGTTACCGAATGTGGGCTGGGCCTTTAGGGCTTTAAAACTGGGCCCCGGAGCCGGAAGTGGGGGTTCTGCGCTAAGGCAATGCCTCCTAGAGAGACTTGAGGCCTGCGCGCTGCGCCAGTGACGTCACATCCAGTAGGCGGATGGCCGCGTCGCTCTCTTGCTCCGCCGCGCTTGGTGTCGCTTTTTTAGGATGGTTTAGTCCCTCTCTGTCAACCGCTGTATTCAGCGCGGGTGCGTCCGCTTTACAAGCGTACAAAAAGATAGGCGTGCGCTCATTTATAAAGAAAGGAAGAGCCTGCTGTGAAATAACTAGGGGCCTGGTCAGCTGCAGTGCACTTTTTAGAGAAGTAAGATTGACAAACTACTCTAGGTGAGTGAATAACTGATAGAAAACGCGAGAATTCTGCAGTGCAGTTGTTTCGCTTCGCTGGCTTCGGCTTCAGCGGCGTGCGTCACGTGAATTCGGGATGATGGCGGCAACAGCAACTCGATCGTCACCTTCATGCAAACTGTGTAATGGTGGCTATTGCAGCGTTCTACAATTACTGCTCCCATGGGGAGTTCATTGTTTGCTGAAAATTCAAGAGTGAGGCAAAATTTAGTCGTCAACAAAAAGACAAATTTCGGTTTATTGGTCATGGGCATGCAAAGGCGCTATAAATAAATGTAAGACAATACAATATACATACAGTAAACAGAACTAATGAAGCATCAAGGTAACAAAATTGAACTGCCAGGTAGTAACCACAGATTTGTAAAACAAACATACCCTTTAAATATGAAAACATAATTTGTACTCATGGTCACACTTAAGACTTAGACCATGTCACATACAGTAGAACAGGTCACTGCAACAACTATCAAGGAAACGAAGGCAGTCATGGTTCGCAATCCAAAATAACACAAAACATTTAGCAACATGCGGTTAAGCACAAAACATATATGATGAAAAACAATTGCAATCGACTAGAATGAGGAACTTGGTTACTTCACATAATATGGCACTGCGAGAACAAATCAAAGCAATAAACACCCCACATACAAACAAGCACATGCTCCTCTCTTGTTTTGGAACACTGTGGTGTGGACAGGTACACGATGGGCAGTCCTTGAATGTTGGTGGTGGTGGTGAAAACTTTTATATTGTAAAAAAAGAGTTTGGGAGCCACAGAGTGGCCCCGCTACATGGTCGGCGTCCCTAGTCCGGGACACCGCACGACGAGGCCCCGTCTCTCGCCCGTTTCACCAGAGCCCTTTGGGACTCAAGCGAGGAGCAGTTGAGGAGGGCAGTCTCCCATGCCTCTCTGGAAGGGGTAGGGGAAGGGGGGAGGTGGGGATTTTGAGTACATGCCCACACCATGTGGAAGATATCACAGGTCTCCCCACAGTGTGGGCATCGCCCATCCGTGTTAGGATCGTAATGTTTTATTATTGCAGGACAGAGTAGAGTACCTGTCTGCAGGCGCCTTAAAGTTCGCTCCTCCGTCTTACTCAGCCCTTTTGCAGGGGCCGGGAAAAGGCGGTGGTTGTCGCTATAATGTGTTAATATTTCCCTGAATCGCAGCAGCGGCTGGTTAGTCTCCGAGCCAGAAGAGCTGGGATGAGGAGCCCGGTGAGTAAGCGCTCGGGCAGCCGCGTCAGCGGCCTCATTACCTCGTAAGCCCTGGTGGCCAGGAGCCCAAATGATTCGTTTGGGTGTTGGATCAGTGGCAGTCCGTCGTAGAATACAAGCAGCTAAGGGGGAGATCTCCCCTGCCAAGTAATGTTCACATGCTTTTCGGGAGTCCGTGATGATTATTCTCGAATTGGCGTGGGCGGCAGCAAGCGCTATCGCTACTTCCTCGGCCCGCATTGAATTCGGGGCTCGAAAGGAGAGTCCATCAACGTGCATTTCCTGGTGAACGACAGCGGCCGAGTAAAATCCCGTGGGCGATGGCCCTGCTACGTCTACATAATATACACCGGGTCGGGAGCCGTGTTGTCTCTCAAGAGCCCGAGCCCGCGCTTGTCGTCTGTTTTCATGCATGTCGGTGTCCATGTTACGGGGGAGCGGGGAGACCCAGAGCATATGGCGCCATAGTACTGGGATACGCTCCGCCTCCTCTGGAGTGCAGTCGTGTTGGATGTGTAAGCGGTTTAGCAGGCGGCGCCCAGGAGCCGTCTGCGTGAGCCGCGTGTATTGGTTCACGAGGTGGGCCTCCCGCAGCTCCTGGTAGGAGTTTAGCACCCCCAATGCCTTGAGTTTGGCATTAGAGGTAGCAACCGGGAGATCCAGGGCTCGCTTAGTTGCCTTGCGGATGATGGCGTCTATTCGCGCCTCGTCTTGCTTAGTAGTGCGGAGATATGGCACGGCGTAGAGGATCCGGCTAGTCACGAAGGCATAGACGAGCCGAAGCGCGTCCCTGCCCCGCAGACCACCCCGCTTGTTGGAAACGCGGCGGATCATGCGCCCTACCTGTTCGCCTACTCTCTTGAGTTTCGCAATAGTGGAGTCCGGTCTGAGTCTCTGGTGAATGAAAAGGCCCAGGATACGGAGCTCCTCCACCTCTCTAATAGGACCTCCTGACAGAGAGATGTGTATTGCTGTCCTATCCTTTGGGTTCGCTCTGACATGCAGAAGCTCTGATTTCGCTGGAGCACATTGGAGCCCACAGTCATTAGCATACGCATCGACTATGGAAGCAGCCTGCTGAAGGCGGTCCTCCATGTCTCCAAGGCTCCCCTGAGTGGTCCAAATTGTAATATCATCTGCATATAACGCGTGTTGAATGCCTTCCACCCGGGCCAATTGGCTTGGGAGGCGCATCATAGCAATGTTGAACAGGAGCGGTGATAACACTGCTCCCTGAGGGGTACCCCGTGTTCCCATCATGTAAGGGCCGTATTCCTCGCCCTCAATCCGAAGAAAGGCCTGGCGATTAGACAAGAAATCTCTTACATACGCGTAGGTCCTAGCCCCACAATCGGTAGAACTCAAGTTGGCCAGGATGCTTCCGTGTTTCACATTGTCGAAAGCCCCTTTCAGATCAAGGGCGAGGATGGCTTTGTCATTGTGTTGCATAGTTGTGGGTCGTATTACATCCCTGTGCAGCTGGAGAAGGACATCCTGTGCAGACATGTGAGGGCGAAACCCGAACATGGTGACTGCAAAGAAGCCCTTACTCTCCAGGTATGGAGAGAGGCGATCCCGTACCATCGTCTCCATAAGCTTGCCCGCACATGAGGTCAGTGATATGGGCCTCAGGTTGTCCGTATTCACGGCCTTACCTGTTTTAGGGATAAACGTCACAAGTGACGTTTTCCACTCGGGAGGGAGTGGACGCCCGTCCCAGATCTGGTTGATGTATTCTAATAAATGAAGGTAGGCTGAGTCCGGTAGGTTCGCCAACAGGTTCACTGTTATGTGGTCCCGTCCCGGAGCCGTACCCCGGCGCATTTTTGCTAAGGCCGCCTTAAGGTCGTGCAACTCAAAAGGGGCATCGAGTGTTTCATTAGGCCTGCCAGAGTACATGTACTGTTGCCCAGGCGGGTCCTCCATACGACAGAGATATCTGTCGCACAGAGTGTCCGCAAGTTGCGCCGTCGTACCTTGATACCCTTGCAGA